>NC_052946.1:9884024-10225691 GCF_013358895.1 Oreochromis aureus | reverse complement strand
GTAATAAAAAAAAAGCGCGATTAATTCATGCTCCAGCATTGGATTAACCGGATACGAACAAGGCTTATTGTTCTTAATTCATGATCGCAGTAAGTCAGTTTTTGAAATTATCATTATTTTTAGTAATAAACCGAATCGTTAATGATTGTAAGTTGGAAATGCTTTTTTGAGTAAGTTCAAAGAGCAGGCTCGTTTGTTCATTTAAAGAGCTGTGGACGCCGATAATATATCCTGGTGTGAATCTAGGTTAACTTTCACAGGATCTTAAAGGGAATCATGTCTGTAATATTTCACATTATAAGTCAGGGTTTTATCCATGACACAGCGAGTAGCCTGCAAATAATCAGGCAATGTGGTTTATTTGAAAATGCGTCTAACTTGTGTTTCTAGCGAAGTATTGATATATATATTGATGATATATATCATCCATTGGGCTACATTGTAACAGCACTTCTATCGCATTTCTGCAGGTTACCTGCTTACATAAGCACAGTATCAGCTTTCAACCGGTCTGACAGACTGTAGTGGTGGGAATAAAGGATTTCAATGGAGCCCAGAACTGTTTTAAACGAGAAGTTTTTCATCGTCACTCGCGGGAAGTCGAGGAAAGGCTTCTGCCGAGGATGTATCGGGCGCATAGAGTCGGAGACGAAGCGTGGAGAGTTCGTGGGGCTCCTGTACGGCGGGAACAGCAACCCAGGGACCCCCAAGAACGGGGGCCTGGTGAGGATAGAGGACATGTACCCGCTGACCCGCCACCAGGCCCAGCTCCTGCTCTTCATCTCCAGCGCAAGCAGACGCCTGGAGCTGCTCTGTAACCCGCAGCTGTTCTCTGCCATCTGTGAGCTGTCTCAGGACGACCTGGTGGTGGTGAAGCACAAGAACGGACACCTTCCCGGTTTGGTGAAGAACTTGATGCAAATCGGACGGAAAGACAATAAAGACGACCTGTACATGCTTGCCTTTGAAGTGGAATTCGTGGTGAGTTCATTTTATAATATATTTTTACATTTTGATTTGATGATTCAAGTTGTGAAAATTATGTGCACGATCATCAAGATAAGTGCACGTGCTCTCTAGTGCAACCTTAATGTTTTAAAATGCACCGAGATAAGGATGACTATATCTCTACTGATCTATATCGCTCTGAGTGATCAGTCATGTGACTTCAGCCAGATAATGTCACTGCAAATGTTCAGATGCATCACACAGTTTGTGTTCTGTACATCAGAATGACGTCAGAGTTCCTGTTTGCTTTTCAGTAACTGTTTTTCCTTGTTACCTACACAGGACACCGATCATAATTTGTCATCCAAGAAACCTCCTCTGTCACTTTTCAGTGCTGCAGACATCATCCAGGTGGTCCCATCTTACTCTGTCCCCCTCGGACTGCAGTGGAAAGACGGCAGATGTGGGGGTAAATGGATTATTAGCCTCACACACAAAGTTAACAAGTCGGTTTCAAAGTCATATGATGGCTGTCAGGCTTTATCAAAGTCCTTTTGTTTCGATAACAACACTACCACAACTACAAACACGGTGCACCTCCTTCTTACTAAACAGCAAATTAAATTCTTGAAAACTGCTTCCCCAACCACCACCTTAACCCCGCAGGGGATGCAAAGAAAGCGGTCCCACTACACAACTGGAAAAACTGGTTCTGTTGTTCTGGAATGCAGAACAGTAGATGTGCCACATGATCTGGCTTTTTTCTTTTCTTTGGTAGACTGTGCACTTGAAACTATCCACATACTTCAAATATAGATCTTTGTTAGCTGGATGTCAATCTGATGAAGCAGCATGTGACATGCCTAAAAAAAAAAGTCATATGACTTTCCAGCCATCTCATCCTCACCTCTACATATCTTGATATATGTCTGCAGGTTTAAACAGAAAGGCGGTGACACGCAACAGCTGCATTGCAAACATCGGATCTCATGCACAGCCGGCGACAGAGAACCACACCGAGCAGAGTTTGATTCAGAACCAGAGTCTGAGCTCAGTGCCTTTGGAGGTGGGATCCATGGTGGAGGTGGTTTCCAACTCGGGGATCACAGTGTATGGGGTCATCCGGTGGTTGGGTGTCCCTGGAGGAAAGACTAGTGAATGGGCTGGCATTGAACTGGTGTGTGACTAGAAATCTGTGCAGTTGCTTTCAGTGTGCTTTGGTGATATGTCGTATTAATGTTATAAATCACTATTCCAGGACTACGACGTTAAGGGCTGCTCTGATGGGATGTATGGCGGTCAGCGGTTTTTCACTTGCAAGGAGAAAAGAGCTTTGTTTGTTCCCATCACAAAGTGCAGCCCCGATGGCAGGTTTCTAAGTGCCTCTACAGGAAAAGAGATCCTCATATCCACTGACACCACTCCAGGTTAGACACCTTACCCAGTCTAAAACATGCATACACAAGAAATAAAAACTCGATATCACACACATTTAACATTATTGGAACAGATTTTCCTTTTTTCCTGGCAATTCTGCTCAAAGTGTTTTGGTTCTTTATGTTTCTATTATATTATAGTTTTTATTGTACAAATAATTGCTCAAAATTCTTTAGTCTTGCAAGACGAAAATGCAAAATGCGAGGTTTTCCAAACAGAACTCTTGATCAGGGCGTGAGGATTATGTAAAATTCATACTTAAAACTTTTGGGTGGAGTTTTTAAAATTTATTGTTTATCTTTAATTTATACCTGTGTTTCACACGGCTTGTAAATGGTGTAACGCACAGTGAAATAGTATAGAACCTTTTCCAGATGATTCACCTCCGAATATTCCCACACCTTTCTCTCTTTGGCAGGGTTTGGTGAGAAGAAATTATGTAAGACTTCAGACAATGCACCCAGTGACACACTGTTGGTCATGTTTGACAGTCCTGTGAGCTTCCTGCTTTAAACAAGCGGATTAATCATTTGCATCTAAAGCTGCCAGTAAATCACGAAGACCGTGTTAAAGTGTCATTTCATCATAGCATCTGCTTACGTACAATTTCTCGCCCCTTTAGTTCCTCCATATGAAGACACGGATGAAGATGTGCCACCTATCCCTGAATCCGAGGCGCCGTCTTTGTTAGTGGGAAAAATGAAAGGGATTCAGGGACACATTAACTCCTGTTACCTTGATGCCACACTCTTCAGGTAGAACCCGCTCACCATCATTCCCCTGCAACAAACTCAGATTTGCTTAGCTTTATCTAAACTAATCGTATCTAGAGGAGATCATGTACAACCACGTGAGCATGATACACTGTATTCAGATAAGTGCACAGCTGACAATAACACGTGGTTCTCCTTCCTCAGTTTGTTCAGCTCATCTGTGACCCTGGATGGTATCTGCAAGAAGCCTGCTGACACAGACCAACCCATAACCTGCACCCTGAGAGCAATAGTGAACCGTTTACGCAGGTATAGACGCTGCCTTCAACACTGTTTATCTCATTACTTTTATTATCATGTTGTTTGCACAACCAGGACGTAGTGGCTTTTTACATAGTATCAGCTGATAAACGAGTGCTGCTGTTTTCTGCCTTGATGACACGGTACATTCACATTAATGTGTTCTTACAAAGTGAATTCCTGCAATTGTTTTCTTATAGCTAATCTATTCATTTTAGACAAGGCTTCGTCCCTGCAGAGAGTGTGATGAATTTTCGGACACATCTTGGCTGTGACACTTTTCGGACAGAGGAAAAAGGTACGCGCCCTTATCTTGAAATACATTATAATATAATTTAAAAAAATCTGAGGACTTCTTTTCAGATTTATTTATCTGTTCTTTTTTAAATTGCCTCGCCTCACTGTAGATCCAGAGGAGTTCATCACAGTCCTCTTTCAAAAGGTGCTTTGCACAGAGCCTCTGCTCAAACTCAGGTATGAACTTGAGCCGCCCAGGACTGAATATCTTACTCTATTTGACTGAGTATAGTTGAGTTACTGAAAATGTGTTCCCCCGCAGATCGAAACAAGAAACGTCCCAGGGTGCCTACACCTTCCAGATCTTTCTGGAGAAGGAGCAGATGGGACAGATACCCACGGTCCAACAGCTGATGGACACATCCTGCCTGTCAGGTGACCTTAAATTTGAAACGGTGAGTCCTTCTCTTACTAGAAGCAAGAGTGTCTTTAACAAGTTTTCCTCTGTAAAGTCATTAATACTTTTCTTATGTCCTTCAGATGCCGTCCTGTCTAATAGTTCAGATGCCGAGGTTTGGAAACAAATATAAGATGTTTTCCCACATTATTCCCTCCTTGAAGCTGGACATCACAGATCTCCTATACAACTGTGAGGAGCAGTAATAAGCAGCACTTTCTTAAAAATTGCATTAAAGGAATCCTTAATAATGCTCAGGATCATCTGCTTTGTCCAACAGCTCCGAGGGAGTGCTTTGTCTGTGGGCGTTTGGCAGAGTACGAGTGTCTTCAATGTCTGCCAGATCGCAAACTGCAGCCAGGGAGAATCAAACAGTACTGTACCACCTGTAATGCACAGGTAAAACTAATGGCTGCTTTAGATGTCAGGTGCAAATCCACCAACCAAACTTTTTGTATGAAGCTCTCTATGTCTATTTTTCTTTAAGATGCACAACCATCCCTCACGACAAGGCCACTCTCCCAGTGCTCTAGCAGTACCAGTAGGAGTTCCCACCGATACTCCTGTTCCCAAGCACACAATGGAGCTGTTTGCTGTACTTTGCATTCAAACCAGCCACTACGTGTCCTTTGTCAAATACGGCTCTGACGCTCACTCCTGGATCTTCTTTGACAGCATGGCAGACAGATGTGGTGAGAAAGATTTTTGTTTGTGTTTATTCCGAGTTTTTTCTGATGTTCGTGCAAACACTGATTTGATTTTTTTTGTTCCTTTTCTTTCTGTGAGGCGATTAAGCATGGCCGCTTTATTTTCTAATAGCGCAGATTTGACAGTGTTGCATAAAGGCACTAGACAGAGCAGTTCTGACGTCTTTGACTGCCCTTTATCACCTACTGGGCTGATGTCTAATCTTGAGGCTGCTCTTCCTCATAGGTGACGATCAAAGTGGCTACAACATTCCAGAGGTCCGCGCTTGTCCGGAGCTGGGTGATTTCCTGAGTCAGCCAGAGGAAGAGCTATCTCGGGCCAACCCATCCCAGGCTCCTGAGCTAGTGCGCAGGCTGCTGTGCGACTCCTACATGTTTTTATACCAGAGCTCACCCATGCAGCTTTGAAAGCCAAACAGTTAGGATGCGTGTGAGGACGAGGGACACGGTGTTCCCATAACAGTACCTTATATCTCTGCTTAATCAGCTTTTGTGCACTTTATCATTGTACAAACAGCAGGAACTAAAATGTATGCTTTCGACATCATAGAGAGAAACAAATCTGACATTAATGGTCTTATTCAAAGCTGTTGCTGATATGTGAAAGGATGAGTAGGGAAAAATGGCACTCTAAACACCTTATACTTGCCTTTTTTTTTAAACTTTCGAAGGTCTTCTTGTTGTTACATTCTGATTATTTATACTGTATTTTTCAAGGAAACTTAAGCACTCAAATGTTTTTATAATGACTGTATTCTTGTTTTGTGCTTTTTATTTGGTAAATTAACATTGTTTTGTTGTTATGTGGGTTCCACAACTTTAATGCTGCACTGTCATTGTGTCAGAAAGAAAAACAACAGCAACCTGCACCTTAATGTAGCCTCTGTTTTCTGTGTTTTTTTTCCTCCCTATGTTTATGGCTTGTTGATGGCGGTGCATGGAAGACATATGTATGGTTGTATTTACTGTAAATAACTACACTGTGTGCACTTTTTACACATTACTGACTGTAAAGGTTTCATCAATAAAACAAAAAGGCTTGCACTTGGAAATCAGCAACTGAACTGTAATCAACTACAGGACTACAGGATTACTTTCAATAATTGAAAATGTTATAGGAGTAAGAAGTGTGAGGAACACCTTTGAGTAGAAAGAAATGAATGCTTTGAGATTTTGACAGGACAGGTTAATCTCGTTAGGTGCTGTAATACCATCTTGTGGACAAAAACAAAGTTGCTTTGAGGCTTTCTCGCTGCTCAAGTCTGACCAGAAACTTTCAAAAGACAGATTACAGGCACAAACAGTAACATACATGTGACAGTAAATGCCTTGAACAATTAAAACAACTTTTAATGTACTTTATTTTTTTGATTAGCATTCAAATATCTCAGGGAATACAGAATAAAGATCTATTTTCAGGTACTTGTGCTTTAGATGTTAGCATGTGTATTTGGATCAGAAAAACTATTATTCGGGATTCAAGAAGTTTATTGTTGTATACACCGCAAAACACAAATGGTTACACTGAGCAATGAAATTCTTCTTTTTCAAGTTCCCTTCTCGTAACTTAAAAAAATGATGTTCACCATGTGTTCATATATATATGTGTGTGTGTGTGTGTGTGTGCAATATTCTGAGCTATTATTTCGACTGACTGAAACATCAACTCCTTTGACTTTAAGTTGTTATGCAATAGGCCTGCTGGTTGTGAAGGGCAGGGCAGGCTTCTCTGTGTTCTCTGTGTTACATTTCATACATGCTCATGTAGAACACACTTAAAATCATTAAAATCACTGAACCCACATAATAATTCTCTCATAATAAAAAATCTTATCTCATTTGCACATCTGTAATGTGGTCAGTTGTGGTATTTGACAAACTAAGATGTTATTTAAAGTGTGTTATTAATACACATGTTTTAATAGAGTTGGTGCTTTCTTTTGTTCTCATTCACCTGGGGGGTCAAGTGAACACAGACGAGATGCAGTCCTGAGCTTGAACTGGCTTGTACGGGAGGAACATGTGAACCTCGCTCCTCCAGTGGGCCTGAAAAGCAACACGTTTTTTTAGAAGGAGGAGTTACGATGATCTGTACCATTTAAATTGAAACGCATGCGCATTAGCGTACAATTGGGACTTCGATATCGCTTACACAATCGTGTCTTTTCTTCATTCTGCCTGCATCTCCTCGCCGGTGTGTGGGAACCTACACGTTTCTCATTTTTTGATTTAACAGTCAAACAGCGTTTTAGAAATGAGTGGGGACCATTCCCACAACGAGGACCAGGTAATGTTAAAAGTATTTTATAAATGTCATCACCGGTGGTTACCGGGTACCGTCTCCGGCTACTCTATTTGGTTTGACGGGTACTCGGCTAGCAGTGACTGCTAGCGCACGTTAGGTGGCTATGTTTGTAAGCTAACTCATTTTATTGTTAACTGCGTCTTGACAGTTTCGTGACGTTTTTACTTTGAATATGTCAAATGTATTCTTTACAGTTTACATCCGGAATTATATATTTATGTATAACGTTAGCTGTAACCAGTGTTAGCCGCAGCGGCTTCGGCCGCTAAGCCATTACCATTCAGCATAGGAAGCTAGCCGAGCTAGCTAGTAGCGAAAAAACTCGCTCTGCCATCCAGTAAGTTCAAAGTTAGTTAGCTAGCTAGTTAGCTTATCTACTGCGAATTTTAACATTCGTCCTTCCTTTTTTGCAGATTGACTGTGGCTCCCGGGTCAATGGTAAGTTTATCACATTAAACTAACGAAGGTAAAGGAGGATTCTTCTCAAAGTCTGTCCTGTCTTAACTGATCAGCTCTAACATTACGTTAGTTCTCTGTAGAGGACAGAAATGGCGTCCAGAGACTAAGTCCTCTGTCTCACTCACAAGCGTCTATTGTTCAAAAGGGAGGTCTTGTAAAAGCTTTTCCGTACATTATTTTCTCGATTTGAATCAATATTACCACGCAGCTGGAGGTGTTTTATTAGTTTATCGTTTTAGTATCTTTTGTTGGCGAGCTTTTAACAGCATATTTCCCCCCTGAAAGTGAGGGTTTGGGGGTTGAGGACTTAGTCTCTGCGCCATTTTCTTTTTCGGTGTAGCGGCCTGACTGTTGCAAGCTGAACCCAGGCTGTGAAGTGCAGATGGCTGTGTGGAGGAAAATGGAAAGTCATAGTGCTTCATTAAGATAACCAAGTGGAGGCTAGAGACTGTAGTTCTTTTTTTCTTTTTCTTTTTTCTTTAAATGCGCGATATTAAAAGCGTTTATTTTTTTTTTGTCGCTACTGAGACTTTACTTTCCCACATTATGGTAAAGAGTGGATCATTTTTAGGTCGATTCACATTTCAAAAGTGAACACATCAAGTTAGAAGCTCTTCATTACCCATCACAGTGCAACTTTGAGTTTTGAATATTACATGTTCTTAACAACGTATCAAAGTTTAAAGTGAGCTTAGGACTTTTTTGTTTTTTAAATGCTACAGTCACATGTGTGAAATCACAATATTAACCATAATGTGCTGATAACTGGGGAAAAAAAACACTTTTTAAAAAATGTTGTAAGTTAATTAGTTTTTGTTCAACTGTGGCTGGTAAAGGATTTCCACAATTTTGTTGTACATGTACAATGACAATAAAGTGCTATATTTCTATTCCATTCTATGCATTGTTTTAAGTTCATAAGATATCAAATTAAGCTTGATTTCGTTACAAGTGCCATTTATACAGATGTGACTAGGGATGGGGGATATAGCCCAAACATAATATCGCGATATGTCACTGTGTTCTGACAGTATGACAAAGTACAGAAAAATTTGTTATTCATTTGACAACATAAATGTAACAAGTTGCCTTGAAATATTGTATAAGCTTAAAAAATATTAAACTGGTAACTTTTAGTGCAATAACTTTATTTAGTAACGTATTCAGTTTTAAAGACTGAAAGTAAATTCTCCCTCTGTTCTTTGAGTTTAAAAAGTCTGTTTAAAACATAAATGGTATAACAAAATAAAATCTACAGCGCAGTTTACAAAAAATAAAATCTTTATAAATGTCTGGGAGTGCAGTCTTGGAAAAATGTCCTTTTCGGGAGTGTGTATCACAAGTCTATCTTCTTAATAAGCTGCATGAAGTCTTCCCTTTCCAGCATTTGGATTGGCATCATGTCTTTCGCCAAACAAATGGTGACAGCTTGGGTAATATCGTTCCTGTGTTTGCTTTTTTTGGTCATATGGAGTACAACTGGTGAGACTCTGCGATTCCAAGATAACCTAGCTTACTTTTAGTTTTGTAGCATTAGCTGCAGAGCTTTTTCTCCTGGGCTTTCAGACACTCCTGGTACAGACTCAGGTGCTGATGCTTGAGATGGTGAAATAAGTTAGAGATATTTCCCGCCTTTCTATATTACAGGCTTTTTGCACTCCTTGCATATTATCGTGGTCTGTTCTGTATCTGTTCATTTGTATTCAAAATATTCCACACCAATGAAGTAGCAGCTCTTTTTGGTAACTAAACCTTCAGCAGTAACACTGCCTTCACCATCACAACTTTAATAAGTTAAGTGTAATCGGGTGACATGTTTACGCCATCAAATTGACATATGATGTAATTTTTTTTTTTTTTTTTTTTTTTTTTTTTTCCCCCCCTCAGGGCAACATTTGTCTGTGGTACTTACAGACCCTTAGCTGACATGGTCTTTACTTTTAGGCTTGGCTAAATTGGCTTAACTTTAGTTTATTAGTAACAGTGCTTTTAATTTCACTGAGCAATCTGGCATAAATTGGAGTAGAATAAAACTGTCATCTCTGGATTAATGGCTGAACAAAGACATCTGAATTAAAAGAAACTAAATGAGCAAGATGTGAATCTGTTCTGATACGGGCTTGGTCACTGATTAAACTTCTCATGTTTGATACATGTGTGCCATTTTTGTCTTATACTCCAGGAAATGTAGACATTCACATTGGTTAGATGGGCTAGAAGCTCTCAGATCTCCTTTGTCATTAGACTTAAGGACAGTTTCTCTAAAAGAACCAGATTTAATTTGGCATTTGTTAATGACAATGTTGGGGTGTTAGCTCTTTAATTTTGAGAACGCTCTCTCTTTTAGGATTACATTCCAGTCTTGGCTTGCACATTAAAGAAACTCAAAAGGCTATTTGGTTCTCTTGCATGTTTTAACATGCCAGTTGCTTCATATTGTCCAAAACATGCGGCTTATAGTGGCAGTAGGAGGTGCTGTGCTGCTGTGTAATACATTATCTATTTGCAGCCTGCATGACATTCAGATGGGACATATATAGACCTTTTTGTACTGTGTAATTTGTGTTTCTACTGAGAGAATAAACAAAGGTGGACTGTCAAAGTTGTCATTTAAGACTAGTTTTCTGGGCATTATCAATCTTGGCTGCTTGAGAGGACTTTGTTTTTGCTACTTATGCATTGAAACACACTTTCACATGTTTGCATTTTGGTCCTCAGTGTGAGCAGCCGGTTGTTTTTAATTCAGTGCGTCATTGTATCATTGTCTTGTTTATTTTGAAATGTAATACAGTTTTATTTTCAGACTCTCACAAGCATAAAGACAAATATAAAGAGAAGGAACACAAACATAAGGACCACAAGAAGGATAAGGAGCGGGAGAAATCAAAATATGGAAACAGGTATAGTGTGTGTTTGTGCTTCGCTAGACATGCTTGATTGCTTTAAATAGTGGAAACTGAATGACGTTAAATTAAGTTGTGAATTTCTAACACTATAGCGATCACAAGGATTCCTCTGATAAAAAGCACCGAGATAAGGAGAAGGAAAAGATGAAGCACAAAGATGGCAGCACAGACAAGTACAAGGAAAAGCACAAGGAGAAGAGGAAAGAAGAGAAGGTGACTTGCCAAGGAACTGGATGATTGTAACATCTACAAATTAATTTTAGTGATGCTACATTAGGCAATTATGTTGTCTAAATCATACAGTGATATTATTTATTGCGGATTAAAATAGTTTTTTAAAAGATGCGATAAATGGGAGAGGGAGAGCTGTGTGATATGACCAGAATTTCATATCCCGTTACTAGTCATTTCTTATCCCACTAACAAAATCACAAGGTGGTGCATTTTCTTCAAATTCAGTGAATAGTTTATGTAATCACTACATGGAAAGAGTGCTGTTGCTCTTTAAATTAAAAATTCAAAAACTAAATAAATATCGGACTTGTGTGGCGACATCCATAATGATAAATGCCAGATGACCCCACACAGTCCCAAGGTTTCCCCAGAGCTTTCCTGAGGTCTCCAGCTATCCTTACTGCTGGATGCTGAGTGTCCAGTCTCTGAAGTGCACCATTGAGCTCGTGCAGGGATGCGTTGTTCAACTCGTCTACACATCTGCTGTTGCAGCGTAGTATGCTACGTTGTGGATTTCCTCCACTACTTTGGCTCGACACTCGTAATATAAATGAGGCAGTTCAATTTAGGTGAAGTGTTTTCAGCAGGGTGTCGTGTACCTTGAATAGAGTGCTTTAAAGTCACAAAACCCTATAGATATGTTGTAATAGATGCTGTTATCTTCATGAGTCTTTATATGGCATCCAAACCAAAAGCCTGTCCTAACATTAGACTATGGTCTAGTTTGAGCACTTAAACTCTTTTTGCTTCTCATTCGTAAACTCTTTCCATATTCTTTCACGTGATTCTTGCATAGGAGGTTTGTGTAGAAGAGGCTTGTGTCTGTGGCAGGGACCGGTTTGCAGCATAATTGAAACGTTGTCATGGAATCAAAAGTAAATTTGATCAGCTCAGACCTCTTCAGATTCTGGCAAAGATTGCTGTACCCACTGCAATGCTCACAAATGTCAGTGAATCGTAGCAGCGACTGTCAAACTACTTTTAATATCAGTTTTTATCTACTTACATTTGGTGTTGTCAGATTAGTTTTGAACCCTGTTGAGAGGTTTTATAATGGAAGTATGAGTTTATAATTTTGCGTGTATGTGGGCATAGTTGTCATTTGCACTTCAGGCTCTTCTGTCTTACTGCCATTGTGTAAACATTTCAGATGAAGTCCTTTGATGAGAAAATAAAAAAGGAAAAGGAGAATGGCTTTGCCAGGTATGTCAGCACTATACTTTGCTCTTAAGTGCTGTCAGGATGCAGTATTCATATGAAGCTATCCAACTTCTGTTTTTAATGCGTTTTCTTTGGCAGCCCACCGTATATGAAGTCTGAGCCTGAGGATGATTTTTACCACTCTCCAAAACACGAGAGGTCTCTAAAAAGAGAACGAGATGATGATGATAACGAGTAAGTTCTCTATGTTCATAGACTGTAGTCTGTTTCACTAGGTTAGAGCATCTCTAGTCATCCATGCAAGTAAAGTTGTATCTCTGAGGCCTGATAACAAAGAGTGTTTTTGTTTCAGCGCTGAATTCAAACCTAAAAAAATAAAAACTGAAAATGACAAGAAGGCCAAGAAAAGGAAACAAGACGAGGTAAGCAAGAGACTTTAGTAGAGGGCAGAACTGTTTTGCTGTCATATCTTTTGTGTTAAATGTTAATCCCTATTTTGTCAGAAAGAACTAGAACACTTTCACTTCCTTTTCCTAGGACATTAAGTCCAAAAAAACAAAACACAAAAAAGAAGAAGCAACTGATGGAAAAAAGAAAGCGAAGAAAGAGCCTGAGGAGAAGTGGAAATGGTGAGTTAATTGGGTTAGCCAGCTGTACCAATCATACATGCTTATCAGTGTGGTGACAGGACAGCTGGATGTATTGTTGCTGGACTGCATTTTTGTTATTTTCACTGTCATTATGGAAATGATTTATTTGCTTGATTCTAGGTGGGAAGAGGAGAGATACACAGATGGTGTCAAATGGAAGTTCCTTGAACACAAAGGGCCGGTGTTTGCACCAGCGTATGAGCCTCTTCCTAGCCATGTCAAATTTTACTATGATGGTAAGGCTTTGCCCAGTTCATCTTGTACACTAGTGAAGGACTCTGAGGTGATTATAAATGTCTGACTTTCACATTTCAGGTAAACATATGAAGCTCAGCCCAGAAGCGGAGGAGGTAGCGACCTTCTTTGCCAAAATGCTGGATCATGAATATACCACCAAGGATATCTTCCGTAAAAATTTCTTTAAAGATTGGAGGAAGGTAAGCCTAAAATCTCTGCTCCTGTTAATTTAAAAAAAAAAAAAAAAAAAGTCTTTGATTTACTTTAGTTTTTCTTTTTTTTTCTTTGCCAAATTTTCTGGACACAGGAAATGACTTCAGAAGAAAGGGCTAAGATCACAGACCTGAAAAAGTGTGACTTCACTGAGATGAGCGAATACTTCAAGGCACAATCTGAAGCAAGGAAAGCCATGTCTAAGGAGGAAAAACAAGTAAGCTGCTGCCTGCATATGTTGGGGCACTAGGGCTGCACGATATTAGGAAAACCTGCGATGTGCGATAACTGTGATCAATATTGCGATAACGATATGACTTGCGATAAAATAAATAGCAAAAAACCCCAAAACGAATACATAATTTCCGTTTTACTGCAACAGTTTTATTTAAAGAAAGCTGCTGTATTAGCAGTGTAACAACAAAGTGCACTTTAACATTGAAACATTGCCCCCATTTAAAAAAAAAAAAAAAAAAAAAAAAAAAAAAAAAAAAAAATTTCTGAAGCTTGAATTCTGAAAGACATCCTTCCCGGTCTCTATAGTTAGTTTTAAATAAACATAAATTAAAATTATACTGCAAATTATCTCAATGCAGTTGTTCATCATTTTACCACTCACCAAGTAGTTATGATGTAAGTCAAAACTGGAGAGGAAACTTTACTGTAGTGCTTGTGTAGTTTTCAGCTTGGCTCAGTTCAAACATGACGGTCTTGCGGCATGTTTCATACATTTGTGGAATGGCGACATGGGAAAAGCAGTTTCGTGAGGGGATGCGGTATCTCCGGTCCACTTTATGTATCAGACTGGTGAAGCCCTCTCTGCTAACTGTATTTATAGGCATCATGTCTTTAGCCAAAAAATGTGTAATGGCCTCTGTTATTTCTTTGTACCGCTTCGACGTTTTCTCATAAGGAGTTCCACTTGAAAAACTGATACAGAGACTGCTGTTGAACTGCTGTTTTTTAGCCACGGGTTCATAGTCAGTAGCGTTCTCGTCATGCGTCTCGCTCTCAGCCATTACAACTCTGACTCGTTGCTGCAGCGTTGTTCGGGAGGCGGGCCTCTAATCCATTTGATTGGTTAATGCCGTGAAGGGCTCTATTCGACTGGTCAAATGTGTAAAGGGGTTTCTTTGATTGGTAAATTCTTTAAAGCACGTGTGTAAACATTTTAAGGTACCCAATTATCGCAGTTTACGTAGTCTTTTGCGATGGGCCCATCGCACAGGCTGATATCGCGATGACAATAAATTTTCGATTTATTGTGCAGGCCTATGGGGAACACAGCATGTTAACCTTAAACCCCAACATTCATTGACTGACTAGAGGGCTCTAGAGTTTTATCTGCCATGCTGGATGCCGCGGACCTAATCACAAATGTGTGTTTCAGTTCTCCTTGGCTTTAATTCTGTATTTCCCCACGGATATCACACATCTTGTGAAACTTGACCAGTTAGTCAGGAAGAAATTCATGATATTAAGCTGCTGTGATTTGATTAAAATTGGCACTTAAATGGTTCCCGTGAACAGTGAGTACCTAAAGGACCTCTGCAAAATGAAGCAATTTTTTTTCTTTTTTTTTCTCTGCATTTTGTAGAAAATAAAGGAAGAGAATGAACGCATCTTGCAGCAATATGGCTTTTGCATCATGGACAACCACAAGGAACGTATTGCTAACTTCCGCATTGAGCCCCCAGGACTGTTCCGTGGTCGTGGAGACCATCCTAAGATGGGCATGCTGAAACGCCGAATCAGGCCCCAAGACATTATCATCAACTGCAGCAAGTGCGTAAAGTAGTTTTATTTTCTCCTTGTGCTGATTAACAACTTTTAATGCAGAATGTGATAACTAAATATTCACTGTTCCATATAGGGATTCCAAGGTTCCTGAGCCGCCTCCTGGCACCAAATGGAAAGAAGTTCGTCATGACAATAAAGTGACTTGGCTGGTGTCGTGGACAGAAAACATTCAAGGCTCCATCAAGTACATTATGCTGAACCCGAGCTCTCGAATCAAGGTAGGCAGCATAGCTGGCACATGCACTACGACTTTTTTTTGTCTCCAGTCAAAGTTGAAATGATGCTGTATGGTCCAGTGGTCTCCTTAACGCTTTCCTGACTCTTTTGTGGTGTTTGCTCCACTGGAATGTAAAAAATTGAGACCTTTCAAGAGCAGATTTTATTCTTTCATTTTTATTTTCTTTTTTTAAAAGTGACATACAACATACTCCTGTCCTGTGGAAAAACCTAATTTAATTGGCTGTCACATAAATCAAATTGGTGCATGTTTGTTTGTGTAGACCTTTGCCTAATTTGTTATCCTATCTCATCTTTTTGCCTGCAGGGAGAGAAGGATTGGCAGAAGTATGAAACGGCACGTCGACTGAAGAAATGTGTGGACCGCATCAGAGCCCAGTACCGCGAAGACTGGAAGTCCAAGGAGATGAGGATCAGACAGAGGGCTGTGGCTCTCTATTTCATTGATAAGGTGAGGTCCTGTTACTGCTATTTGCATTATCGAGTGGGCGGATTTTGAAGGTTTTATGGTGTAATGACTTCACATTGCATTGGAGGGTTGGTGCGTTCTTTAATGCTACCTCATTTAAGGTATCGTCTTTGTCTGGTGTACACTAGCTGGCTCTGAGAGCGGGTAATGAGAAGGAAGAAGGAGAGACTGCAGACACTGTGGGCTGCTGCTCGCTGAGAGTTGAACACATCAAACTCTATCCAGAGAATGAGGGTCAAGAGTACGTAGTAGAGTTTGATTTCCTGGGTAAAGACTCGATCCGCTACTACAACAGAGTCCCTGTGGAGAAGAGGGTGAGCGCCATTCTTACTGAAATGCAGTACTTGCGTGTAAACTCTGCTTCTTTATTTATGTGTGATTTGCCTTTTGCAGGTATTTAAGAATCTACAGTTGTTTATGGAGAACAAAGAGCCTGATGATGACCTATTTGATCGGCTGAATGTAAGTAAAATATACCCAGTTAAAGAAAACAAATCCCCTTTAATTTATGACTTGAGAAAATTCACAGCATAAATCCTTATTTGAAATGACTTTCATAGCACCGCCATCTGTCTTTTTAAAACTCGGTTTCTTAATTGCATGTCTTCCTCAGACATCAATCCTGAACAAGCACCTTCAGGAGCTGATGGATGGTCTGACAGCCAAAGTTTTCCGTACATACAACGCCTCTATCACCCTGCAGCAGCAGCTGAAGGAGCTCACGACTGGTGCGTTTCCACCTAAATTGTTCGAACCAGAATCTTCATTCATGTGTAGAAATAACAAGGAGGCACAGCGAACTGTGTTCTGGTTTTGTTGTTATTGGCAAGCTTTTTATGTAGGTTTGTTGTCTGCTGTTGTATAACAAACAGGGTGGTGATAACTTCATTTATTTATTTTTCTTAATCTTAGCGGAGGAAAACATTCCGGCCAAAATCCTGTCCTACAACAGGGCCAACAGGGCAGTGGCCATTCTGTGTAACCATCAGAGGGCTCCACCGAAGACATTTGAGAAGTCTATGCAGAACTTGCAGTCAAAGGTAAAAACTTTCTGCATGCTCCAGTGAACTGAAAATCACCCTTTTTATTTTATTTTGTTTCCTTTTGCCAGTCCTGGTGTGGATATTGGTCTTTTGAGTTTAATTTTTAGATTTGTTTTTTTGCCTTTTCACTCTAAACTCAACCAATAATATTGCTAACATAAGAGGAGTTGCACGGGGGGGGGGGCACACACAATACTTTACATAGAAATCAAAACTCCGAAGTCATTCAGATGCAGTGTGTTGAGGAAACATGTTAACAGAATTACAGAACCAAAAAGGTGGAACTGAGTAGTGAGGGCCTTGTGCACACATACTAAAGCAATTATGTAGTTTATCTCCTAAACAAAAAGGCAAGCATGTGGGCACATTTGGATTACTAAATGGCTTTGCAGACAAGGTTGAAGCATTTTTGTAAACAATAATTAAAGACCGCCCGACCAACATGCAGTGCAGAACATTGTTCCATGAGTTTTGTCTTCCCTCTTTCCAACTTCAGATTTAAAAAAACAAAACAAAACAAAACAAAAAAACCCAAAACGCTTTGTCCATCATCTTAATTGACTTTTAAAAATCCCTACAGCTGTATTTTTATTTTTATGCATGACAGATTTACCCATGCTTGGAGATGTGTCCGTCCAGCAGTGCTCTCCTGTTGTGCGTGGCAGAGCACTAAAACTCCCTGACTCAGGCAATTTGGGTGTCATCCCTGCACATTTTGGGGGGGGGGGGGCTAAATGATATTGCAGTATTCACAGTACAACTTGGGGTTATAGTACAGTTTTGTTTTTTTGTTTTTGTTTTTTTACTAGACTGTAGTTGACTTAATATTTCTGTTTGTATGCATTTGCTCTCTTGGGGTTTAGCCACTAGCCAGCTGATGGAGCTACACGATGTGAATCATGGTTCTTCTGATTTTTGGCCACCCTGTAGGTGTACACATTAAACTATAGTCTCGAGTTAAAAAAACAATCTGAGCATGGAAGTGTCTAGACAGTACAAATGTAATCCCCAAAATATTAAAAAGCTCCACAGTTGATCAATAATAAAATTGATCAAATTCATCTGAGATAATTACTGTCATCTTTAGATTGACGCTAAAAGGGACCAGCTTGCTGATGCCAGGAGAGAACTGAAGAGCGCCAAGGCTGACGCCAAAGTACGGAAAGATGAAAAATCCAAAAAGTAAGTAGTCAGAAGCTTAATAAAGAGCTTTTTCTCCACTCCTGTTGTGAATGTTGTTTACATGCTTGTATTGCATTGCCTGCTTTCTCTGTAGGGCAGTGGAGAGCAAGAAGAAAGCGGTACAGAGGATAGAAGAGCAACTGATGAAGCTGGAAGTGCAGGCAACTGATCGGGAAGAGAATAAACAGATTGCGCTCGGTACTTCCAAACTCAACTATCTGGATCCTCGCATTTCTGTGGCTTGGTAAGAGATTAATAGATTTTCTGAAACAAATTAATTTTGGTGGTCAAAGGTCACTGACAAGGCACCAACTCTAATTTAAGAGGTGTCCTGTTACTTTTTTTTTTTTTTTCCTTGTTATTCCATATAGTATGAAAAGCACTGTGCTGCAATAAACTCCTGTCCTTTATCTTATGACATTGTGGTGTAGGTGTAAGAAGTGGGGCATTCCCGTGGAAAAGATCTACAACAAAACCCAGCGTGAGAAGTTTGCTTGGGCCATTGACATGGCAGAAGAAGACTATGAATTTTAAATCCCAGTTTGTGGTTTTAACTATGATACTTTTTTTTTTTTTTTCTTTTCTTTTTTGAAAAAAAAAAATTGGATACTTGTTTTTTAGCTTTACTGAATTTTGCTCCATGGCCAGACCTGACAAGGAATTTCAGAACATTTGAGCAAAAAAAAAAGGGCGACAAGATGAAATGATGTGAGGCCATTATGAAGGGTTAGGGGGGAGTTGTGGATAGTCGAAACATCTGATCTGAGATCGGGCAACAAGACTGAACTTTACCCACGACTAGGATTCAAGGCTTAGTACTTGTAATTTAAAGACCCTTTTACCTTCTGTGATTGTCCGCTCTCTGGGACAAAAACCTGACAATGCCTGAATTTTGAACTCTGTGGTCCTTTTAGCTACTGTATCAAGCAAAAACAAAATGCTTTGTATCATTTTATTTTCTTTGTTCACTCACTTTGTATTTTAGCCATCCCATGTATTATTAATGAATTCTATATTTTGATAGACAAAGTAAAAAATTGAATGAATTCCTTAACTACACCCACGCGCCTTTTGAGGAAATGAAAATGTGAGTGTTTGCGTGCTTGTGTGCGTGCGCGTGCTTGTGTGTGTTAGGGCTCAACCGTAGAAGCTGTCTGTTTGGGTGAATATTTTAAACTGGACTATGTTGAATTGTTGAGCATGGAAGAGGATGTCTGGGCAGGCAAAGGGGAAAATACTGCAACCACGTCAATATTTACTTAAACAAGCAGAATGTGAATATTTTGTTTTACAGCTTCTATCAGGGACTTTTCATTGTAAATGTGAACCAATCATTTTTATCCTTTTGTTGCTAGCATCCTCGGACTCTCGCTGCATAGCCCTGTCTACATCGGATTTTTAACTTAATTTAAACAACTGTTCCAAAAAAGAAACCTCCCATATCTGTTACTTGAAGATGCTATGATAATGTATAAAGTCAGAAAATGGAGAGCGTGTGTGTGTGTGTGAGGGATATCAACTTTTGCCAAAAAAAAAAAAAAAAAAATTCACCAAACTGTTACAATTTTAGGCAGGTTTTTAATTGTGTAATGATTGAGTATTGTAACATTTAATGTGAATTCAGTTCATTTTACTCCACTCTCTTCCACTCGTATAGAAAAGTTGATGTAAGTAGCTGTAAAGTCAACATTTTATTCCTGTTTTACCTTTTTTGTCATAGCCTTTTGATCATGTTTTTGAGTTTTAAGCTCATTGTAGATTGAAAAATGAATAAAACCTTACAGGTAACTCATTGGCTTTGTGTTTTCTCTCTTCTTCTCTCTTGTGCCACTGAAATGGCAACACCTTTTCATTTTATTTGTTTTATTAATTACATTTATTTCACGGCAGCGCAGTGGTTAGCACTATTGCCTCACAGCAAGAACGTCCTGAGTTCAATTGCCCCATCAGGCCGGGGTCTTTCTGTGTGGAGTTTGCATGTTCTCTCCAGGTACTCCGGCTTCCTCCCACATTCCGAAGACATGCAGTTAGTGGGGATGGGTTAATTGGTAACTCTAAATTGCCTGTGAGTGCGAATGGTTGTCTGTCTCTAAGTGTAGCCCTGCAACAGACTGGTGACCTGTCCAGGGTGTACCCTGCCTCTCGCCCTAAGACAGCTGGGATGGGCTCCAGCCCCACAACCCTGACAAGGATAAACTAAAGACAGTGGCTGGATGGATGCATTTATTTCCCCCTCTGTGATCAGAGGAGGGCCCCTTAGCTTAACAGATGCCTGTTGGGTTTGGAGCTTCAGCCACCCTGGCTCTCTTGCCCAATTTACAGCATTCTTAAACACAACTTTATTTCCTGTAATGGGAGAACAAACATGAGCTCTAAATTTTATTCCTATATCCATGAACAGCCCTGAGAACTGAATCAATCTAGTCCTGAAATGCTTTAAGCTGGAAAACAAGCTGGTGTTATTAAATGCATGTGGGCAAAAAAAAACATTACAAAAATAAGAACTGGAAGGCTTCCCCCTGAATGATGTAGGAGGTCTACACTACAGACATGGAGATGTTTGGGTGTTGCCTGCCGCCCCCTTATCTCTGGCAAAAACTGTATTGTCAGCTGCTCGCCAGCAGGTGAGGCTGTGTGCATTTCTCCAGTCCTAGCACATTGCATGCTGCTTGAACATTCATCACACTGAATAATTTGACTAACACCACATGATTCATATTCACCCCTAACACAAGGTGCCGAACAAAAGAGGTGGGGGGGAAAAAAAGGAGGCTGTTCTGCTTGGTGAGTATTCAGTTTATTCTGTAAAGATTCAGAAGTGTAGAAAGGATGATACAACAGTGCTTTATGATCAGACTATTTCATAAAAGTTTAAGTCATCATAACACCGTAAGTCCAGATTCCATTTATCTCAAACCAAAATAAATTTGTAACATTCGACACAAGTGCATACACTGCTGGTAGGAGATCAACCTCCAATTTCACTTTGGATGGTATAGCACCGTTCTTAGCTATTAGCAGCTTGACAAAGATGCAGCTTAGTAGGATTCATGTAGTGACTGTATGTTCATATAAACAAGAAAATTCAGAGGAGAGCAAAGATCTCCTCATTTGGCTCTCTAGCTAGCACAATATCTCACTCTGTCAGTGTCTAGGGATCAAATTGATAATTTTGCTTTAAACAACATTTTGCCAGTAACAATATTTGATACAATTACAGCTTAAAGTTAAACATCTCCAAGTGTACAGAAAGCAGCACAAGTTGTTTCACAGATATAGACCAACAGTGACCATCAATGCACTGGCATGTTTTATCTTTTTTTTTCTTTTTTCTTCTTCTCTTCTGGACAGCACAGTAGCTGGAAAGCAAGGTGATGGACAGACAGGTCATATAAACACATGGACAGAGCTGAGTAAGGCAACGTTAGCGTGACAGGCTTCTCTCTGTTCAGTTTGCAGGGCAGTGTAGTGTATTGATCTTGACGGAGCAGTCAATACCTTTACTGTGGAGCAGTGTGATTCTTTTTTTTTTTTTTAGCATTGCTGTCTTCATTAGTGCATTGTATATAGTCTCTTGCGTGTAGCTGAACTGCAAAAGTGATCACCAACATTTATACAGATCTAAATAAAACATGTTTGATTGCATCTGGACTTACAGTGACTATAGAAGAGTAAATAGAATTGAAAAACCAAATAAAGGAGAAAAAAAAGTAAAATTCAAGGCAGTGCTGAAGTACTGGTTGCTAAAAAAGTAAAAAATATCACAAAGCCAACAATAACATATCCTTGACACATCATTTGTTTGTCCAGTCAGTACAAACCCTCTTTTATAGTGCAGTTTCAATCATATATATATATTTCTCCCTCTGACCCCAGAACAATATCTCTCGGCCCTATCCTACCCTATCTTCGCTCATTCAAGTCAGTTTTCCAGTCAGTGTGCGTCTTTTCTCTTTCTTGTCTTTGATCCCTCGTACTGACCTCATTGTGCACCCTCCCCACACAACCACAAAGAAGCATGAAAGGCTTAAACATCACAGGACTCAAAGGTGAGAAGTTCTTTCTTTTGACGATGGCAGGAAGTGATGGCAGATGGAAGAAGAAGAGGAGGAGGCGGAGGAGGAGGAGGAGAAGTAGGAGGAGGAAGAGGAGGAGAAGGAGGGGTGGGGGGTATTCACAGTTACAGTCAGAGTCCAACGGTCCAGCTACAATCACATCTGCTGTCATTATGAACACTCTTTTTTTTTTTCTCTTTTTTTTTCTTTTGTGTTAAGACCACGGCCAGGGGAGCGAGCCAGCTTTTGAACATCATGGTCCTCTGGCGAGAGCAGGCCTGCTTCATCACACCTCCAGCATCTCCATCCTCAGGCGATCCCTGCTAAGCAGCACACGCAGACAGACAGGCAAACAAAACATACACAAACCGTGAGGATGCGATTGGATCATTCTGGTTGTATGGCACTGCTGCAGTGTGTTGTAAAAGTGAAGGGCTTTTTTGGGGTGGGTTGGGGGGTAGCACAGTAAAAAGATGCCCGCGTACGGCTCGTCTTGCCTCTCGGAAATCTAACTCACCAAAGACAATTGTCATGATTTATTCACATATGTTAGCATGCGCTCTCAATCTATAATTCAGCGGGCCAGACTCCTACTTATCTAAAAATAGCTTCTTAAACACAGACCTTTGATTGCCTGAATAAGCTACACAGCATGAGTACTTGTACCCGCTTCTCCTGCTTTCTTTTTACTGTACATCACGCAGCAGTCACTACAAACAACAAGCTGTCACCTTTTCATCACTCCACCTGCCTTACGTTGTTTTTGTTTTCTTGATTGATAAATAGCACCGAGCTTGTAAAATATCACAAGGCACTGTGAGTGAAATGTGTGCTTCAGTGGTGTGTGAAAAGGACTGCTGTGACTCAAATACCTGGCCTGATTGGAATCAGTCTGTTGTTCAATGAGTGACTGACTAGCCACTGGCTGCTGGTGGTCCTCCGCTCTCTCTGACCAGAGATCCTGCAAAGCTCCCGGCTGCCCCGATTCGTCACGCTGGCCTCGCTCGCCGCTCCCCTCGGATCCCATCAGGCCCAGCAGCGGTGAGTATGAATCCTGCCACACAACCCGCTGACCTGAGTTCAGTCCTGCTTCTCCTTCAAGGTGCTTGTTCATGTCTTGCTCAGCAAGTTTCTTTTTGGCCGCCGGAGCGTCCTTGGGTGGCTCGAGCTCTGCATCTCTGTGACCCCTTGCATCCTCCGACTCCACGGGTGGCCGCTGGTAATTCTCCAACCACTTCAGCTGCCCGTTCTTGTGGCTGTACCGGCTGTCGCTGAACCAGCGCACCACCTCTGACTTAGGAAGGCCCGTCTGGATGCTTAGCTCCTCGTACTGCTGGCTGCTGGGCCAGCGGGTGTTGGAGAAAACCTGCCGGAGGATGTGCAACTGCTGCGGGGTCTTGTTGCCCCAGGGGGGAGAAAAAGACGCCTGACAAGCCGACCCCTCCGTAGTTTCGGACTTGTGTTCTTGATGCGCATTCTCTGATGTAGCCTCTGGTTCAGTCATCTTCAGCCTCTTGAAGTTGATCTTGATGGGGTCAAGCTTGAGCTCGGGGCAGCTTTTGTCCCCGGCAAATGCGTCCTCCTCCTTAATGAGCTGCTGTAAGATTGACATGCCTTTGATGGGAAAGTCTTTGTTGCTTTTACCTTCTTCAATAATGGATGAGTTGCTTTTTGTAATGACAGTGGTGCTGGTGCTTTCAGTTAGGGATTTGCTGGCATGATTCAGGTTAGGGACACTGTCATTACAGGTAGTACTGGGATATTCGCTGCTAATACTGCTGTTGTTGGTCACATGGATGTAATTGTTTTGATCATCGTCGGGCTTCGAGGCGTGGGCTGGCTCTTGTGCACTGATGATGCTGCTGTCATGATTGTTACAAGTGATGTTAGATTTGCTGGTGTTGTCAATGGACTCTTGACTCTTGTTACTGTTTGAACCTTCTGATCCGATTGGTAAACTGTTGCTTTTGACATTTGGTTTGCCGTTGGTGTCAGCAACACAGTGCTCATCATTATTGCTAATGTTGGCAGAGCAAGTGGCAATGCTGTTGATGCCGTTGGCTGGGCCGCTGTTGTGCACCGGTTTCCTGGTGAAACTGTCAACACCATTACTACTGCTGGAATAGCTGCTGATGCTGCTGCTACTGCTGCAACTGCTGCTGCTACTGCTGCTTCGAATGTTGCTGGTGCTACTGACGCAACCGCTGCTCCCAGCCATGTCCAGGCCGTTGCTCTTTTCCGGCTCCACAGTGGGTTCAGTATTCTTGGTCAGTACCTGTGTAGTTCTGACTACAGAGGGGAACTTTGGGGGGACAACCGGAGTAGAATACGAGACCCGGGTAATGTGGGGGTTGGTTGACATGCTGGCCTGTGTGGCTATGACTCCGACAGACCTGGCCTTTACACCACTGTACGGAACTTTGGCCATCTGAAAGTTTGGTCCTTTTGAGCCTGGATGGGCAGTTACAGTGTGGTGGGTTACGATGTGATTGACGTGCCGTGGTGTGGTCGGTTGCTTCTGTGGTGCTCCACCTTGGAACACGGTGTTGAACATCTTCCTTCTGGCCTCTTCGATCTCTTCAGGAGACCAGCTTATGCCCTGCTTGAGTCGTTGGGCAGTAAACCACAGTTTGATCTGCTCTTCGGGGAACTCTGACACCACTGTTAGGTAGCAGAGCTCTGCTTTGGTCGGGTAGGGAAACTTGCCAAAGGATGTCTTGAGAAAGCTGCTGGTGTCCATGGCGGCATCGTAGGTGGGGATGCTGCTGAGGGGGATCATTACCTTTGGAAGGTCTTTATTGGAATCAGAGGAGGGGGGAGAGTAAAGGGAGGGAGTGTGCTGGTGAAAGACTTGGTTGGACACTGTCGTCGCAATCACGTGAGTGACAGTGGTCCTCGGCATAGCTGGGGCACCAGAAATACTGAGAGCCCCGTTTTGGAGTTCAGGCACATTTGTCAGCATGCTGGGGTCTACATCCTTTCCAGTGTCAATCTTCCGTACCTCCACAGTGTGAGAAACCACAATCTTTTTGTGCTCCCCCTTGGCTTTCATCATCTTTGCAATTGGTGTTTTGGTGAGAGAGATCCCAGATTCTCTGTAGTCTTCTCCGCTGTCTGTGAAAAGGCTTTGCTCCACAGTTGTTACGCCATCCCTCTTGTTGACGGCTAGAGAGGCAGTAACCAGGCCCTGCATTATCTTCGGGTGGGCCTTGGCGTTGTGCAGCGCGAGAGCCTCGAAGCGGACGACTGACACCCCGCAGTTCAGGCAGTAGAAGGTGGGCTGGGCCCTGAAGTCTAAGTGGCAGTTGTGCATGTGATCCAAAAAGTAGTTGAGATCTCTGGACTCGAAACGGCAAGTCAGACAGCTGTACGTGCCTCCTTTCTGCATCTCACTGCCACTTTCAGATTTGGAGGAGCTGTGAGAGAAATGCCCAGATTCTTCTCCAGAGATGCTGAGTATGCTATCTTCTGGGATTGTTGGTAGGAGTTCTGGTAGCGAGCCCAGTATGATTTCCTCACGCACATGTTTGGATTTGGATGGTATCATGCAGGGTACAGTGGATTTCCTCTTGCTGGCCATGGTGCAGCTTTGTGTAAATGGGAGCGTGAGTGATTGGTTGTCCGGTGTGATGAGAACAGAGGGCGGGTGGATAGTGGAGAGGGTTGAATGGAATTTAGTGTCATGGACCAGCCACTATGATATCACAGTGTTGCTTCATGCCTTCTGCCACTTTAGGACTCCTGCCACATGGACAAGTTTAACAGCTCCCGGGGAACCTGTGAGGAAAGAGTACAAAAGAAGAGAGAAGTGTGATTCTTTCATCTTTAAAAAGTGAAGTGAAAAGCGAGTAAGAAACAGTGAGAGGAGGCAAAACGGAGGAATATAATGTGAGATAATTACATTTATTCATTAAACTTGAATGTCATGCAAATCAAAGATAAAGACCTGACAAAGATGAAAAGCAGGTATATGTTCTATGCTTCCAAATGAAAAGAATGAAACATTTTTACATATTACAGTGAGCGCAGTGCGGAGGACGCTAACAGCTCCACACAGGGTAATACGTGTAGGTGGAAATTCAGTGTGATAAGTGTATTTATCAGCAATTACAGCACCAAAGTAAAAGAGTCAAGAGCTTTTTTTTTTCTAAAAGATTTTTTTTATTATGATCATAATCAAAGAGGAAGGTCACCTTAAATTACGGTACAGAACGAGGTAACATGAATCTCGCTCGCTAGGCAGATTATTTAAAAGTGACATCAGAGATCATGCACAAATTATTATTATTATTCATCTTTTAAAATGATTTTAGGCTGATTTCATGCTGAAAAATATTTAGCATTAAATATATCAAGGCGAAAGGCATAGGAAATATGAGAAAGCATTCCAGTAACGAGTATATTAATATAATTTAGAGCTTCACTAACACACAGTGAAGCACACACACGCACACTTTGAATTCACGCAGCCAGAAATGACTAATCTCACTGATATTTGTTGTTTTTTTCCCCACAGCTGCCTTATGATCATCCCTTCTCGTTGCTGATAACATGTGTCCTCTGAAATGTATTTAGTTTAGCTTCGCCATATTGACAAAACATCATCAAAATGCTGCTTGCTGGTAAAATAAAGATACAGGTAGTGTGTTAACATAATGGTGCTGGGTTCCTTTCAGTCCTGAGATCTCTGTTTCCTGCATTCAGGAAAGGGTTAATATCATTAAATAAATATTGTCCCTGGTGATTTTCGCACCCGCTGAGTGAGATGCACTCCACTGCAAATTGATAGTGCTCACTGTATCTAACCCCACATACTCTTTCACATTGTCTCAGCAACCACAAATATGCAAAATATGCGCACAGATTTGTGTCTGACAGAAATATTCCCTTGTCATCGTGCGTGTGTGATTAGAAATGAGAATTCTTTTAAAAAACTGATTTTTAATTAAAATTTTTTTTTTGGGAGGAGAGTGCCGCACTATATTTCGACATCTGTCACATGCGCAGGTCGTCCCACCCTGTTCCTCTTTCATTTGTTACTAAAAAGCAGACATATAAAGGTTAAATTCAGTGAACAATATTAGTCCACTCTTGGATGTGAGCCATTTGTTTTACATTGCACGTTACGGCGTACCTTCCGGGCATAATGTAATGTGGAAATGGAAATTAGGTGACTCGCGTGTCTGGTGTGTGTTGCAGCAGCCAGCTGACAACAGTACTGTTGAGGACTTGAAATATTCTCATAAGGTTACTACAAACACATCCAAAGCTAGATACAAGCTGGCGGCTCAATCCGTCTCATCCTGCATTTGTTCAGCCAGCAGCATGGCAATGCGTGCATGCATACAAACACGATACACACATCACTGAGTGCACAAATCCATTAGCAAAACACTT
This sequence comes from Oreochromis aureus, assembly GCF_013358895.1. Lineage (NCBI taxonomy): Eukaryota > Metazoa > Chordata > Actinopteri > Cichliformes > Cichlidae > Oreochromis > Oreochromis aureus. Next base: position 10,198,544 of record NC_052946.1, on the reverse strand, counting down.
CCACAGGCTTTCCCTTTCTATAACACTCCAATTATACGGATGGATATGGATTGTCACTTCAGTCTTCAACATTTCCCCTCTTCCTTCTTCGCGTTTTTATAAAACGTGCCTCTGTTCTCTCGCAAATATTTAACAAAGTTTGTAGGACAAGATGATAGACACATTGCAGTCCGCATTTGCAGTAGAGAGGTTTTGAGAGTCATTTTACCACCCGTAAGTGCTAAACAGAAAAAAAACCCATGAAAAAATATCAAAGTAGAGGCGCAGCTCCGCAGCCTCTGCCCTCTGAATGAACTTCTGACACACGCGCAGAGCCTCTGTATTTCACTCCCGTCTTCTTTTCTGAGACTGGAGAGGCACTGATGTGTGACATGCTGCTGAAAACGGGTCTCATCCAATCACCATCTTTCTATATCACTTAAGCTTTACCTTCTACCACAGGCTTATCGCCCTGAGAACGACATCAGCCGCATTAATTTCCCCCTAAACCTGCTTTCTGTTCAAATCCGGCATACCTCAAGCACGGCGTGCTGCAGTTTGCTGCTTACAAAGGAAATCGTTTCACATACTTCCAGCACATATTTTTTTGGCACGCTGTGCTCGCGCAAACTGAAGAGCACTTTCACAGACTTTTCATTTTACCGCATCCACGTGCGCGTTCACCACGGCTGGCTGGATGGTAAATAAAAGATGAACCTGTTCCAGAATTAAAACCCTCAAATGACTGCTCAACAGTACACACTGATCCCAGACAGGCTGTGACGTCCTCCTTATAACTACCTCTTTTTCATTTCTACTGATGGCTGCTGCTTTCTGACAGGGGGGAAAAAACTAAAATTAAAACAAAACAAACAAACAACAACAACAAAAAAAACTAGGTCACCAGCATCTTATGCAGTAATCCCGGTTCACTGCATCCAGACGCGGGCATGTGCTGTATGTTTTGCCGCCAGAGAGGTCATGATATTCTCTGACGGCACACTCGATTAACCCCTGGTGAGGACACGGGGTTCACTGAGGCTGTTCCACGGAACGAGGGATTTAGAAGTCAGCTTTCATGCAGCAGAGGGATGTAGTCATGCACATCTGAAACATCTGTGTGAGAGATGTTCCTATGCTATAGAACTCTGCGAAAAATCAGCGCTGGCTCCGTTTGTCTGAGCTGCCCCGATCGCTGCGCTCATCCAACAGAGAGCACATTATGTGCCAGGATGTGTTTGAAACTAAACTCATGGAGAGGGTACTGTAATTTTGGCTGTGGGCTGCGACTGGCGTAGCAGCCCCTGCAAGGGATGCCGGTCTGTGACGAGACAGACGCCGGCCCAGTACAGACGCTCTCCCCTCCCCGAGAGAAACACTCCACTTCCTGCATGAGAAAACCTGAAACAAGCCAAAAGTTGAGAAAGGTTACATAAAGAATCAGGTCACCTATCTAAAGAATGGGCTGCTTTATCTGGCGAGCGAGACGTGCGAGCAGACACAAGACAAGGGCTTCCCAGACAGGGAGCCATTGAATGGTTCCCTCTGAAAAGCCCGGCCTTGTGTTTCAGCGGCGAGGTAGACAACGCTCAGACGATCACTGTCCTCGGTGTGTTGTATGTCCTCACAGTGGCACCGTCTCTGTGGGGGGGACACGAAGAGGAAACTCTTTTCATCTCAATTGACCAGGGGAGTTGTATCTGAAGTGAGGGAAAGTGGCAGAGCTCACAGACGTGTTTTTCCGAACACCCACGCTCCAAAGGGGGAGAAACAGAGAGGCCTCGCTCGCTGGACTAAAACCACGTTTGAACCGCTACACTTTTTTTTTCTTTCCTCCCCCCAAAAAACAAGCGTTTCCAAACAAATGGGATTAGGCCAGGTTTAAATTCTGATAGGGTTTATACGTTCCGCCTGATTTAATAGCAGCATTAAGATTTACAGCCTCATGTGCTCTTACACCATCATTTCCATAACAATATTATATTTACATCTCATTAATATTTAATTATATCCCCATCTACTTTTAAATGGCAACCACGTGAGCGCTACAACCTTTTTTTTTCCAGGCCAAAAAAAAAAAACAGTTGAAAGAGAGCAGCATGTATTCCCATCCATCACCTCATAAACTGCTGCAGTAATTACAATATTACAACACGAAAAAAAAGGGGGAAAAAAACAAAAAAAAAAACATGCCCAATCTACAGCGAGCTGCTGCCAGCGGAAGAGGGAGGCGAGGCTGCAAAGTGGTTGCTAGACATTAAAATTTAATTCAAAACAGTCTGATGACTGATTCAGACACTCCCAGATTGTTGGGTCACCTACAGTTGACGCGAACAAACAGAGATTGGTGTTTGTGTTGTGCCGCCCGTTCACATGAATGAGAAAGCGAAGGCTGGAGGAGGGAGAAGGACAAAGGAAGACAAAACTCAGACATTTGGGAGTGAAGTGAGAGGATGACTGACGATGATGACAGGCTGTGCTGTTTCAATATTCCTCCCCGCTGACACCTTGTAGGCACGCAACTCTCTACGCTCGCTCGCGCGCGCACACACACGCGGTCCTCACACACTCCCACCTCACCTCCGCAACATTTAGCACCTGCACCGTTCTGAAAAATCTTTCTCTTTGAACTGAATAACTGGCAAGGAGTCTCTCGGTGTGACAGTCACAGAAGAGCTAAAAAAACAAGAAAGAAAGAAAAAAAAGGAATAAATTCTCACTTATGACAACATTTATTTTGTGTGTAATTTGCTGTGACAGTGATCCACGGCTGTCTTGAGAGACTCCTTCAAAAAAAAAATCTGTTAAAAAAAAAAGAAGATTTTCTGTCTGCTGGGGGTAGGGGCGGATGGGGAGGGGGGGGGGGCTCCTGACAGATACATTTGAATGATCAAAAAAATCTGTTTAGCAGGAATCTTTCCTGCCAAACGTCCATTAAATAGATTAACGTCATGTGAGTGGATCAGCTGGACACCCAAATATAAGCCAGAGACAGAGAGCAATTACTGTCTTGCACAGAGAAGAGATAGGGAACAATGGCGCCTCATTTATAAGGGAAACGTGATCCAGTGCTGGGAGCCTTTACGCGGCCGACTGTCGAATTGTTCTGTTTCCGCCGTGTCTGCTCGTATCTGGTGTCCGTCATGACGCGCTGCTCTTTCCTGACATCTAATGATGGGCAGCGCTCAGTTTTGGGGACACCTTTGTGCGTGCGTGCCAGCGTGAGTGTCGAGCTCCAGCGTTACGTGTGCTGAAAAACAATTCAGAGACATCAGGGTCATTAGAACTACGCTAATAGAGCGCACAGGTCTCTCCACAGCCCGTCCAGCTGAAGACATATGAAGAGGTTTCAGTGTGTGGTCTCAGTCTCCATTGTGGGCTCTGATTATTTCCTTTCCATGGGTGTGTTTGTGTGCGTATTAGTGTCTGAATGTCTGAGACGCAGGTGTTGTCAGCCAGCTCGTCCACGTCCTTCTCCTCCTCCTCACGCACACCGCCCCCCCTCTTACCTCCATGACTGCAGCCTCGTCCACTGGGAGACCAGTCGGTGGTGCCACTCATGTGTTAACATCGCCATGGCAACCCCTCTCTTCCCCTTGCCCACCATGCCACACACACACAGAGCAGAGTCACTCATCCACACCCACCCAACCTCAAGACACACACACACACACACACACGCGTGCGTGCGTGCTGAATTCCTTGGACTGCATCCGGTGCAGGACAAACTTAATCCACATGCCCCGCCAGCCATCTTTGAAAACTCCATTCATGGTTCAAGTCTCTTTCAGTCAACTTTGGGTGAGGTCTGCAGCAACAACTTTGCTTTTTTTCCCCCCTCTCTCTCGATCACATTGTGGGGAAAAAAAAAGAAACTCTGCCGCACTGTTCTCATGTGTGTGACGGGCCGATGAAAGGAATATCACAGCTGAACGGGACACAAATGACCTCCCGTCACTGTTTTTATCTTGCTAAATCTGTGCGGAGGCCCGGTGACCGAGGCGGTACAGTACATACCTACCGCGCTCTGCCTGTCTGCCGGCATCTTTTTCGGATGGCCCTGTTTTGTGTTAATATGACCGCTCGCTGTTGAAATTTCTACATTGTTCTGCCAACCCTTCTACCCGTGACCCAAATGAATGACAGACGAGTAAACGGTGGTGCGCTGAGAATAAAAAATAAATAAATAAGAAAAATCTGAGTCATGCATCTTTTTAAGAATCACTTTTCATGAATAAGTTCTTCAGTTCTGTAGCCAAGACTACAGGCATTCATTTGGCAACTTAAGAAGAAAAGGAAGAAAGATGGCGGCATATCGCACATTGTACTGTCCATCCTAAAATGGCTGACATCACAGCCTCTTCTAACTGCCAAAGCCTGGTAAATGCCAGCTCCTGCTGACCAAACCTTTCTTGCATGGGACAGAAAAAGTGGCAGGGGCTCTTTTTCCCCACTAGCCCCAAGGTTTTTTCCCACCCATCAGTGCACGGACGTTTCTTTTGGTTGGAACTGTGCAAACATGCTGTTTTAGTGAGCCTTTTGAGCGGTCCGGGCTTCGATACGGCATTGGTCCGCTGACAAAAGCAAAACCAAAAAGGATGAAAGACCCAAATAAAAGTGAACCTGCTTTGAACGCCGACCTTTTTGGTGGGAGAAATAGGACTCGGCGTTGTGTGTTGGAGAATTCTCTGTGAGGATCATGAGGTATGCCGCTATCATGAATGCTTGTTTGTATAAAACGGCTGGAAATAGATCTGGTTGGCATTAGATAGTTGATTTTCTTCTCCGAACCCAAGGAATGTTATACACTCCATGTCAGCTAAATCTGCAAATCATGACCATATGACCTTCCTTGGTATTCTCTGGCACGGGATTCGTTTTAAGCTGTGGGAGGCACACACACAAACATAACATCCACAGCGACTGCAGTTGGAACTCAGAACACCACATCCTTAAAAGTACAGTATGCCAGGTATACGGAGGGATGGCATGGGCAGAGATGCTGTTTTTTTGGAGGGGAGTGGGCACTCTTGGCCCACTACATTGTGTCTGTGTATACAAACACTCCGCTGTGGCCATGACGAAAACTATGAGCTGTGCCTAATTGCAGGGAGTGCGGGATGAAAGGCAATATGCCTGGCCTCATTAGAGCAGTTCCGAGAAGGGAGATGGAAGACCGTTCCCAGGGATCCACAAAAGGGAATTGACATTCCCCCGGTGTAAGCGTCCTGCTAGAGTGAAAACCTCCACACACACTCAACTCACCGGGCCAAAGCTGAACCCGGTCTGCCGGAGCAGCACAGCGAGAGCTCATTTACCTTTGTTTTTGCTGGTCATCACACAGCCTGCAAATTAACTATCGGAGTGCAGAAACGTTCACTGGAGACTGGACTGTGCTCCACACAGCCCCAAAAAACACCTCCTGTCTGAGGAAAACCTCTGTGGCAGAAGAGTTGCGCAGTCATTTCCATGACCCAACGTCATTTCTAATAAGCTCGCATGGTTAAACAATTAAAATACATTCCAAAAATTACCCGTGAGCCATGCCTGTCTAGCTGACTGCTTGAATAATTTGGGGTTGTCTCCTGTGCTATGGACACTGGACCCACAAATGATTCACAGAGGCAACATTAGTCAGCGCAGAGGTCCCTCCCCTAAAGCCAGAGACAGACACATGGCATTCAAAGCTGGGTCAATATTTATGTGCAGATAAATGACAATGTGCCCTACAGGAGCAAACACTCACACTACACTATATATACATATATATATATATATATATATATATATATATATATATATATATATATATATATATATATATATATGTAAATCAATGCATTATTAATAGTGCACAATTTGCGAAATATCTGCCAAAAGAGAAGCTCTACTTACTCTACTGTACATGTATCGTGTGTGTGCGAGAGAGACCGAGGGAGAGCGAGAGAGAGAGAGAGAGAGAGTGTGTGTAGGGCACCAGCACATGTTGGTAGGAGGAAGAGAAGGAAATGAAAGAAAAAGAGTCCTGTGCACAGAGATACAGGCCTACCTTTCTGCTCTGGCAACAGAAATAAATTTGCAGCGAGTGAGCGATCAATAGGTGAAAATTGATACTTGGCGTACAGTTTGAACATCTATGAACTCGGAGGCTGTTTTCTTTTTCTGTTTTATAAAAAAAAATCAGTCGACAAGCCTGCTACACTACTGTGTTCAGAAGTCTTTCACAAGTAAAAGCACTCACACTCGCAGCACAGTGGGGGAAATAGAGCGCGTTGTGCAATAAAATAAGCACATACGCCACATTGTATAGCGCGAGAAGGAGCGCAATTTGAGCCCGACGGAGGATCCGTGGTTGTAACTGTAACAAACTGACGAGTTAACCCGTTTCACTCCATTCACGAGGCTGTGGGGCAACACACCGCCTCGGAGCCGACTTGCCAAAGGCGATCTGCCACTCTATATAACCTTATGAATATTCCCAAAAAAATCCTCCACCCCCCTCCTCCACCTACTGTCGCCATTTTATACATTGGCGACTTCATATAAACTGCCTCCACTACAGCACCAGATGAAAATTCAATATTCAATAGCGACACATAATTCCAGTAAACAACTTTGGAGATCGCACCTCGTCACCCAGTGAGACGTATTCGTGTTTCGGATGAATAAGATGTGTCCTTACCTCAGCCGTCGGTGGGAAAAAATGGAATCCGACATTAATATATAAATGAATAATATTGGATTAGCTCCGATCGCTGCGCTTTGAGAAGAAGAGGAGGCGAGCTGGGGGTGGGAGCTCTCCTCAAGTGAACCCGGTGAACTGGCGTGAACCCGTCAGTGACCACGGCAAGGTACATTACATTACATTACCTTTCCACCCCTCCGCTACACTGTATGAAGACTGCAAAACAACTATGGTCGGCGGTGCAGGACGAGGCTGCTCCAAAAAAAATTATAGCGAGTGTATTTCCTATGAACACGTGATACAGAGCGTCATCCAAAATCCAAAAGCCCTTTCATCTAAAATTTTGGAGAGGGGCGGGGATGAGATGGGGATGTGTGTGTGTGTGCGTGTGTGTGGAAGGGGGAGGAGGGTACGTATACTGAGCCCAGTGCACATTTGGGTATATCGTTATAGGGGTAAGGCAGTGCATTCAACACACGCGGGTTATAAGTAGCTGCAATGGCATAAGTAGCTACAATACAAAGCAGGCCGATCAGATGGGTTGTATTGTGTATATTTGGAATTTGACAGTTCATTCATCTCCCGTTTCACTGAGCTTCATCACCCAAAAGATAACCCTAATTAGGTCACATGCTTTTTTCAATAGATGGCTGTCATCTTTAGAAAAAAAAATACTCTTGAAGAGCTACTATGAATATTAATCGTTGTGGGAATTGTCATTTAAAGCACAGACCTATTAGACCACCGGCTTAAAATAGACGGTTACGCACAAGCATAATAGTGATAACACCAATTTACGCAGACGCACAGTAACTGTAGCCTAATTGGACTTGTCTGCATTTAACTTGAAACTGAAGAACACATTTCCCTTTATTCAAATTAGGAGTGGTAGTTATTCGCAGTGTAAGGGAAAAAAAGGGGTTGTGCGGCCGTGACCCTTGTGACCTTGTTGGCCTCATGCGCGTAAAAGCGCACAGGAAAAAAGCGGACGAGCGTTAAACATTAAAGCTGTGAATTTAAGGGCTAATGGTAAAACAGCATACCTAAAAGGGAGCAATCGTGACTTAAAATAGAAAGCATATCAACAAGTGGCATCAAAGATACACGAGGACATGTTCATGGTAATATTAAGTATGATAAGGTCACTCTAAATCCACTAATCCACTGGACAAACAATATGGACACATGTCTACTTAAAAGTATTGCAGTAGCCTAACAGATTCTTAGGCATGTGTAAACTAGGTTATGTGTATATGAAACAAGTAGAGTGCCTGCAGCCGGATGCCCACAGTATATACAAAAACAGCGTCAGAACATATAGGACAAATGCGTGCCTCCAGTATTTACGGAACATGGATTAGCTATCCCCTCCCAGTTTGTCCTCACTGGGTTTAGACGTTGCCTACAGTCAGGAAAAACAAAGATAATCTATCAAGAAGATGAATCGCAATAAAAAAAAGTAAAACAACTCAACCAGCAGGTCCGGTGTGTGCAGGAATACGACTTGTGCATGCTGTGCTGTAAGGTTAAAAGACACATGTTGATTTAGAGTTCAGAGAGTATTTGTGTGCTTTAGTGGGCGGTTTGTGATCTGGTGGAACTTGGTGGATCTGCTTCTCTTCTGGTTATACCGGCTTACCAGGTTAAAAAAAAGTATAGGCATATTTTTCTGCGATTTTTTCCCCTTAACTGCATCACTCCATAAATATGTAGACTTTAAAGTTTATGTGAAATATTACTATAATTAAATAGATTTTGGTATATTGTCCTAATCTTGAGTTTCACTGTGACAGATGAGTACACTGCTTCCTGCGTTTTTACTTCCATCTAAAGTCAGAGAGTCTGCATTTTTATTTTTATTTTCTTAATAAACTGGGTTTTTATTTAAAAAACAAACAAACGTTGAACTACGAGCTAAATGAATCCTCAGAGACACAATATCACGAAAAAGCGTAGGAGTGGGACCTCTGGTGATCCCTGCTATCTGCGGTGTAACCGGATCAGGGTAGCGGAGGGACGTACAGGAGGCTTGTTTTCCTCCAAATGAGCCAATGAGACAACCTTTACATTACACTGACAGCCTGGCTCGGCGAGTCTGGTGACGCCGCTCTGGTTTGACAACCACCGCGCAGCCAATGCGGATCCACGTCGAGCACGAACGGAGGGAAGCAACAAAATACAAATTTCCTTCCTGCAGGTCAAAGCGTTACCTGCCCGCTGCTGTGTGTTTCAGATAAAAGGAAGCGGGAGACGCGGTGATGGCCCTGTCTCAGTGCCTGGACGACTCACCTCTGAGGTTTGGTCCAAAACCTCGCGGGACAGACGAGCTGAACCTACAGGAAGTGTACAATGAGAGGCACCGGCTGGCTCTGGAGGAGCTGCTGTCCGGGGGTCTTGATAAGTTTCTGGACTTTCTCGTGAGAGAGAGGATTCCCAACTTTCTGTCGGACGATGAGATCCAACAGATCAGGAGCGCCGCCGTGCCACCGCGGTGCTCGTCTTTCCACGGGGAGGAACAGGCGCTCGAGCAGTCGCTCAGTAGCACCCTGGACTGCTCCTCGGTCACTTATTTCCCAGAGGTGTCAGACGTGGAGCCGCCGCTCCTGGAGCTCGGATGGCCCGCCTTCACAGCGGGCTCCTACCGGGGAGTGACGCGGGCCGTGGCGCACTTCCAGCCCAGCTACGGCGAATGCATTTACAGCTGCAAGGAGGCTGCAAGGCGCATGATTAAAAGTGCCAGAGAGGTACGCACACGCGCGCGCGCACACACACTTATCTGCTGTCATTCATTCTATTTTTCATGCCCTTAAAATAAACTGTCCTTTAATGCGTATACTGTATCACACTGAAATGTGATATTCACAAGTTTGCTTAGTCCTTTGTAATAGTCCTCTAACCCCTACAGTATCTCTTATTTGTGCGTTATCCTAAAACAGGACTTTTATTTTGGTTTTGTCAGGTGACATTTATCACCTAGGCCTTATCCCCCCTCATCACCACCACAACAACCACACAGTCAGTAAGCCAGTATATGTAGACACTTTTTTTGCATCATTTCTGGAGGGGGAATGTAAAAAAAGGCTCCATAAAGGCTCCATTGTCCACATGGAACTCCCTTGATCACTTTGAATTTTAGAAGTTCGTGCTTTGAAATCTGGATTAGAAGAAATCACCAACCTTAAAGGGAGGGGGGGGGGATGCAACAAACAAAAACAAAGCATGAATATTTAATGTGATGTTCCTGGCGGGAGCTGTCAGTACAGCCTCTGGTTTTGAAAAGAGACATTCCAGCACGAGGAGAGGGAGTTTGTAGCACCTCAGGCCTGTGTAGAACCTGCGTACCAGATGTGCCTCGACTTGCTTCGCTCATCTCCATTCCCTCTTTCGCTAGAAATGTTTTCAAACACTGGATTTTCTCCCAGGTTCAGAGCTTAACGGTGGTGTTGTGCATGTTATGTGCCGACAGCCAGGCCAATCCTTATAAAAATATTCTAATCCTGGTCGAGCTGTAAGATTGTTTGTTCTTTTGTAATGTTACACCACTCACTGCACAATGTCTTTATTGTACAAAGAAGGCCACCGATTGTAACGGCACACAGTGAGCATGCACTGCTGGAGGTCATCTCAAAGGAACGGCCCCATTCCTGAGTTTCTATGAATTTTAACTCTGCTTCTATGCTGCCTCTTAAAAACAAGCATCCCCCAACCCAAAGCACACACGCACACAAACATCATCCAAATAAGGCGTGGTGCAAATGACAAAGCTGCGTGTGGATAAAACACCAGTTTGAAGCGATAAATCTAAGATATGTAAACGTCCGTGTCTAATCCTCGACATGCAACCTTTACCGCAGCGTGTCAAATTCCATTCCTCCTCGTGAAAAAGGAGAAATCTGGGTGCAAAACAAAGCTGGGGAAAATGGAGGCAAACCCTACAGTGCACCTACTTGTCTCCTGTATAAAAGTCATTTGTTTGCTGACCAAGCGTTACTGCCGATTGCCATGGTAACAGACCACAGTCAATAGAAAGCTCATCAGCACACACATTACAGGGAGTGTGTCAGACAGAGATTCACGGCTCTGTTTGAATAGGGCCTTGTATTTGATAATAATGAAAACACAATCATGTGCTACATCTGCGAGAGCACGGCTGTGGCCCACCGAAAAAAGAATTCTATTATATTACCTCTGTAATTTTCCACTGCAGGTGATTGCCATAGTTACAGACTCCCTGACAGACCTGGATATCTTTAAGGACCTTCAGGAGGCCTGCTCCCAGCGCAGAGTCCCTGTCTACATCCTGCTGGACCAGTCGTGCGCGCCCGCTTTCCTCAAGATGTGCAAAAATGTCAACGTTCGCCTGGATGACCTTCGGGTATGTAGCTGGTTCGTTTAAGACGAGCATGGCTCTGTGTGCACAACATGAGCATCAGATGGCATTAAAAAAAAACAAAAAACACGTCCCTAATCTTTTGCAGCAAATGAGGGTGCGAACTATAACCGGCACAACTTATTACATGAGATCCGGAGCGAGGATTACGGGTGAAGTTCACGAGAGGTTCATGCTGGTTGATGGAAACAGAGTGGCTACAGGTTCGTACAGGTAAGAGCCCGCTAGCCATCGTGCCCTCCTGATTTATTAGATTGTAAGGTTATGCATCCGTCTTGCTCGGTCTGCTTCTTACCTTCAGCTATATGTGCTTAAAATTCAATTCAGGTTCAACTGGACTGATGGCAAACTAAACAGCAGCAACCTGATTGAGCTTTCTGGTCAGATAACGGAGAAATTTGACGAGGAGTTTCGTATCCTATATGCCCAGTCTCTACCCATAAACACTCATGGACCTCCAAGTGTCCGCAACAGCGGCATCTTTGAGCACCTCAAACACTCAGTTGCTTCCTCCCCTCACCTGCGTAGTGAGAGGCCAGCGTGTCTGACAAGCACGCCCAGCCGTAAGCCACAAACGCTAGCACTGCAGCTACCTTGTGACCCCGCATCTCCACATAAAGCCAGCCCGGAGTCTGACACTTCGACTCTAAACGACGACTGGATGGAGCGGCAGCACGTTCAGGAGGAGATCCTTGCTGGCAGCACGACTCCGCATTTCTCTGCAGAGCAGCAGGCGGAAAAAGGGACAGAGACCCCCAGCACCTGCCACGTGTCGACTCAGACGAAGCGGTCGGTGACGGAGGCTGAAAGCCAGACCGACCTGCAGCTCCCACAGCATCTCAGCATCATTACTCAAATAAGCACAGGGCCGAGCCAGGACACCTCTCCCCACTTGGTGTCTTCCAGACAGCCCGTGCCCACCCAGGCAGCTCCAGACACCACTTTAAAGGACTGCTTCCGCAAGCTGACCAAAGAGCGCCAGAACCACTACACAACCATCCGCTCCAAGCTGGAACACATGGTGACCGCCCTGTCCGAGAGGCGGGAGCTGGTGGACGTCACCAACGTGACTCAGGGGCTTGGCGCTCGTGGCAGTCAGAGGATACACAAAGACTGTGTGCAGGAACCCAATCCCAGAATGCCTGCTGACAGTGCGGGCACGGGAACATGGCCAAGAGCCAGATGTGTACACTAGTTTGTCTTCGGGGATTTTAGTAGTGGTGGGTAGTGGAGGGAAATGTTACAAAGTTTCTCTGTTCTAAATAAATCATGTTGGCTTATGTAGGAGAATTTCAGCTTTATTCTCTTTGTCTAATTTTCAGTGCCCACTTTTTTCTCTTTCTTTTCGTCCTTTGTCCTTCACATGTTGAAACAATCCTTTCCAAAGAGGTAACAGACCTGCAACTGACATCCACGTTGCAGAAATTCTAACCAAAGACAACGTAATAAGCATGTCTTACTGTGAACATTGTAACACTAAGCTGGTTAAAATGGAGTCATATCTGCTGAAGTGTGAGAGAAAACGAATCTAAGCACTGTTTTTGTTTTTTTGTTTTTTGGGGGGGGGTTTTGTTTTTTAAACTCAAATTTGTCTGCTGTAGTTACATTGGAACATGATCCCGAGGAGCAGCTGTGCCTTGCAGATAAATAAAGTAGTATTTTGCTGTATTGCTGCCTTGCTTCCACATTTCCTATTTTTTTTGTTGTCTCTTTTATCCTCGATGCTGTTTAAATGGGAGACAACAGAGCTCGGAAAATATTTGCTCAGAAGTTCCAGCATACACAAGGAGGCAAACCGCACTTAAGTGACTTCACGAAAAGAACGAGCACCTGCGCCTCGTGCACCGCCGTGCCTTCATGCAATTAGCTGAGAGACAGCATCTGTGATACTGGCACCTTTTGCTGATTACGCCGGCAATCACGGTCTCTGTCCAGGGTGGATCTGGAGAACGAACAGCACCGCAGAACACAAGTGTAGATTAGGTTGAATCATAAGTAAACCCTTCTTTACACACAGATGGAATTAAAAAAAAACAAAAAAACTTCTTACTCCTCTGTTCCATTTTAGATTCATTTTTCACAGAGATTTTTCTCAACAAGTAACAGTTTAACTGAAACAACAGCTTTTTATGCTTTAGTCACAAAAAAGAAAGAACTCGGCTGTCATCTGTGCAGAGCTCTAAAAATTGAATCACGGCTGTTCATTTGTTTAATGTGTCGCTAAGCTGGGCACAAACAGTGTTTCAGTCTTCATATAGCACAAAGGTTAAGCACAAAGGTCCCACTGTAAAATGCCCAAAACACACCAGTGTCTTTGGCTGCGGTCTGAAAGTGCGCTCGGTTATAAATGTGTTACTCACACCATGCTTTATGTGACTAATGTTCAACTACACCGAGAAGTCAAGGTGCAACTGCTCCACAGCAACGTGTGCAGATAGCTTAACCGAGAAGAGATAGGAGAGTTTGATTTTAATACACAAAGGGGAGAATGAAAAGATTGTGTGCGCCACAAAATTAAGCATGAAATTTTCTCAGGTTTAACTACATTTCTTTATGCACTTGGATTAAATGTGAGAAACTAAACCTTTTGTGGCATGTTTTAAAGCAAAACTCAGTGTTTACTATTCATTGCGCAGTAGAGTTTTATAGACACATTAGTCCACTTGACAAATTACACTATAACAATAAAAGTAGCACTGCTGATTGTATACACTTGGACTGAGAGCTGGTGATCATTTGTTTAATCAGTATCTACTTAACTACTGGTCCGTGTGATGCATTGCTTTACAGTAATTCAATTCAATTTGCCTCAAGGCGCTTTATATTATAAAGTAGAGACCGTACAATTATACAGAGAAAGCAGAGAATCCCAAACAATCAGATGACCCCCCATATGAGCAAGCGCTTTGGTGGGGCAGTGGGAAGGAAATACTCACGAAGAAACAGTGTGAAGGGAGGAAAACACGACAAACGAAACTACTCTCCTGTATGCAGATCAGTTACCTGAAGCTCCTTCGAAATCATCTGCATCATTAATATGCTCTTTGTTTTCAGGTAACAATAATCCAGCTTTTAATATACAAATAAATTGAAGACTTCTTCCTCTATAATAAGTACTCTGGATACTCTGGATTTGTAATTTTTACTAAAGGGCTGTGCTGTGTGGGGTTTTTTTCATGCTGTTTTATTAATTCAGCAATGTACCTGTTTGTTCCTGTGAAAGGCCCCTGAGATGGTTCATCTAATACCAGATAATGAATGAACTAATTAGCAGATTAATAGAAATTGGTACTGTTCCAACAGTTGTGTGAGAAAATCCTAAATTAGCTTTAGGTGGGATTTACAGAGAAATGCACTGAAATGTCACAATAACAATGAACATATCCTGGATAAATGCAACTTTTCTCATGAATTTCAAAAGATTCATCAGGGTAGCAAAGGTCTGCCATTTACAGCACGCCACATTATTACCATTCAGTCTTAATAAAGCCTACACTTCTGACTATTACATGGCAAAAAGATAAGAACAGCAGGCCCTCCATCGGCTCCTCCCGTGGTGCGTTCATCCCCTACCAGGCAAACACATCAAAAGCCTCTGCATTCATTATGTAAAATGGCGCAGCTGAAGGGAATTGATCTACAAGTAAATACAATGGTGGTAATATGTGAGAGAATGGTATTTGATTTTAATTGGCTGCTGCAAAGCAACCACTGGCTGTAATCAAGGAAGCAGTGGGGGATCCACAACACAGCAGTGCGCACCCACAGCATTAGGCTCGGCTCACTGGTAAACAGAAAAGCTCCCGTATTCCTCATCACATGGGACAAATAAAAAAAAACTATAGCTATGATTTGCTTTTTAATTGATTTTTTTCTTCTTAATTGAGAGTGCATAGCTTAACACATTTACCAGAATCCCTCTTACGATGAACATTAACTGTAACACTAGCAAAACTCTGCCACCAGAGAGAGCCCTGTCCCTAACTAAAGCACGCTCACTGGTCTGTTGTATGTTCTGCTTGATTTCTATTACAGAGAAGAGGTGACACTCTGGAAACACCAAAGACGTATTTCTTAAATTGAAATAAATCATCTTCTCGCTTTCTGAGAAGACTTTGATAAACTATGATGGTAATGGTTATTCATTTGAGATATTTTTGTTTGGTTTTGTCCTGGTGATCCTGTAATACTCTGTTCATTTCCAGATTATGGTGTGCAAACAGCCAGCATCTGATGTCCTTATGAGGTCAGTCGTGATCCCCGGAGACCAGCAGAGGCTGAACTTCTGCTAGGAAATCCTTGTGGATATCAGCATGTCTGAGACAAGGTGTAACATTATATCCTAACACAAACACTGTGTTAAGTTCTCATTCAGTTATTGACTCTATTATTGGGAATCATCAGAGATCACAGATGTAAAATAACCGTTACATGAATTGCTCTGGTAAAATTTGATTATGTGCAACATTTAGTGTTTATTTCTCTGTGGGATTCTCACCAGGATGTGTGTAGTATGAGAGCAGCTTTTTTTAACCCACTCTCCTCTCCACAGCCCCACACAGTCCCACAGGACAGAATAGATCAGGATGATGCAGACAGACAGCAGTCAGCACACAATTGATTATTGGATTTATATCCATCATGGCGTACATTTACGCGTGCTCCCTCTGTGCCCGAATGTCAATGCGAAGACTGTAGCTCGCTGCGTTTATGATCAGATTGTGTTATTATATAAACTAAATGAACAATTAGAGCAGTGGAGTTTGTGTCAAATATTTCGATTTTGGCTTCGGCTCCCGGAAATAATAAACATCCAATCTGGCTTCTGACACTGACTCAAACAGCTCTCCTGATCCTGAACATAAACCTTTTAATTACTGCAAACATGGTTGATGAGTCTGAAGCTTGATTACTTGGCCTTCATTAGTCAGATTGTGGGCTATAGTGACTCCCACAGGCGCAGTTTGGCATCCATAAACGCTGCCAGGCTCTGCATTAAGCAATTACGTTGACCCTACTGTACACCCGAACAGGTGTGAGCACCCAGATCACACACAAACAGCGTGTGCTCTGGGTGCACATGCACTTAAAAAAACAAAACAGGCTGCATGTAGGAGTTTCAGTCTGTTCTGATTAAAAGAAAAGACTGATAAAATGTGCTTACTGCTCGGTGTAATCCGGCCTGTCATGACGGTTTCGTGTTCTCTGTGCCACCTTGTGTTTTGTTTTCCATCAGGGCGGCCGGTGGCTGTCACTACACCGAGGAGGGATTGTTCTGCCTCAGGCCACCACACGCTGATAATGAATGCTCAGCTCATTGGAAAATGAAGTGTGTCTGAATTATGTGGTCAGGATTTGGCCGTTGTTTGGGTGTATGAGTCAGGCGCAGGGACATGCGCGGACGCTCAGTTTGCACAACACTTCCTGTGTTGTAATGCTGATTCGGGGCCACGCTCGGGCTAATGCAGGTGGAAGGTATTGTTGATAGGACTTTTGTGCTAAACTGCATGATGAGCTTAAAACACGCTGTCCGGCAGCAGCCTTGGAGCTATTTTTAGACAGGTACAGCTGCTTCTCAGCACCCACCCTTAAACCAGCCATTCACCAGAGATTTATAACTCTAGCCCATGAGAAACAGCTGTAGCGTTTTACCACTTGGTTGCGCAGAAGCTGAGGTTTATCCAGAATTATACAGCCTTTTTTGGTTTGTTTGTTTATTACAATGTCTTTTTCAATTTAGCTGACATCAGTGTTAAATGCAGTTATCAGTTAGTGGGATGCATCACACTGCTAGGCATTTAAACCACAAGACTGGAGCGTCCGGTACTGTGGGGATGAGTCAGTGTACAGTCAGAGCGCCACCTGAGACCAACACAAGTTCAACACTTGTGGTGTGCCGCTCCCCCACATCATCATGTGTCCTGGCCCGTCAGATCAGAACACTGTCTTCCAATAGGAAAAATAACAACACACTTTGTTTATCAGAGGAAAATACTTCCTGTTCCTACTGAAAGTGGCCTGGTGTTTCCTCGTATGCTTCATGTGTGCGTAAAGAAACGATTTCTGGGACTTTGTGTTTTTGCACAGAAAACACAGATGTGTCCTTTTGTATGTTTTCCGTGCCACGAGAGTCATATGTTTCCGGTCTTTCGGGCAAAGAAATTGGGCCAGCGTTGGCCACTTATAGCTTTAGAGAGTGTGTATGGATTGAGTGCCAGTGCGTGTGTTTGTTGGGGGGTAGAGACTAAAAAACACAGCCGCACTCTAACAGCCAAGCTTAAGTTTAGCTTAATACTGTCAGTTTGTTGTCTGCATTATTCAAAAGGACACTTTATCAGCTGGGGGCGACACGTATTAGCCTGCCTACACTGCGTGCTCCACGCAATGATGTTCTACGCTGTCCCCCATTAACTACGGTGTCTATTTCAGCGGCTCTCTATCCATTTATTGATGCATGTCTTTTATTGATCCCAGCACTGATTTGCCATGCAATCCATTACCCATCTGTCTGTTTCAGCGGGCTTTTAAATGATCCATCAGATTGAGCTATTAAGGAGAACTGTGGGTGAAGTCTAAAGGTTAGTGATACTTTCAAGGAGAGACAGGTTCCTTGTATGTGTGAGTGAGTGTAACTGGGGGTGGGTACAGGTGGTCTCATTTTGAACTACAGGACTCAGCGTGAACCTCAGAAACAGAGCTTTAAAAACTATTACGTTGGTTTTCTGCAGTTCTATTGTCCTTATGTTATTTGATGAAATGTTCAAGAATGACCATTTTATCGAAAAGTAAAATTGAAGTAATGTTTAAATGTTTTTATCAATGTGGACTCAATAAGGACTTTGCAAGGTGTCCTGAGGTAACGAGATGTTAGAGCAGAGTCTTTAAGTCTGTCGAGGTGCAAGGTGGGGCTTCCGTGGATCTTTTCTTGCAGCAGATCCTCCAGATGGTAGATTTTAGAAGCTAAGTAAACCACTTTCACTTTATGTCTGTTCTTCAAACTATTCCTGAATGTTTTCACTTTGTCGCAGAGCTCATAATTTTGCTGAAAGAATAATATACCCGCTGTCCTCACAGCTGCCATGAAGAAGAGAACACGGTGTATGCTTAGGCAGGTGGTAGCATGTCAAAATAACATCTCCTCCCAAGGAGTACAACGTACTGTCCAAGTGGTTTAAAAGAAACTGTTAGACCAGACCGCCTTCTTTCATTGCTGTGTTGTCCAGTTCTGAGGCTCAGGGTTCAGCGTGGACAGTCCGAGTGGCCTGCAACAACACATGCTCACAAACAGCAAGCTACAGTGTGCCGTCTGCTCTGAAGCTTTGCTCTCAAAGCTGGTATTGGCTTTTTAAGTTATTTGTGCTACAGTATGATCAGCATGATTCGCGCTTATGTATGACCAGACCCCACGGGTACACCATTAGTAGGTACTGCCTCTGTATGCCAACATATAACTTAGCGTCCTTAGTCTCATTTTGGCCCATTTAAAGCCACTTCTTGCTGCTTCCATGAATTTATTATTTTTGAACTTCATGTGTGTGCCTAATATGTATGTATATTTACAGCTTTGATAAATAGATAATCTTATTCACTTCACCTGTCTGATTGGAGCTGATTGGCTTGTATAGCTGCTTATTTATCACAGGTATAAAAGCCAGTTGAAAAAACCTTTTAAATGAATGCAAATTGGAAATATAACAAAAGAGTGTTGTGATTAAAAAGCACAGGGAATATATTGCTTCTAAGACGGCAGGTGCCGTCACTTATTGATGACTTCAAGTCCAAAATGCTCCATTTTTGAATCAGTAATTGTATTGATAGATATGCTTTTAAGCATCCAGATGTTCATTATCTGACAAATAACACTTTTTTGTATATTTTGTCAAATATGTTGATTTGTTTTACAGGATATTTGTTGCAATGATCTGTTGCTCAGCTGTAATAATATTTGACTGGACCACACTTCGAACAAAGATTACCAATAATTAGATAATTACTAAATTAAATTAGATAATTAAATAAATTAAAAAAAGTTTCGAGATAAAAAAAAAGATTTCAGTTGGGCAAAACCAAAAACAGGCTGTTTATTTTTTAATGACATGTTTGCAGGTTTTCGCCTGACAACAGCAATATTTGGGGAAAAACACATCTTTCCCGAAGCACTCTGCATTAAAGTTACGGAAATGTAATGTAATTTTAGGGGGATTATTCCTTTACACCAAGAACAGCCTGCTGAGATTTTTGACGGTTCATACTTTCTTTTTTCAAGGTAACTCTTTAATCTTCCTGCAAAAGCATACTTTGAAGAAACAAAGAAAATGCCACCAGCCAAACATGGATATGTGTGTGTGTGTGTGTGTGTGTGTGTGTGTGTGTGTGTGTGTGTGTGTGTGTGTGGGGGGGTGGCGGGTTCAGATTGAGATGCAAGATGGATTCATATATATTCATGAATTCAGTCAGAAAAGTCAAACGGAAGCAGTACGATAATCTTGCAGTAATTGCATTTTTTTTTCCTTCCAACTGTTTTTTGGCAGAGCTGTGAGCCACTTCCTGAGAAGGGACTGAGTGAGGCAAAGGAGTGTCACAGCAGTGACGTTAGATACACTCTGACCCCGTAACCAAGGGCAGTCAGTCCAGCCCGAGGTCAAGTGGTGGTTCTACCCAATCCTTCAGCTTTATGGGTAATGGGATGGCTATCATTAGTCCTTAGGTGGCCCGTTATATGTTTAATTAACCAATACAGACAGCAGATAATTGAACTATTGACTGGCCTCTCCGAGTTACATTTGTCTTCTGATCCAGCGAGAGCACGAAGAACGAAGTCGAATCAGATGTGTTTAGGCCTGTGATGTCCTGATATCATCTCCTTTTACTCACCTGACAGCTTCATTTGACACCCTGACCTCTGGCTAAAGGCAACTTTTATTCTGTTGAAATATTCTGACTGCGCACTCCTTCTCTCCCAGGCCTCAGGAAACACCACTAAAAGCTTACAAAAAAACAGGGAAACATCCAAAAGGCCATATTTCAAACTATCAAGCTTTGTTTTTTTCCCCATACATGTCAGTCTGCTGGATACATGTCAGCAGCCGTCTGAAAAGTGCTGACATCGCTGCCCTCCTGTCCAGCAGCCCGCTCTCTCTGTGTGAACTTGGATTTAGCTCAAGGGTATAGCCACCCTCCTAATGTGATGTAGCTCCGAGAAGGAAACAAATTGGCCTGACGTCTCATGCGCTGCCTTGTCTTGATTGTGTGATGGCTTCTGCTGCTAATGTGTTACGATGGGTAGACCTGCGTGGGGAGGGAGACAGAAGTGTGTGTGTGAGATGGAGAGAGAGAGAGAGAGACTGAGCAAGAGAGGGAAAGAGAGAGAGAGAGAGGGGGGATGGGGGAAGGGCCTCAGTCTGCAAGATCAGCACAAGTGGAATTGCATTGATTCAGTTAACTGCAGAGTTGGAGCGTGATGTGGAATTCTGTTTATCAAGGGTGGAGTTTATAAGATAGGCTCCATTTTGATCTTATTTTATAGACTGTATTCATAATCAGTCCCAGTTCTCTTAGTTTCAGCTCTAAAATATTAGATCAACCTTATACACACATACGCAATAGCTTAGATCCACCTGGAGTTCTAAAAAAATGTCCCAAAAAATTTAGTCGATACGTATCTCTTATTGATTCAAAGTCTCGGATTCGACGGCCATGTAACGCGCTGTATTTTTCCAGTGTCATCCCACAGAAACACAAATGCTTACATAGCTCGAATGTAATGATACTGGCAGATCTGCACTGTAAACATCATGGTAATCAGCATAAATCTACAAGATCAGATGCAAACAGCGCACATCATGCTCTGTAAATTACCCAGAAATGTGCAGCACGTTCTAAGAAGCCCAGAAAAGGCATCTGCTGAATCTTAATAAAATGCAAAGTCAATCTCAAATGTTGCATTAATGAAAAAGGGACACAGCTCTTCTCAATGCACCGCTTCCTGTAAATAAGGAATATTTAGTGGGTAAAAATATGCAAAAAGAAGACAGTGTGATGTATTTATTTCACTGACACTGGGCGAGTTTCTCCTGTAATAAATCAGACCGAGGTCAGATCTTACTGGGCAAATCTTACAGCTGCCGTTTTGTGTGGATAAAAGCCATCTACGTGCAGCCTGCCCATGCTTTTGGCAGAGAGGATATATGTATTTTAAATTAATGAAGCTCTGTTTTGAACATCCATTAAAATGTTGGATATGTATATTTTCTTTTCTCCTTTCCCCTCGCTGCCCCGCTCTTTCCTTGCCTCATTTCCACGTCTAGCTGTAGGGAATTTGTCTCTAAGGGTTTATCATGACTGCCTCATATTTCCCCCCGTGGTTTGTCATTTTGCTGATCCAGACGCTTTTTCATATTTCAGTATTCTTATCATCCACTGGCAGTAAGATGATCCATTTCACTTATTTCTCAGAAGTGTGACTGCAGCCTAAGTCAATATCTAGAGAATGAATTCAGCAAAAGGCGCGCCGTATCCGAGGAGGGGCAGCTAGTTAGCGGTGGTGGTGGTACTGGTGGCGCAGGACACTTTTTTTTTATCCCGAGTCAGCAAGGGTAAAATGTCAAGCATTTCTTAGGGAAGCGGCTCCATAGGATTCCATTCGAAGCTTTAATCTTAATTGAGAGCATCGCACATTGATATTCCATAGGCCTCTTTGCCCTTCGCCTCTCAGCTACTTTCATTTAGAGGACAGCCGTACTGCACTACAGCATGGGGACTGCTTTGTCAGACAGCCAAAAGGCCAAAGGCAAGGTCAACCTCTCTTTGTAACAGCGGCTCACTATGGAGTGAAGGCGTCACCTCTTTGATGCTGTCGGTGCTTTTGTGAAATAGTTTTGGAGTCTTGCTAAAGTAAAACAGGATCAGATTTATTCCATCCTTGCTTTAAGTTGGCAGGAAATATCACGGAGGACTCGTGCTCCTGTTTATTATGCTAGGAGTTAAAATTTCAGCAGCTTTCTCAATGTTGATCTAACAAACCACTTCATTCCCCAACAGCTAGAGGCCATACAGGACACATCATTTAATGCAGTTTGGAGTAAAAGAAGACATTTCCATATTGAAGAGTGAGAGTGAGAGGGAGTCCATCGCAGCCATCAAAGAGGTGATTCAGTCAAGAGAACCAGCCATCTTCTGCACACTGTTAACTAGATTCTGAATAATTGCTGGAGTCTAAAATACAGCCTATTCACAGAGGAAAACATCGGTGCCACTTGGATGTCAGAAAGCTCCCAATTTGGCGTTCTGTGCTGGGTTCAGCAACATCTCTTAATCCTTAAACAAAGGGGAACGACTAACTGGCCCAGCAGATGCAGATGTGATAAAGCCCATGTCATCAACTGAGGTGGAGATAGGAGGAAGGTGCGGGGTGGCAACTCTCGGCTGTTGCTGCTCCTGTGGGAAGACTTGTCATGCCACCTTTCCAGAGGTGATGAAAACAGATAGAAACAGAGACAAACACACACACACAGACACACACACACACAGAAACTGTTTACAGTTAAGTACACAGCCCCTATCTGTGGGACTGAGGACTGAGCTCGCCTCCATTTCTCATGCTCCTGCCTCAGCCCACTGCTGACACAGTTATACTGTAAAGAGATAGCAGCACAGATAGCTGTGCGTGTGCATGTCAACGTAGCCCCGGGGGGTAAACTAGTCTGAAAGGGCAACAACACGCAGTCTATCTGCGCACGTTTTTCATTAATCTCATTTATGTGACAGATTTGGGAAGCACTCGTCGATTCAACCACTCGAGGTGTATTCTGCTGATGAAACACTGACTCTGGATTAAAGGATTAGTCCTTTAAAGATCTGTTTTACTAGCACATATTTAAAAAAAAAACAGGTTCTTATAGAGGGGCTGCGGCTTCTGACAGATTTATCAGGTAATCAGGGTTTGACAAAGCTTCAGAGAAGCCACTCCTATTTCAAAGTCTTCTCCACCAATTCTGTGGGAAAGCCCAATGCCCGTGCTTTCCACTGCTTCTACTGTTCAACCACAGTTTGTCTTCACCAAAACAAATCAACACATTCAGCCTTCAGATCCATTGAGACAACAAAGCTACCGGACTCCTCAGCAGGGCATTACAAACAAATCTTTAAAGGCAGAGTCCACTTTGTCACACACAGGCCAGTAAAATCCATAGTGAGACGGCTCTTTCTCAACCTACTCTGAAAATCAGTGGACATAAAAACATCATCCTAAAAAAGAATTTACTGTTGAAGATTTTGTAACATTTGGTTCCCCTTTAATTCAGAGGCAACCGGTGATAATTCTGCGAATGATTGTACACTGAGCATCTCAAAATATTTGTTATTGCGACAATGCGGATGGTTTTATTTAAGGCAGCTGGACATAAAAGAAGCAGTTTCAGATTTGTGCGGGAAAAAAATGATGAGCAGGGTCCACGCGTAAGTCAAGGCTGTTCCTCTCCACGGGATTTAAATATAGCCCCACTCACCATTACTGCTGTCACTCACAGACTTATGATGACCTTTTGACCTTGCCTGCAAAAAAAAGAGACTTCATGCTGACATACTCACTCCAGATGCACTGCAGCACAGAGACACAGAAACACTTTTTTTTTTGTCTCTCTTGGCTTTGAAGTTATCAGTCTGATTGTCTGCAGCAGTATCGTTTTCACTCATTTGTCTGATTTTGTGATCTTAGATCTGTTCTCAAGAAGATGGTGTAAGCTTATGTGAGGCTGGCAGGTGGGGGGATTCCCAGAAAAATTGGACAGTTCAGTGTTTCTCAGCCAGCGCAGGCTGAGGTTTTTGGGACTTACATGTCAGAGGGCACAAACTCCCGCTGTCTACAGCTCGGAGGTGCTGCAGGATACTGTGCAGCCACGTGTGGGCGGTGTGTTCCTTTACACTAATCGTATTCGATTCTTTTTCGCTGGTCTGCTGCGTTTCTAAAAAAAAAAGATTTGCAACTATACGTCAGTGCCTTCCTGGCTCTTGTTTGCCTTTGAAAGGCAGTGGAAATCAGTTGCATTTCATAATAATCAATAATAAGAGATACAGCTTGAGAAAGTTTTGAATACACATGCCCCTTGGACAGTTTCACAAAAGCTCTTAAGGCTGCTGTAATCAATATTTTTTCTTAAAGTATGTCAAAGTCAGACCACCACTTTGGTCCAGACTTAAACACGTCAACTATTCTTAGGTGTATATTTTGTAGAAACAAACATATACTGGTGCATGAGATAGCTGCACCCCGTTTGTGCAGACCACCTGGTGAACACAGTGGAGAAATTTGCCGATAAAGATCTACTACGGAGTAAAAAAGAGAGTGAATATATGCTTGATGGTAAAACCCAAAGCTCCAAATGAACTGCCCTGTATCAGTTGGATCTGTTAACTAATAAGTTTGATATGTTGATCTAAAGCAGGTAACGTGGCCCTGCTGTTTTCACACTGTGTTTTGGCGCAAAAAGAAAAACTGTTACTGGAGGTTTAACGCCATAACGTTATATTTTTTGCATGCATTGTCTGCTTTCATTACTCTTCATCATGCAATTTTTACTTCTGCTTGCAGCGATCGCGATGAAAGATAATCAGATTTGTTAGACTGACGTGACTGCTGGCAGCCTCGAACGCTTTATTGCGAGTGCACTATATCTTAAATTCAGTGGGAATTGTTATCGCACACCCAGTCCACTTTGTTGTTTTCTTGTAACCTTTCTTTCTTTCTTTTCTTTTTGAGAAGTTGGGTTTTTTCTCTCTGCTATTACAGAAGCCAGAACAAAGTACTTCCTGTATCTTGGCCACAAACAGAGCAAACAAGTACATGGGTTCACTGTAGGATAAGGGCCTGCAGCCCCTTAAATAGATCCCTTATAAGCTCTGGGTTGCCCAATAACAAGCTTTTCTCCTTGACACTCCAACCACAGCACACAGTTGGTTGTTCCTCAGTTATTTTAGCTGAGGCTTCACATCGAACATGATGACAAAGATGGCCAAAGAATCAAAGAATGGGTGTGTGAACAGTCCTCTGCCAAGTCCTCCAGCTGCATATAATGCAGACAGCGGTGCTAAAATCAGCCAGAGGGGAAAACAATATGACTTTAAGCTCAGCCAAAGGCCTTCTGTGAAACACGAAGGAAGAGTTTTGACACAAGGGAGATGATAACGTGACACATTAGTGGGAGAGTGACACACCCAATTCCAAGGAGGCCTCTTAGACTTCACCAAATGTATGACACTACAGCCATACTCTCATGTCAGCAACACCCACAGAAACTTATGAAGAAGGGTGTCGAATTGTGCATGTGCAGTGACAGCTGTAATTTATGAAAGCTCTAAAGTTTCAGCTAAACTTCACAGTTATTAGTTATTTTTCTAAAGGATATAATTTGATCTGTTTATTTTTCTTCATCTCATTCCTCTAAGCACAAACTAAAACACGAGGTCAAGACCATGAAACTCTTGCTTTCTCTTTAACACCCTCACCAAAAAAAAAAGTGGTTTCTTGTCTTTCATTTCCTAACAACAGCCAGAAGTGTTTATTTTCTCATCTGCAGGGCTCTTCCCAAAAACCAGAGTGACCCCTTTACTTTTCCCGGATGCAAGTATGTTATAGACCAGAGACCCAATAACGTCCCCAGGGGCTGGACCCGCTTTCCAGGTTGTGCTAAACATACTGGTGTCTGAGCAACAGTTGACCCTTAATCAGCAAAGCTTTGTCAACAGCAACTGTGAGCTACAATTATCTTCCCTAGATAGGTAGGTAGTGTACTGGGGTCCAGGGGCAGTGGAAAGGGAAGAGGCTGTCGTGGGGGGGCTGACTTAACCTCTGTGACTCGTGTTTCTACTGTGCACTAATGGATGCCTGTCATCATTATGGACAGAAACAGGAGGGCGCCTGCCAGCTGTATGACCCCCATAAAACAGAACAGGAAATCCTTGCAGGGATTGAAAGGGAAAGACTCGACTCTTCTCTTCTCTTCTCTTCTCTTCTCTTCTCTTCTCTTCTCTTCTCTTCTCTTCTCTCTTCTCTTCTCTTCTCTTAGTCATTTTCACATCAACTGCAGAGTTAATTTACCCCCCTGTTGTGCATTACAGTGAACCCTCAAGCTCGGGCTGTTTTATAATGGTTCTGTCACACTGGGAGGAACTTGTATAATTATTACATACAGTGCATCACCTTTGCTCTGTAACCAAAGTCCACCGTCTGTAATGTGACAGGACTTTGTCTGACTTCTCTCAGTGGTGTCCACTGGAACGTGACAAGCACTTTATCAGAGGGCCTTCCTATCAGATCCCCAAGAGTTCATGCACAAACACGTTGGACACAACGTCCCCAGGAAGCCAGATTCCTTATTACACCAATAAGATAGCTTTATTGTGGTCCTGGGGCTACATATTAATCCACTCCGTTGAATCCTTCAGAGGCCATCATGTGATAACTTTAGTCATTACCAGTAGTACAATCATAATTACAGTGGAATCATTCAGGATGTGGCAACAAGGGGAAAAAAAACTGCTGTTGTAATCAGCAGCCACGACAATAAAAAAATACACTTCTGACCAAAAAAAAAAAAAGATCGTCACAATCACATGATTTTATTTAAAAAAAAAAAGTGTGTGTGAGAGAGCAAGAAGGCGCACGCACACGCAAAGTCCTGGATTTGCATACGCATGTCTGTATGTGTGCTATGTCCATGGAGATGCCTGTGTGCGTGTGTGATCGCTGCATGATTCACAGTGTCACAACTGTGCGCAGTAACGACTGGACATCCTGAGCGGAAACCACAGCCATCTAAGTTGCGTTTTCCTGAGACACACAGGCTAACACTCTCACAAAGAGTCACTTGACTGGACCCTCATATAGGAAGTGAAAGAGGAAGCCCCTCGTCCATCCTGTCCTCCATCCCAGCCTTTGCTCTGCACTTCACGTGAAGTCGGTCTTAGAGACGATCACTCAGTATGAGGCTTTGCTATTGCAAAACAACCGTGAAAAAACTGGCTCAGGCTGGAACTGGTTTGTTATTTGGGGGTGAGGGGTCGGAGGTCAAGCGTCTGGCCAGCTGACATTTAGTTACAGAAGATTAGCGACAATCATTACTGTAAAGGTAGAATTCACTGATTGATCAACAGTGTTTAAACATTTTTTCAGTTGATCAAATGATTCCGACTTGATTTGAGCAAAACATCCATTTGGTATCTAATCTCTGAGCAGCTTTGTTGCATTAAGTCAGAAGCTACCCCGACAAGATACTGAGTATTGAAAGAGTCACGCTGCACCAGAATCAGTTGAGCTGGATCAAAGTAACACTGTCAAGAGGAGAATGGGTATAATATCACAGATGGAAGTGATAAGTGATGTTCGACTGTGGGGTCTTTTTGGCCGGGTCTTCCCTCATGGCTCGAGGCCTCTGGCTGTGTTCATTGGTGTTAGTGTATGAAGCCTGGCAGCCTGCATTCCTGTGCCTCTCCCATGCACACAATGGTGAGTAGCTGCAGCATTCCACTGTCTGTGTCCGCTGTCTGAGACACAGCCAAGTCTTGGCAAACCCTAGCACTCAGGCAAGAGGTTGGCACCACATTCAACTGCTTCTGATGAATCCGTCCGAGTGTTTCCACTGCACACCATTCCTTCTGAGGTACTCTGTGTGTGTGTGTAAAAGTGTGTTCTGGTTAAATTAAGACCGAACGTCTCATTAAACTCTATGAAATAAATATACGTGTGTGTGGAAAAAATAAGCCCTCTGCAGTAGAGATTTTTTTTTTAAATTATAGGCATGATTATGCTTCCTCTTTAGCATGCTTTATCATTCATCTTGCAGCCATTCCTTCTCGCTGTTTTTAAAAAATGCAAGCATGTCTGTTCTAAACCGTTTTCACTGCTCTTCATCATTCTCTTGCTATTTGCTTTCTCTCTTGTTCTGATGCCACAGCCGTGCAGACACCTTTCCCTCCTGCTGACTCAGTAGCCAGCCTCAGGCGCTGTGGGCTCAGGGTGTTGGTGGCAGGGAGGGGTGAGTGGAGAGGAGAGGAGGGGGTGGCGGCGGCGGTGGTGGTGGAGCGCGAGGCTCCCACATCAGGCCCCAACAGCCTATCACATGCGAGGGAAAAGAGCTGGCTAATCGTTTCTACAATGGCACCCTGCGCACTGTCACACAGTACCACAAACCGCTTTCCTCACCAACACTTCTACTGTATTATTCCACTGTTGCTTGGAAATCCACGTGTGATGTACGCAAGTGCGCAAACACACAACCGATAACAAAGCGCTCTCCTCTAAAAACCACATTTTGTGAGAGGCATAAGTGTGCGCAGTGTGAAGAACATGCAAGTGTACATTATCACAAGAGCATTGCACCCAAAAAAAAAATAAAAAATCTCCACTACCGCAACTATGCAGTTACACACTGAAAAATCTAAATTTTATATAATTTTGGACAGTTTTAGGTTAATGTCGAGCATGTCATTTCTTAATATTTCACTTGATCAGTGATTTGGAACAAATCAAGTCATTTAATTATTTTTTTTCTCTCAGTTTTTCTAGAGCAGTTATCTGAATAGCTTTAGTATTCATGTATACCTTTGTTTGTTTATTGTTCACAAATCTACGCTCATTTTTACAATGACAGCCACAGATTAACCCTTTTTATTAGGATTCAGCACCGCAGCCATCTAGATATCCCTGAGCTTCTGTGATTAGGCCTGTTTTCAGAAAGAAAGTGCTTTTGCACCTGTGCTGTGACTTCAGGCCTGCTTTGCTTTAACAGAGGGGTGAGGTCAAAACCGTTAGGTGGGGGGGGGGTCACACATGAAAAGACAATCTGGTTTCCAGACTAAAGTGAGCCACCTGCAGTGCAAACTCTCACTGAAAGGGAGGACGGTAACAAAGTCTCGTCTGACAGTGAAACACTCTCCAAGATTTTCTGTGCAGAGGCAATCGCAGAGGTTATAAACTCAATTTACAATGTAACCACTTATCACAGATTATTACCCTGGCCTTGGAACTACACACTCATCCAAATATTGTTGTGATCTTAAACCGAGAATGATCAGTGCTAAGGAAATTCTCCTAATGATTTAAATTTTAAAAAACAAAACACCAAGTTGAAAAAAAAAAATGTTGAAGCTGGCCAAAAGAGCGCGGAGCAGTGTGCCGTGGTTGTTGTTTCTCTTTTCCTCTGTTAATGAATGCAGAGGTGTTTGTCCGAGGAAGAGAGGAGAAGGGAAGCCTGATTTCCACTCCATTTTATCTGTGCCCCACAGCCCCGGCTAGTTAGCTCCCCGTGCTTTCACATGCTGGGGTCCCACAGGAAGCAGTACTCCATGATGGGCAAAGGTCAGGGAACGAGAGAAAGCCACTCCTCATTTCATCCGCTGAAACTAACTAATACACTTTGTTCTTATTTGTTTTTTGGACGAATTAGAAAATAGGAGGAATGTGAACTTTGTTTTAATTTAGATTATTCTTTATGTGCTTACAGTCTTTCAGTTGCAAATTATTCAAATTACTTTCATATTTATACACACTATGCACTAGCTGAAATACTGTGATACCCTTATTTTATGTAGCATGTACAAATAGTGGACTTTGTCTTTTTATAGTATTTATCTTTTTCCTTTTTTTTGCTTTTATGCTTTGTTGTACGATTAATAATGTGTTTGGATGGCTCCAAAAACTACAGCAAGCCACGATGACAAGTGTGCAAGTGGAAGTAAATGTTTTAACTGCGGGTAAAACATTTACTCGTGAGAAGATGAGACACGATTTTAAAAATTCACAATAGGTTTATTGATCCATAGTAAATGAAATTAAAAAAACAAACAAACATTGTAGATGAAAAATGAAAATCTGCATAATTATTTGCATAACTGTGTATTACATTGAAAAGAAAAGCAAATAAGGAACACATCTGTCCAGCAGAATGAGCTTCATAAAAACAATAGACGTGTGATTTCTAACATTAGATGCTTTCTATTTAAAGAAAGGATGAACACGAAATATAATCCTGGCTACAAAAAGCAAAGCAAAGCAAAATCATCAAAATGAGGATCAAACTATAAGTGAAGCAAAAACAATATGGTTGCATAATTATTCAAAGCAAATATCCTCTGATTTCAAGTACATCATCTGAGACAAAATACAGATATGCCTGTATAAAATAAAGACATCTCATACATGTCCTGCATGCATGCTTATTTGCAAATTTCCATTCATTACTTGTTGGCTAGTTGCATCTATTACAATAAGTTGAGTCGAGTCCTTTATGTCCGAGATTTTTTTTAAACTTGATGAATCCGTGGAGTTATTTGGTAAGGAGCAAGGCGACCAGGTGGCCAGCCTGCCACCCCTCAAACATGGAAAAGATTCAGTTCTGCAGAAAATCTACAAACTCACATTAAATACTCTGGTGAGGATGGGTTGTCGCTGGTAGACCCTGTTTCGTGGTAACAGTTTGCACCGGACAGTTTTTCACATTTAAGTTTATATGCGTCCCTCTCGCGGATCAGCCTGTTGAGTTCATGTTTCAGCTGCTCGACCTGCGACAGCAGGTTCGTCTTCTCGTGCTCCAGAATGTGTTTCTGTTGCACGCGCTTGTAGCGGCAGGACTGCGCGTAACCCCTGTTTTTCAGGGTTCGGCGCTTCTGCTTCAGACGCATCACCTCGTCCTTGCTTAGGCCTCTGAGAAGCCGATTGAGCTCTCTGACTGACATGGACACCAGCTGATCGTCTGAGAAGTGCATCTCGGCGTTGGATCGCCTGTCGTGGCGGCTGTGTTGCTGCTGGAGATGGTGGTGCGCACCGAGGACCTGCTGGGCCTCCGGCGACTGAGGGGATGCGCACCCCATGTCATCTTTGAGATATGGGTCTTGGCAGTGACTGTTGGGCATACCTTGCATGTCCGAGTGACCCGGAAGACCCGGGTAGTGCTGGACAGGCTCGCTCAGGTGGCCGTAGCCATCGTAATCAGCCGGGAAAGGTGGCGGATTGTGGCCGTGGGGCGCAGATGGATGTCCCTGCTGCGCTGTGGCTCCGATGAGGGCCTCCATCGCGTCTTCGGGTGTCAGGCCAAAAGCCTGAGGGTACATTTGCTGAGGATAACCACCGTTGTTGGGTATCCAGAACTGGCTGTTTTCGACGTTGTTTCTGTGGTCGTTAGGATTGAGATTTGGCGATGAAGGCACAGAGTTGCAAGGTGTGCTGCCAGGAGTGGAGGAGACGGAGTCTGGTCTATGGAAAGAGCGATCCAGCCCCTGCATCGTCTCCTTCTTCACGCCGAACTTCATCAAGTCATAGTCGCTGACGAAATCCATGGGGGGTTTCTGCAGTCCCAAGTGTGAATGCGCCTCAGTCGTCATGCTAAATGGAAAGCCGGTCTCTTTAAAGAGCTCCAAATGTCCACTGATATTTCATGCAGCCAGTGAAATCGCAGTCACTTGTTAAAAAAAACAGCCCAAAAAACAAAACCCGAATAATAAAAAAATTTTAAAAATGAAGTATTTCCAAACTTTCGATCACAAAGGGGGAAAGCACCACTCGTGAAAAAAAATCACAGCAAAAAACAGGAGAGCACCTTTTTAAACTTTACGCTGAATTGCGATGTCGCACCGCGCAGCTTGTTTGGCTTTAGGAACTTAAAAGTCCGGTGATGCCAACAGACTGGACGCAACTCTGCCTTTTCAGGAGAAGCGCACTTTCTTCATAAAGCTGCATTGTGTGATGTCACGCCTTTCAGACTACACCTCCACCCTGCTCTCCAATGAAAAAGGGAAGATTTGCATAAAAGCTTCTACGAGCGACTCCACACGATCTGTTCGTGATTGTCACTTGACCAAAGCCTATAAAGGTCTGCTCAGGGGCACAAACTCTATTCTGTAGTGTCTTTTGTGTTTAATTTCTTTATTTTTATTGTTTTATCCGTCCTTTATTTCGCATATTGCCAATTCACCCCACAGGACAAATTATGCACCAAAGTGAATTGGAGCCATGAGAACAAAAAACAAAAACCCATAAAAACAAAACAGAATCGTCTGAACGATAAGGATATGATTTCAAGGATTTTGAATAAATGTATGGCAATGAATTTGTCTATTAACAATAAATATTAGTTGTGAACTATAATAGAACTATACATTTATTTTCCCTCAGTCACAATTTGTTGCAAATTGGTTTATGGTAATTTAGGAATTTATGGTTATTTATATGTCATTATTCATTAATAAAACAACAGCTACAGGATGCTGTTAGAAAATTCATTTGACCCTACTGTGGTTGCTGTGCTTCTTGGTTGGTACCCAGGTGAATACTGATATCTTGTGGCCAATGCCCTACACTGCAGCGGCTTTCATAGGGACATGGTATATTCGCCGCTTTGTTGCTTTTCCTGTTATTAGATTTAAATTGTGAAGCTCACATTTTAATGTACGAATATATGTTTGTTCAGTCTTCACCGCTTATTTCTTAAGGCCAAATACATTTTAGATGCATAAAACAATGGTAATGCTACTTTAAAAAAAAAAAAATATATATACATATATATTTTCCATTTTAATTAACCAAACTACATCTTTAGGGAATATGACTGTATTACAGATGCAAAGCTTCATCACAAAGAAGTTCCTGAGGGATCCCACCAGAAGTCAGCAGCTCAGCAGCAGCTCTGACATATACCAGGCTAACCAGAGTTAAAGCACAAATGCACAGGATATCGAAGGGTTAAGTAATGTTCCTCCCCTGAGCTGACCCTCTCAGGCAGCGCTTACTCCAATGATAGTGAATGCTTTACTGACAAGATAAAAAGACTCAAGCCAAAACCAATAGAAATTGCTGCCTGAGAACGGCCAGGCATTGTTTCAGCGAGTTCGACTTGCTGGGAAGAGAGGAAGAGAGGAGACAGTGTGACTGAGCAAAAATTTCTCAGGGACACATAACAGGATTCATGCCAGAAGACCGGGGTGATGCTTTGTGGTATATCCTGTGCTAATGATAGGATGCTCACAGCCTAAGTGTACGTCACAAGCTGGCACTACGGTTCTTTTGCCATAACAAGCATGTATCAAAACAGTCAAGTCAAAGAAAAAGGAGAATTTCTAGGCACTGCAATATCAAGTTTATACTTCAACACAATATCACAGCCCTAGAAACTCCACTTTATCTGTATCTGAGAACACATATTTTGATGCATACATTGATATTGACCTGAATCTTCAAAAACCTGCTGCTTTATTTGAGATGAAGGCTAGGACATTTCAGTTTTATGTTACCAGTATTTCAGGAATGACACACTAAAACAAAAACAACAACACAATTTGATTTCAGTTATAGAAAACACAACCTAGGTGGACACATCAAGCATCACGCAAGCAAACAGCCCCGTGTTTCTCTGAAAATAATTTAAATTCAAGTACTTCAGAACTGGGGCAGGATGTTTTACCCAAACACCCAAATGAAAACTAATATCTGTCGCACTGAATGAAACAAAACAGAAAAAAAAATGTCTTTGTCATTTCTGTATACACAACATTGCTCCCACATGACAATGGGGTTCTGTGTGTTTCGGTAAACATGACGGCCATTTCTAAAAGTCAGATTCACTCACTCTCGTGTCCAGTTATAAGACGCATGGAGCGAACAAGCAGCATTAGGTTAAAGGCCATGGCCAGGCAACACAAGGCTGAAGTCATGATCGCAGGAGAACAGCTCAGGTAAGACGAAACAGATTCGGTGACGATGTCGGCAAATTCTACTCTGCAGGTCAGGCAGATGACTGATGTCAGTTTTAAGGCTCACGGCTGATTTAAACACCATTTTAAGGCTCAGACTTCACGATGGAAAACTGATTAAGGATCGACGCTACCACTTTCGCACCTACCCTAACTGCTTTGTGGCACACGAGCTTACAGACTGGCTTGTGAGCCACAAGGAAGCTGCAGATCGAGCAACAGCTGCCAGCCTCATGCAGCACCTCATGGACCATGACATTTTACACCACGGTAAGAAGGAAGCACCGGCAAGAGCTTCAGCTAAAGAAGCTCTCCCTTCTTTAGCTGAAATTAATTCCTCTTCTTTACCTGAGGCTAAGTCCTCATGTTGCTTTCACGACTTATATTTAAAACTGCCTTTTTCTTAGTCTGTGACAAGAGGGCAGAATTCAAGGATGCCAAACTGCTGTACCGTTTCCGCAAGGATGATGGCACATTTCCCTTTAACACAGAGGTGAAAATCTTCATGCGAGGACAACAACTATATGAGCAGTAAGGGCTGGTCTGTTTGTGCTTCAGGTTCTCTGGTCTGAGAAAGATCAGCTTAATCTTAGAATTGAAAGACCTCCATAAAAGTGTATCTCATCCAGGTTTTTCCTCCACTGCATGCTATTTTAAATCTGATTCTGTTACTGTTTTCTCTTATAGACTTATAGCAGACAAGAACTCCATTCTGCAGCTGAGAGAGGAGCATGGTGTTACTTATAAGCGCTCCTTTCCTGGCTGCCAGTTGATTGACTATCTCATTCAGAATGGAGAGGCAGATAGCCGGCGACAGGGACTGGAGTTGTGCCGTGCATTGCAGGAGCATGGCATCATTCAGCACGGTGAGGGGAGTTTTCATTGGCCCTTTGATGTACAGCTGTCAGTGGTGGGCTTGCCATCTGGGACTCTTGCAATCAAAAGTAAGAATACACACTGCATAGATACCATTTATACTAAGACTGCTGCTTTTTGCTCTCTCCCCAACTCCCGCTACCAGTGGGGAAAAAGCATGATTTCTTTGACAGTGGGCTACTCTACCAGTTCTGCATCAATTTCCGCCGGCGTCGGCGCCTGTCTGAGCTGCTAACTGAAAATGAGCAGGTTAATGATGAGGCTGTGATGGCATCAACACAAGAGGACAACAATTCTGAGAGTCCCTTTCTTCTACGCAGAAACTCATCCAAGGAACGCAACCGTGCATTCAGTGGTAATAAAAATAAATTAATTACTGAGTAAACATGAAATAAAAGGAAACTCTTGCAATTTTCACAACATGCACCTTGTTTTTTTTATGAATTCTGACGTTGCCACTAATATAATCTAATAGTGAGCTCAAACAAAGACTCCAAACAGATTACCGGTGGTCGTCGAAGTAGCTTGAGTTCCCTTCAGTTTCACTCTGCTGGATTTCCACCTCTTCAGCTGTTGTCACACCCAGCAGTACGATGCAATCCTAAATCAGGCGAGTGTTTTATTATTTATATTCAACTGTGAAATGCTTCATAGTATCATCAAAGTTTAAATATTACTGTGATGAGGGTTGTTTGTGAAAGCACATAGACATAATCTTTTAATTGGTTTCACAGTCCTTAAAAGAAAAGTTACTTGTGAAGAATTATTGGCACCTGGTGCACCCTTTATCAAGAAAGTGTTGACGGTGAGTTATGAAAATTATACGTATAAATTATTACTTAGATTTCTGATTGGATTTAATAGCACCAATTTAGCATACCTGAGCAACAGTCCCCTAAAGGCTAAAAGTCAAAAAGTCAAAACAAGCTTAACACATTAATAAAGTTGTGTTTTTTTCTTCTTCTTAGATAAAGTCTAAGGTGTATTTTATCTGATTGAGATTGTAGGTGATAGGAGACGCCCTGGGCTGGGGCTTTGTTGTCAGAGGCATGGCTCCTTGTTATATGCAGGCTGTTGACCCTGGAAGCCCTGCAGCAGCTGCTGGAGTTAAGGTTAAATAGCTGAAACAAACTGACAAAGATACTTATCTTGGATTTTATAAAGTGATCTCCAAGATACAGATATAACCCATAACCTTTTTTTAAAATTTTATTTTATGTATTTATTTATTTCGTTTTAGGTGCGGCAGTTTGTGTGCCAGGTAAATGGACAGTGTGTTCTTTACCTGGACTACAGGACAGTAACCAGACTGGTGATGACAGGACCTCGCACTGTTGTACTGGAAGTTATGGAACCACTGGAATGACAGTAGCTATATCATCAAAGTCTGGCTCTCTCTTTGAGTACAAATACTGCATCTGCAAAAAAAATAAAAATAAAAATAAAAATAATAATAAAAATCAGCAATTACGTTTGATATGTGCTCATTTTGGGGGGGAATAAAAAAAATGCACTTGTTAAACTGTTTATCTGACTTGCATCATGGAAAGTGTTCTAAACTGCCTAGATTGTTTTCATGAATTTGAGGGGGTTAATAACGATTATAATGAATACAAACTTTGGGTCAGTCAATCCAGCCCAGCGCCCGACTACGACTTCCGTCTTTTTGTAGTCGCCATTTTGGTTTGAGAGTTGATCAACGCGTTAGCCAGCAAGCTGGCCTGACCTCCGGTGCAAGAAAATCAGAGAACTGGAGGAGTATAGGTGTCCCTGGAGGTTCCCATTTTCGAAGTGTACTATTTTCATGAGCTGTGCAACATTCTACCACTGTGTTCTGTCACTCGTCCCCCAGCTAGCAGCTCTGCGGTGCAGATGAGCGAGCTAACTAGATAGCTTGGCTAGCTAACTGTGGAGCTGCTGAGCACCGGCGTTGAGGGGAGCATCACCGTCAGTCTGCATGTCCCGCCAGCCCCTCGGTTTTTTATTTTAGCCATTAATGTCGTGAGATAACCCCTGTAAAGTTAGTCCTCTGGCTTATTGCAAGGTGAGTAAAACGTTAAATATCGTCAATGAAAGTGGAAAAAAGGGAAAGAAAGCAGCTATGCAACGCTAGTGTTTGTGCTCAGTAGGTATTGCTAAATCTGGCTAACACTGTAACGCTAGCCCACAAAGCTAACACGTATTGTAAAACTGTAATTCCCGAAAGCTCTGTGCATAGTGGACAATAGAAGTCATTGACCTGCTCTGTGGTTAGGCTTTCTGATCAAACCCACCACTCAATCAGAAACAAGGTTATAGTGAAGCGTCACCATAGAAACCGTGCCGGACCCCTGAAGCTCTGAAACATACACAATGTCATCATAAAAAACACGCTGTACTACAGGGAGACACGTGCTGAAAGGGCGTGTTGTCTCTTAGTGAGTCCGGCTAGTGTGATACCAGTTATAAATGTACCTGAGGTTATAATGAAGAATTCAAATCTGTCTGCCAGGAAATAATGTATCAGCTCCCGGTGAACAATCTTACAAGAATCAGGAGAGCCAGGAAACAGGTGAAAAAAGCACTCGGTGACATTGGACTTGAGTTCTGCAAGGAGGCAGCAGAGGTGAGCAAGTGTGTTTTGAGCTGCATGTGATGGATAAGAACTTTGAATAACATAAAGGTAGCATTGATGGACCAAATACCATGCACTTGTCCAAAGATGGTTTTCAGTAAGGTGTAAGTGTGTGTGCGTGTTTTAAACCAACGTGACAATTTTAAGGCAGTTTTGATTGCCAGCTAATCATCGGTGGACGTAATAAGGATAACAAGTTTGTCCTTTCTCCATGTATGTATGTATATATATATATATATATGTATATATATATGTGTGTGTGTGTGTGTGTGTGTGTGTGTGTGTGTGTGTTTTAGAAACAGCCTCATCAAGCTTTAAAATGACAGACTCCAAAGGTGTGGATACATCTCCACAGCTTTGCCTAGTGTAGTTTGCAGAGTATGAATTTGCTGTCTAGTCCCTAACCTCTTTGTGTTTACCTTTCACAAATACTCTCACCAGTGCTCTGGCCTGACAAAGGGAAATTCAGTACCGATCCCCATAAGAATAAAGGGGGGAAAAAATCAAAAACATATTACCCATTGATGTTATTTGTCCAACCCAAACAAAAAAGGGCGATTAGAGGGGACACATACAAATTTAAAACCAAGATGTGCAACACAGACTTACATATACAAATACTATACGGACATGGTAACAATGTTAAAAACTTATTTTCATTGGAGTTGGTCTTTAATCTTTTCAATTTTTGCAGGAGTTCAAAGAGTTTTGCCCTAATGAGCAGTTTGTGAAGGGCACGCTTTGCCTTGATATCTGCGCCTGGGATCCATCATACTCTAAAACACAGGTAAGATTTTATCCTATCTTAAAGACTTGCTCACATTATCATGCACTAATGTGCATATTTTTCTTAATGCAAAGCTTTGTTTTTGTTGTTCTTTTTTTTTTATATCTTTTTTTTAACTTTTTTTTTTTTTTAGGAATACAGATCAAAGCCATTTTGCTGCACAGAGTGTCCATTTTCTTCCAAATTCTACTCAGGCTACAAGAATCACTTCCGTAATGTGCACAGGAAACTCTTGGACAGTAAAATCCTGCTCAACTGTCCATACTGCACGTTTACTGCAAGCAAGAGAACTTTGGAGACTCATGTTAAAATATTCCACATACCCAATTCAACGCGGCACAATTATGGAAGCTCACAGGGAGCTGTGCTGGGGAAAGCTTATCTCGATAGATACAAACAGGGAAACGGTATGGAGAAAGCAATGTATTTCTGCAAAAAATGCACATTTCGGGACACGCTATACAATGTGGTGAGAAGGCACATCTACAGGGAACATTTTCAGCATATTGTCTCACCATATCTTGGTATGGTTTCTGAGTCATCTGTGAAAAATGGTGCTAGTTCTGTTGTTGGCAACAACATCCTCTGTAAAAGATGCCAGTTTACCACTCGTACCTATGAGGCTCTGGTCCAGCATGTTATTGAGTACCATGAGCGCATTGGTGCCCAAGTAACAACCATGATTGGACATGCTAACATTATCGTCTCCAAGCCTCAGCCTTTACCAGTCATGTCACAGAAGCCTCCTCTGGTTGTCAGTAGACCTCAAACACTTAGACCTGAACCAAATGCACAGCAAGTAATTGGCTATTTAAAGCCAGTAGGCCCGGTTATTAAAAGTCAGTCCCCCATTTTAGCCAGTCAGGTGCGTGCCACTGTTCCAATACAGAGGAACAGTACAGCAGTTGAAAATGCTGGTACTGGTGTAAACACAGCCCAAACACAGAAGTGGAAGATATGTACAGTTTGCAATGAGCTTTTTCCTGAAAACTTATACAGTGCTCATTTTGAGAATGCACACAAGGCGAAAAAAGTGTGGGCGCTTGCCAAGTACATCATGAAAATCCACAACTTTACCAGCAAATGTTTGCTTTGTAACCGCTACCTGCCCAGTGATACACTGCTAAATCACATGCTAATCCATGGCTTAACCTGTCCACAGTGTCACTCTGCTTTCCACAATGTTGAGAAAATTATGGAGCATACAGCTCAGGCACACCCTGAGGAGTTTATTGGACCCCCTGGTGCATCGCCTCTCACCTTTGACCTCACCATTAAACAAGATAAGTCCAGTAATGTACAGCTTGCTGTTCTTACTTTTAACATGAAGGAACCCATCAATGGTCAAGATCAGTCGACGCCTGTTCAGAATAGTCTTCCACATCTTGTCAAACTACCCGATCCTAGAGTGACCGATAAGAAAAGTGAACCTCTTGCAGGAAGTATCCCTTCACTAATGCAAACAAGTGAGGTTGGGAAGACTGTGTGTCCACTGTGTTTCACCATTCTCAAAGGGCCTATCTCCGATGCTTTGGCCATGCATCTAAGAGAACGGCATCAAGTCCTTCAAACAATGCATCCAGTTGAGAAAAAGATGACGTACAAGTGCATTCATTGCTTAGGGGTGTACACCAGCAACATGGTGGCTTCCACAATTACGCTGCATCTCGTGCAGTGCAGGGCTGTTGGTAGGAACCAAGCAAACCAAAACTTTAAACCTGGCTTGACACTTAACTCCTCTGGGGCTGGCTATCTTAAGAGGCAGCCATCAACACAGGCTATGTCTAACTCCAAGAGGATAAAGCTGGCCAAGGATGCTAAGACTACTTCCACCATCTTTGGAAAGAAGGCTGAATCTGATGGTCTTGCTCTGGATCCTAGAAGCTATGAACACAAGACTTATGAGGCCAGGAAAAATTTCCTGACTGCCTACTTCAACCGGCGACCGTACCTTTCTTCTGAAGAAGAAGACAAGCTGTCTGCGAGTCTGTGGCTGTGGAAATCCGACATCGCTACACACTTTGCAACCAAGCAAAACATGTGCGTGAGATACTGCAAGACCAAGAAGGTGTCGGTGCTGCTCGGCTTTGACATGCACGCTGTAAAGAAAGTTAAGCATAACTTGATTTTTGAGGAAAGCAAAATTGTTGGTACATCTGCTAAGAAGGCCGTAGGCATCAGTTGTCGTACTCCAAAGACAGACCAAAACAAACACAGTGAGACACTTAATTGTACCTTAAAACTTAGTACGTGCACGGAGACTATTTCCATAGACTCTGACAGTGAAACGAACACAGATGATAGACCCACTGAGAATGGAGACGTTGATGCAAATGAGCACGAGAGTTTCTAATCCAAGGAACCATTAAACATGACTGAAGAAACAAAACCTGCGGATGATGCTTCTAGAGAGACGGAGATTTCTTTGCAAGATGGGAATACAAGCCTTGCAGTGTGCCTTGGTTGAGTAGTAAAGGAGTGTATTAAAACAAAGATGACTTGACAAACACAGTTACAAATAGTAGACCAGAATGTGTGGGTCACTAAATCAGCAGCTGATTTTTTTCTGAACAGTGTTGAAATAAAATAAACAGCATTGTGTAGGTAGTGTTGTGTATATATTTTTAGCCATTGCTCCTTGTTAGTTTCTTCATGCACATCTGTATCACTCACTGGTTTGCTGTCACACCATATAAGAAATATGTAAACTGAACTATTTGCATATTTTTTTCCCCCAACTGTGACAAAGAACTGCATCATACTGTCATTTAACATTTAGAAAATGTAGGATATGTTAATTCCTTATGGACACATTTTAATAAAAGTGTTTGATTAATAAAGTTTATTGGCGCTCTTTCTGTGCTATTAAACTCTTGGACCAGGTGAAATTAGCTGCTTAAAGGTATTTCTGCAGAAAATGTTTTTTTTTTAAACTTAATAACAGTTTCTAAGAGTGAGAGAAATGTATGCGCTTTTCCAAATACAGGTATTTATATAAATGTAAGCGTTAGGGCATACTTTTTTTTCTAATATGACACATTTATTTACAAGTTGCCCAATGCTCCAAAATGAGAAGACTTTACAATAAGAGGTCCCTATTCATTAAACACAAACATTTAACTCACCGTGTAAAGTGCCACTCCGTATAATTTACCTAGTGTCAGTGTCACAACAGATGCAGCTGCATATGTTTTTAAATGAAATTTCAGCGACTTCCTAATTTCCGGAATGTCTCCTTATTCGATTGGTCGCTTTGTATGAGTGGGTGGGACTTCTGGCTGCTGCTACCGTACAATTGTCCAACCGCCAGCGTGCATCGCTGCCCAGGCCACAAAGTGTGACGCTTCAGAAAGGTGCGTTTATCTGGAGTGTTCGCAGCAGTAGTTTTTAAACTTCATAGCTGCTTTCTCAAACGGAGAACAAGGTTTTAGCAGCTCTAAGTATAATGGTGAGTGAAACCGCCGCATGTTCACGGCTTGAATAGAGTTTTTAGTTGTTTATTGATTTAGTTTTTTTTTCTAATTTTGCTGCGTTTCATGCGGAGTGTGTGGCAGCTGGTTAGCACGTGAAGCTAAAACTGGTAGAATCCAAGCGTGCGACTTCCTAGCTGGAGCTGTCAGCGATGGTTAGCTGGCATTCAGAGGCTCTGGTATAGAAGTGATGCTGGTGAGCAGCTCAGGGCTAAGCTTGAAAAGCTACTAGTTAGCTGCGTTTAGCTCACATAAAATGTTATTTTCCAAATATCTGCCACAGTTGCAGTTGTTTCCTCATACATAAGTTTACCCTTTTTACAATTGGTGAAGAGTAAAGACTATAATCAATAGAGATGGATCCTAAAACACAGTTGCACGAGTTGCTACATTTTTAAAAGAATGAAGGTAACTGCAATATCCGTCTGTGCTTCCAGGTTACTCCAAGTGAAGCCTAATGTGCCAGATGATACACCGGTATGACTGGCAGGAGAGATCGTGGCATTTGATTAGGCTGGCTGGCCCTGCAGAGGAGGTCCAGAGTGGAGATGCAGTGCAGTAACCGAGAGCTGGTGGAGTTCTTTATAAGCTATAAACTGTCTCAGAAGAATCACCCAACTTCCCTTCTGAGGCCAACCAATGGGGGCCAAAGGACTGAGAGAGACCTGGCCCAATCTCTGCCTGCATACAATGGCATAGAGGCTTTAAAATCAGCTCTTCTAGACTCAGGGGAGCAGTTTGGTTTTCTTTTCACACAGTCTTTTAGGGACGTTGCTTCGCACCTCAGCATCACGCCGGACACAGCCCAGCAATGCTTCGAGAGCGTGATGGAGGAGTTGTTCAGGGATGGAATCAACTGGGGGCGTATAATTGGTCTGTTTGTCTTTGGTTCTGCAATGTGTCTGGACTGTATTGACAGCAATATGAGTGAGCTGGTACCCAACATTGCAGACTGGATGACTGCGTATCTAGATGATCACATTAGTCTGTGGATCCAACGAAATGGAGGATGGGTAAGTCAGCAGGGGATGAAGTTGACATGAGGTGTGCTACTTTTGTGCTTTAAAGGGGGGGAAAAAGTCGTTTAAAACACTTTCTAATCCTTTTTTCCAGGACCGCTTTACAGAGATATTTGGGAAAGGGATGTCTACAAGGAGCTCTGGGGAGTCTCTGAAGAGATGGCTATTTGTTGGAGTGGCCTTAGTAACAGGGCTGCTGGTTGGCATGCTCATGACAGATTAACAGTGAAGGTGCTACTTCTGTGCTGTCACTGAACACCCTGTGGAATGCTAAACCAAGGGAGGGAAGTGGTTAATGTTTACATGGAAGCCCAGACCACATGTGCAGTGACCATAGTGGGTGGGCAAAGGCATTCTGTGAGAGGATTCATAATGTGTAACTTGGTGAGCTGTTACAGACCACCTGCTCGCCTTGCTTTGACCAATGTGTTTTTAATTTCTTTTTCTTTTTTAAACGCACAACAATTTCAGTTGCTGATGTGCCCATTCAGAGGGCAATGCTTTAAATGAACCTAATAAAAAGTCAGTGAAAGTGATTCAGCTGGTCTAAGCTCTATTTTTTTTTTTTCTTTTTTTTCTTCTCTGTATTATTCAGGGAACAACATGTATGACTGAGAATCTACGTTGTATCCCCCCCCTTTACTGTGTAATTCTCAGCTTCTTTTGACTGTTCTTGAGGTTTTAAGTCTGTTTTGAAAAGTTTTGCCATTTTGTTTTGCTGAATAAACTGTATGGAGTGCAGAGGCTATCCAAAAAATTCAAATCCATGCTCTAGCAGAGGCCTGTATTGTGTTGAGTTCTCTAGGACACACCAGCTTCCTCCACCAGTCCAGAAACATGCATGTGAAATTAACTTTTTCTATCTCTCAGTAGTATCTAAAATTAAACCATACCAAATTATACATCCAGTATATCCATATGCAACAGGCTAAATATTCATGACTGTATTCAGTGTCTTTTGGCTGTTCCTCTAAGGGATCAGATTGGATTATCTGCTACCATTTTTGCCCTACTCCTAGCACCGTCTTGTCACATCAATCCCATGCAAGTCCCTTTCACTACATCTGTGGTCCGCCTCTTTTCCTCCTGCCTGGCAGCTCCATATTAACCATACTTTGTCCACCAAGTCCACTATTTCCCCCCTTTGCACACGTCCAAACCCTCTCAGCCTTGTTTCTCCAACTTTGTCTTCAA
This sequence comes from Oreochromis aureus, assembly GCF_013358895.1. Taxonomy (NCBI): domain Eukaryota; kingdom Metazoa; phylum Chordata; class Actinopteri; order Cichliformes; family Cichlidae; genus Oreochromis; species Oreochromis aureus. Next base: position 10,154,793 of record NC_052946.1, on the reverse strand, counting down.
ACTGAGCTGTCACTGTGACATTAACTTCTTCAGCTCTGCCACCTCCACCTTGTTCTCCGTTCTTTTGTCAGTGCCACTGTCTATAAACCATACATCGTAGCAATGCTCACTACTGTCTTGTAAACCTCCCCTTTCACTTGTGCTGCTATTCTTCTGCCACAAATCAAATGAAGTGACTCCATATGAAGTATCTTAAAAGCTGGAATTAAATGAGATGTATTCTTTTACACAATGTGCATAAAAAATCTTCTTGAGAATATAAAATCCACACGTTGTCTCTGTCACCATATCAACATGTACACAAAGCTATATACCAAGGTCTGATTTACATGCAAGGGAGATATTCTGCTAATGCTTCTGGGCAGTTACTGAGTCAGTGGGTGCTCCACACCAACTGTGCATGGAATAAAAATAAAAAAAAGTAGGGCAACAAGAATAAATAACAGACAAGAGGGGTATATACAAAACAGGAGGAAGGCACACAATAAAAAGACACATTAGAGGACGGGTTGCAAAGTGCTTGGAAGTAGTGCAATGGACTAGGTCTGAGTATAGAATCCATGTGTGAGTGGCCTGAGTGATGAGGGTTACTCACACAGTACCGTGGATGGGTGGGTCGGGTGTTGGGTGGAAGTGCTTTACAGTCTGAATGGCCCAGGGGAAGGAGGTCTTTGTGTCCTAGTTTGAAGTGTAAAGATGTATCCTGCACAGCCTCGCTTAACAGCAGTGTTTCACTTTGTCCACATGGGGGTGCTAATGTACCACATATTCAAAAGTAGCATGCTTAAAACTAAGCTGTGCTACTCTGCTTTCAGTTACAAGTAATTTCAGACATGACAGCTGTAGTGTTTGCAAGTTGTTCCATCACAGTTTTCTCCTTTTGTATTTTTCCCACAAGAAAGTCAAATTAAACACAGAGAACACGTGAATTCTCCCAGTAATGGGTTTAATCTGTCTGATCACACACCACAACAGGTAGTTAAATCACCCACTTTCCATGGTAGAACAGCTTTTCACAAGATTATTCTGCGAGCTCTGGATGATATAATGATAGTACGAATGGGAAAGGAGACAAGCAGTGAGGCAGCGGGAGAGAGAAGACTCTAACGGATGGCCTTGTGAGTGAACTGGAGAAGGCCTGTGGTTGCTAATCTATCCCCGTCATTTGTTGCCATTTCCCCAGAGCAGAGCTGACAGCTGCAGCAGATAAACAGCAGATACAGACAGTTGAGGAAAAGAGTATAAATTATGGATGTGCTTGCCAAATCATCTTATTCCTTTAAAAAGAAAAAAATCATGTCTCCCCCTCCCCCACACACTTGTCTCGTGTTTGTTTTGCTCACGATAACCCCTGCAGAGGTGAGCACTGCAGATTGGTCCCACTTTAGTGTGGTTTAGAGTCAACTTTGAGTAGATGCCGTAAACGGATTCAAATAGAAACCCACCCTCATCTCGTTCCGTAATTTCAAAGGGCACTATCACAAATTATTCCCATAATCAAGGTCTTTGGGGAATCAGTTGGGTTATGTATTGTAACGGTTGGCTGCTAATGAATGAAGCTGCACTAGGAGGAAACATTTTTCATATTATTTTTTCTACTGTGGGATTTGTTAAGCAAGTTGAGCAAAAAAAAAACCAAGCAAAAATGCTTATACTGATAAATTCTGTCAAAGACTTGGCTTATCAGCAATACACCCAGTGGTGCGTGTCATGCAGCGTTATGAGTAGGTGACTTGCCCAGATGTTCACAGGGCCGTACTCGCCGAGATGAAACCAAATGCATAAAAGAAAATCTTATTTCTTCTCGAGGTCTGCAGTGAAGCGTGTACGAATCAGTGGCTGATGGGTGGGTGATAATTTATAGATTTGTCTCGAGGGAAGCGTTCTGTGAGCGTACCCGCAGATTATGAAACATGACAGGATTCACTTGGCCCAAACATGGCACACTGGTTTTGTAACCAAACTGTTCTTCTACACCCCAGCACTCATCCACCTACAACACCCAGTTACCGGTCCTTCAGATGATTCCAGTGATACGTGTGTTTGTCTTTGACACCTAGAGAGACACTGTGGCCCTCAATGACTAACTGTCAGGGAGTGTGAGAGTGGCGGTGCCAGCAGCAGGTGGATAGTTTGGGGTCTGTGGCCTCAGTGATAACTTATCAGCCACCCCCCAGTACTGAGCGAGCAACCCCAGCCCTGCTGCTCAGCATAAAAAAGTACACAGACATGTATGCACTAGTATTAGGCGTTTCTTACATAAGCTGTTAAGGCAAGAGTCTGTTAAGACCCTGAATTCAAGGTGTTTCTTTGCACAGAACAATATGCATCTTGCGTTTTATCGTAAAATTGTGCCAGATAGCTTTACCTGTGTGTACTAATTTAACCCTAATAGGGCAATACTGCAGGGCTATGCGTCCATTATCAAACAGCCTGCCCTGTTTGTTTTTTTTAAGCCATATTCCTCTAGAAAAACAATCAAATCAGCTCCAAATGTCTGAATATTAAAATATTAGTATTATATCAACATAAAAAAGTCATTCTTTAAGCTTGCTTTAAGTAAATGCATGTACCCTTGTACTTATAAATAATTTTAGGCATTTATATTTTAGTTTATCTGGATTTCTTTTGTTAATTTCCTGCTTCTCCACTTGCTGTAGCACAAAGGTCAGAAACTACAGAGAGGTAGGCCAAAAAACAGGCCGAGGAGTCAGTGTGCCTAGATTGTGAAGTGCTTTGTGTTTGTTCAGATAACAATGCATTCAGCTGGTTAACACAATCACAGATGTTATTACACAGCACGTCTTTGAATGCTGTCCCTCTCTAGGGTTTTTCAAAATAAAACATAATGGTACCTTATAATATGTCACACACTGTTAGAGTTTAAAGTGAAAAAGTAAAAGTCAAACTAGCCCTTGTTTCTTAAATGTTCACAAGTTCACTTTTAATTTATTTGTAATATATTTTACAATTTTGTCAATCTAGCCGTGATCTCTTCTTTACTTTGTTAAAGTAAATTTGACTGGTAATAGCCTGATCCATTTACTGAAGTAAGAGTTTGACTGTTGGTGAGAAAAATGTGCGTGTGTGCATTTTTTCTTCTACTTCATTAAATTATCTGAACAAAGGCAGAATTCACCTCACAATCTACGTGTGCTCGGCTTTCTTTGGCCTACATGTTTGGGCAAAAATAAAACATGCGAAGGGCAGCAACGTCATGAAACGTATTGTTGTCTTCTGATTACTAAGCACGTTCTCTGTAGTTTGAGACCTTTGACATGAAAGTGGAAAACTGTAAAATTGAAACAAAAATCCCCTTCTGCACATTCAAACAGAGATAAGTAATGAAAAGTACAAACGTGACCTCGTGCGCCCAGTTGTTCTGTAGCTCGTCTAAATATAAAAGCAGTCATAAGTGGTGCACTTTAGTTGAATGTTTGTCACTTATGCGGAAAAGACGATTTGCATACCCGCTATGTACTATTACACTGTCAAAGTGGAGAACTGCCAGCACAAAGACACCATTATACCAGTGCAGGGGAGTACAATAACCTCACACAGCAGGCCTTGCTGTGGTTAGGTCAGAGAGCTGAGGATTCAAATTACTTAAAACAAAAGCCTTCATAAGTCAAACAGAATAAGTCACGCATTTTTTTTCTTTAGAGTTTTAATATGGTAATATGAATTATGCAAATACAAAACAGACCCCTGAAGCACGAAACAAAGGTATAGCTTTAAGAATAATAAAAGAAGAATTGCCACACAGATACGGTAAATCAGATTTGTGTTTGTATTTACAGCTGGGAGAATTCCCTTATTAGGGTGTTTACACATTCCAAAACCTGAGTGATTTTATCGGACTTCACACAAGTGCCCAGTCAGCACAATAACACAACATATGGATGAAACGCAGGTAAAATACACAGGAAACTCCATTTGCATCACAGCCAACAACACATATGTACAAATAACTGGCAATACAAGGAAGCGGGCTCGTGTCTGAGTATTCACAGGTGCCCGTCCTGTTATGTCACACTAGTGTGGGCACCATGCCAGAGTTGAGGTGGTGCGTGTAGGGTAAGCTGGCAGAGGGATGGAGCGGGGACGGTGTAGGGATGAGGTGAGGCGAGTGACTGTAGGTGAGGAGAGTTCCGGGGCCGAGGGAGAAGGGCCCACCGTTGTCGTCCAGGGAGGGCAGCTGAGCCACCTCCGTGTACGGCTCCAACAAGGCGGCCTTCTTGCTCTTCTTGTTCTTGTTGGAGACTTTTCTGTTACGTGTTTGAATTCCATCCTTCTTCATGGTGAGAGGCCGGTTGACCTGTAGTGAGGAATAAAAGAGACATTTTTTAAAAAATTTATTTATTTATTTATTTTTTATATTTAGCCGGGTGTTTGTGGATATATCTGAAATGACTGACTCACATTATGCAGTTTAAAGTAGAGTCCGCAGGCATTACACACAGGCTCCCCGTTGGCGTTGCGTCTCCACAGCGTTGTTGTGCTTGTGTGACAGTTGGCACAGAGGGTACCTGCGCGCTTGCTGACAATCTGAAACACAGAAAAAGATATAGTCAAGCTTTTCAAACTACCCTGGTAATGACGGATTATTTGTTCGATGGTTTACAAAGGAGGCAAAAGGGGCCTGTCATACCAGTCTCTTTTTGGGTCGGATTAGAGGTCTATTTTGGCCGTTCATCTTGTGGTACAGTCCACAGGCATTGCACAGGTAGTGGCCTGTACCATCCCTGCGCCACAGAGGGGTAGCTGTGGCTCCACAGTTGACACACTCTCTGGCCTCTGTTCAGAGAAATAATGACAGTTTACAGAATGTAACATATGACGGATGAATGTTTCTGTCTTAATATATTATATCATGTGCAAAGATCTCAGTGACACATTATATAACGGGCAGACTGTTATGCTCAATATAGAACAAAATGTTTTAGTTTCACAAGACTCTCTCTCTCTCTCTTGTTTTTGGAACTTGCAGATGCTCAGTTGTTGTTGAAGTACAGATGTTCGAATTTCTATTTTGGGAGAGCTACAAGGGTTGAAAGTTTATTCAAATTTCTTGTAAATGTAACCATCTACAGTTCCATGAAATCTGCATCTGCTGAGAAAAATCTGATAATTTCCAAAACAGCCACCAACTGTCAAGGCTGAACTTTCAGGCTCAAACATTTTCATTTTATAGAATATTGTGCCTAAATGGTCCACCCAGGGAAAAGAAAACGAGGCACCTGTCAATATATCCTCACCTGGAGTGGATATCCTCATCTTGTTGCGGAGTTTAGGGGAGTACGAGGGGTTGATCCAGGCTCCAGGGCTGGAGTAGAGGGCAGCCGAGCTGTAGTCCTGTGGGCCACTCATGTATGAGCTGTAGGGGCTTAGCATGTGTGGGTGGGATGATGGAGTGTACATGCTGCCAGCTGCAGGAGTCAGGTTGAGAAAGCTGCTGCTGGCCCCAGACCCTCCAAGTGGGCTCAGGCGCTCTGCCTTGAGGGCCTCCTGAAGTCGGGGACTCTCCCTGCCCTCTCTGCCCGGAGACAAGTATCCGTCTCTGGAAGTAGTGAAAGAGGAGGTCACTCCAGGGGTGTAGAGGGAGGTCGGGGTGTGTGAATGCAGCGGCGTCTTGGTGAGAGGGCTGCTGCTCCAGGTGGAGACTGGGGGGTTGTAGGGCGAGCTCAGAGAGTGGCTGGGCAGCCCATCCAGCAGCTGAAGGTTGCTGAGCAGGCTCGGTGAGTTGAACATTGGTCGAACTGTGGAAAGAAGGACAGAAGAAATAAGAGTCAGATCACGATTTAGAGGGCGAACTAGAGGATGGATTTGTTGGGTGACGGTGGCTTGGAAGCACTGACCAGAGCCGTGTCGGTAGGGAGCTGGCGCTCGGCTATGGCTTGGGGTGGAGAAGAACGAGGGAAGGCTGGTGTAGTCAGTGTCCTGGCCGGTGAAGAACGTCTCACCCTCTTCTCCCGGAGGCAACAGGCCAGAATCAGAGGAGAAAGCGGCCAGGGGGTCTGAGCTGAGCAGGGATGGAGACACCCAGTGGGACTGCTCTGATGAATCTTCCATATTGGCAGGTAAAACAGCCTGTGGCGAGTATAGTGAGAAATCTAAATTGTTTTTGCTGTCAAATGCAGCAGCCCAGGAGGAACAGATCAAAGCTGTGCACAAGCCTCATTTTACACGAGTCATTTATTATTTATTCATGTACTCTTTGCACTCTACACCCTTACACTAATGCATTTGTCTTTACAGTTAGCACAGTTTGAAATAAATATAAAGACACAAGCATCGATTGACTTTGTTTTTAGGTGTGTGGCTCTCAGTCTTTATGGAGACGTGTTGTCAAAATGTCTTGAAAGAGACATCACCAAACTCCTCGCACGTTGGCGGTTTGCACCTCTCTTAATTCAGATGAGAACGAGAGAGGCTGTGACTTTGATTGAAGCCGATGCATTATCACCGAGCTTCTCTCTTCACAACAACCAGTGCAACTTGAAGTTATCAGGGACAAGATCTCTCGACAGCATGCTTTTTCAAACTTCCTTTTCTAGGATCCTCATTTGACTGCGGCTGAAAGTAAAAACTAAAAATAAATGAGTCTATAAATGTAGCGACACAGCCAGTGACCAAACGGTTACTAAGTGGCCCTACTACAATAGGTATGCCATTTAGAGGAATGCAAAAGACGTGCCCTCAGGGATGACTGACTGTGTGGACAAACAACACAGCAGCCACACACAAAGTGTAATGGTGTTTGCTGGCAGATTTTTTTTCTTTTCAAGTGAGAGTGTTAACAGCAGTCTCTGTCACACTCTCACTTAAAACTCACACTTTCATTACTAAATTTATGTGATTAATAATCCTTTTTGTTTTTGTTTTTTTGGGGGGGATTCAATTTTTATCAAAGAAAAACTCAAATTTTGAGCAGATCTTTAGAGACTGAGATGAAGGCCCCTTTCTGAAAACTGCTTTAAAAATCGAATCAAAAACAAATTCTGCTCCAAAATACCAGCGACGACATCCCACAGCACTCTGATGTGCATTATAACAACAGCGGACGAGGCCTCTCTCCGCGCCGTATCTTTAGAGGGAAGAGAAGAGGAAAGAGAAGAGACTGATACTGGCTGATAAACTCTGAGAAAATCTGATAGACAGCATTATTATAATGCTAAATATATCCAGCCCCACTGATACTACATGAAACTAATCTCATCTGATTAATAGAAATCTGTTTGATGAGAAACGCAACAAGCGCAGCGACACAGCGGGGTGAGGCGGCACGTTGTGGAGGACTGATCAAAAGAGACAAAACTAAAAAAGAAACAACCCCAGAGGGATAGATGAAATAATTTGAAACTCACACCCAGCTGCTTATATCACAACACAATTAATTACCTTGAGTGCTATGCCCCTAAACTCCAATGTTAATAGATTGACATTATGCCGAGCTACTTGCATTAAAACACGCTGAATATATATTTACCGTGTAAAGCAGTCGACTTGTTTTTGATCCGGATATGAATGACTTCAAGTTGAACTCGTGCAGTGGGCGAATTAAATTAATATTATAATTCATCTACTGTTGCATATACTTGTGGTAATTATTGAAAATTCAATTGAAAATAATGAACGAGAAGGAAACAGATTCTCTGTTGCCCTAATGCAAAGTTCTCGCCCCTCGTATCTCCACAATTCACAGTCTGCCAAGCAATAAATTGCCTCAGATGATCGTAATTCTCGCCAGTGAAAGTTTCACATGCACAATTATTCTTAACCAACAAAACTAGCCAGCTATATTTAACAAACCAAGCTGGTTACACCAGTTGTTTGGGGTGAAAATATGAGAACAGAAGGCAAAGAGCCGACAGGTCACCTACCTGAGTGGACGCCACTGACGAGTGATGGGTGCAGTGAGCTTATAGAGCCGAAAAATGTATGCAGCTAGGTGGGAGGTGGTGCACAGCTGGACCTCACTGTAGGCTGATGGCTACAACTAAAAAAGTTCTCTAACTACCAGCAAAGTTTAGGGCTACGAGACAGTCCGTGGGAGGGGTTGGGGAAAAACTTTTTTTTAAAAGACACACCTCTTTGGTCCAGAGAGAACGAGCTTGTGTGGGGCTTAGATGTTGCATATGTACAGGCATGAGTTTAAAATCCCATTTAAGTGTGTCATGTATCTACAGATATAAATAATGCAATAAATGTTTGTGGCATCTGGAGCGTGTGCGAAAGGTGAAGGTGCTTTAAATCTTAGTTCCCCTGCTCTTCCTTTATGGCTGTGTGTGCTGCTTGTGTAGTATTGATAACGTGTTTGTATCTCTGATGATTTCCACAGAGGAAGCACCGTGTATAAAAAGCATATCAGCACCAAAACCAAGGCCAGTATGAAACAACTACATGTGGTCGATAGGAATCACAAGATCCATTGCAGATCATATTTTTTGTGTTATATTGTCATTTTTCAGATCTTGTAATTAAAACAAATGCATATATTAGTGCAATATAAAATAAACTCAGTTTCCTGCAGTGTGCATGCAGGATGGACACTTTTTTTGTCTGTTGATGAAATGTGCATACAGCCCCTGATAAGACCAAGCCCACATGGAAAAGAGTTTGACAGACATTTGAACAAAGCAAATATAAAATGCAAAGACACAATTTCTTTGTGGTCCAGCAAAGCTTAGAATGGAACACAGTAATGCAAATCGGCAAAGACGCTGCAATCATAGGGGAGAGATATGGTCTTAGCATGGCCTGGCTGCGCACAAACCCGACACTGTCAAAGTCATTTGATAGTCAAAGCAGCTCCCCAACTTTCCTCTCTCTTTGTTCATTTACAGTTTTCAGGGAAATCAGGGGAGAAAAACAGTTGGGAAGAATTGATGCCTTTCTTTTTTCGTTTTTGAAAAAAAAAATTAAACACTGGTGTTTTTTTAGGAATGAGGCAGATAAGTTGAAATGCATACGACAAGGCAGCGATGGATAACAAGTGGTATCAGTTAGGCCAGATGCAAATCAATATATAGGTCATGGCAACTGTTACACTAAAATTCTAACTAAGCCTTTCATTTCCCTATACTTTCCACGCACATTATCACCGGTTGCTGTGAAATTAGTATCCTGGAACAACAGAAATAAACTGTTAAAGTAGTAAAAGTCAGTGAAGTCAATGTCCCGGGGACTCATAAACAGTTGGATATCAGGAAAAGCAGAGCTGTAATAAAATGTCCTCCTCATCACCTCCGTATAACTTCTGATGACACCTGTGTCATTTTTGCTTTGTTGTTGCGTAGATAAGTGAAGAAGAAACCTGCTCTGTTTGCACCTGTCAGTGTTTTTTGGTGGCTACGAGGCGGAAAAGACACTTGAGACTTTTCTTTTACGAGATTTGTCAAAAGGCTGGTGTTGGTTCAATCATAAGACTAAGAGCAAGTAACTATACTAAATAAATAAAACAAGCAATACACACACAAGCGGTGAATACTGTCTGAGTTATTTATATCAGTCTCACAGCATCGATGGATACGGCTCTGCCGTATAAGACCAATTCAGATTCTTCCAGGAACATTTACACTAAGGCTGTTGGTAAAACTATTTGCAAATATTACTTATTGTTCTGCAATACAATAGAGTACAAGGTAAAACTTTAAAATTAGATTCAGGATTCTGTCATACAAAGCTTAAAGTTTGTCTGAGTGACATCATCGTGTAATCAAGCTGTGCAGGGAATGAAAACTGTGTATGCTAATTTGTGCAGTGTAAGCCGACTTCAGGCAAAGCCGGATAGGCTCCAGCTTTGCATGAATCCTAAAAAAAACAGACAGCTAAAAACTGGTGCTATCAATTTATTGTGTTGACAACTTAGGTTTGTCCTCTCTAGGTTTTCCTTTTTAATGGCAGTTATGGCACAGTTAAATGTGAATCTGCTGGACGCGAAACACTGCAGCCTGGGTGAATGAGAGCAGTAGTATCAGAGTGAGATGAGGTCTCTGTGGCAGCGTGGACAGCCGGGCAGGGATGTGGCTGCCGCCACAGTGCGAGTGTGCTGCTCTGCTCTGATAAGAGGTTATCAAGATGAAAGGAGGAGGCCAGGAATTACAGGCCCGCCGCTTACTGTCATAAAGCGGTACAGGCATACTGTCAGGGTTACAAGGCCTTACAGCATGTAAGTGGCTGTACCACATAAATCACACAAGGCAAACACACACACTGACACAGTTTTCTTCTTCTGTTGACAGTATCTCAACAGAGACAGTTTGAACTAACGCTGGAGTGTCTTGTCGGACAGTTAGGAGGTTGCTCAGGGCCTTTGTAGCTGCATGACAGATGACATTGTGTGTCAACAGTGGAGTATGAGGACAACTTTCAAATTCCCAAGAAACAGGCTTCTGTGAAGGCGGTGGTCTTATCTCTGCAATGCAGGGCTGCAGCACCACTGCTATACCCAGGAGGATAGCGCTCTCGCACTCTCTCTTTCTCCCTCTCTCTCTCTCTCACACACACACACACACACACACACACACACACACACACACACACACACACACACACACACACACACACACACACACACACACACACACACACAAATGTTCATACAGTCTGTTTCTGAGGACATTTATTGACATGATAGTTTCTCTAGGTCCTCACCACAGACTTAACTAAGTGAATAGCCTAAAGCTGACCAAAACCCATAAAACTGAATCTTGACACTCACACACCTTCAGTTTCTTTCACACCCTTTCTAAAAGGTGTGAAAGAAAGGAGGATGTGACGGGGGTCACATCCAGAAGGTCCTCACTCTTCAAAAAGTCTTCACGCTATGGTTGTACACATCTCCATTATTTTCACTGTGGTTGAACTTTTTAGGAGCTTCCTTGGCACCCAAACAAGCGTGGACTTTGTGGAGCAGCACAGCGTTATGAGTGTGTCTTCATACATTGTGTAATAAAGTTAGGCGGGCACTCACGAGTGCCACTCACAGAGATATGGTAGTTTTTCTGTTGCTGTTTTTTTGCAATCTCAGTGTTCTGCTGCACCTCTGACAGTCACTACAGGACGTAGATATGAAGGAATCTCAGCATTGTGTCAAGTAATTGAGTTTTTCTTTTCTTATAGGTTTTATGTTCTGTTTTTAACTTTTATCCGTTGCACTTTTTTTTACCCCTCTTTTGATCACAAATATAAACTCTGCATTGTTTATACTTTCTGTTTTCTGTGTCCGTGTGTTTCAGTAGTAAGTACTACTTACGACTTATTATTGTTTATACTTTATATATGCTTTTATGTTAGCCTCTTGAAAACCAGCTTCCAATTTAGCTCATACATTAGGATAAATAAGTAACTTTGATACTGGACAAAGAAAAATTGAACTCTACCTCATCTGTCATTAATCTAGAATCCCATTTCTAAAAGCAGGCATCAAGTAAAAAAAGAGTGATAGTATTGGTTTGAAAACACAATAGACAACATGTTAGATGTTGAAACTGATCAATTGTATTGAGTTCTAAAAATGACCGGGAAGATTGGGATTAGAAATGAGTACATCAGGACGGCTCAGCTGGAGATAAAGTTCAAAAGGAAAGCTCAAAATGGTCTGGGCGTGCGGAAAGTATGTAGAAGATGGAGCCGACAGGCAGGTTGCTAGGGATAGGGTGAGGTGGAAGCAGATGATCTGCTATGGTGACCCCTAAAGGCAGCAGGTGGAAGAGCTGAGGAGACAAGTGACATAAGCAAATGTTGCTCATTCTTGCCTGATAAAGGATTTCGAGGGTTTCAGTCGCTTGACTCCTTCTGTCATATTTTGGCTTCATAGTGCACCAGATGTTTTCAATGGGTAGATGAGGGATTCTGACTGATTGCATGGCCTCACTGAAAACAATCAAGGCCTTCACAGAGGCAGTTTATACATCCAGTGTGCGCTGATGTGCCCCATACTATCACGGGTGCTGCCTTTAACCGTGCTCTGATAACAAGCCAAATGATTCCTCTACTCTCCAGCAGCAAGGACACAAAGCCCATGATTTTCAAAGACAATATCAGCAAAGAGAGACCAAAGAGTTTACACTTTGCCTCAGTCCATCTTATATGAGGTCAGTCCAGAGAAGAGCTCAGAGTTTCTGGATCATGTTCGTGTATGCCTCCATGTCTCTGTATGGTGGAATTTCACCTCACATTTGTGGATGCAGCAAAAAAAGTGTTTACTGACTGTGATTTTCTGAATATTACTAAGATGGGATTTCCACTTCAGCATCATGTGTGGTTTTTTAAGATCAGTATTGTTTTTTGTTCTTCTTTACGCAGAGATTTTCTGAATCGTTTAATGATGCTGTTTAGATGACCAAATCCCCACATTCTTGGCCATTTTATTTCAAGAACCATTATTTTTAAAATGTTATTTTTCATTCTGTAAGACCCAACAATGACACTAACTGTATACTGAGTTATGGTAATTATTTCACCTCATTAACCTCATGAATCATGAGATTTTCCATTGGCTTTTGGCATTGAGTCAACATATTCTTATGATGATTGTACGATTGATGTATATATAGATAGATATATATGAACCTGTCCTCAGGTTACTGAAAGGTTTTTTTTCTTACACTAACCTGAACACTCAAAAGTGAAACGTAATAAAAGATGGCAGAATTTGATTACTCCAATAAAAGGAAACTCTGAAACATCAAAGTACAAAGTGTGAGTAAATGCCAGCATTTTAACCTTTCTGACATGTCTCCTTCTTCTTCTGGCCTTTTTTTTTTTTTTTTTTACATTTAATTAAAATATTGATGATATTTTAACTTTCATTGATAACTGTAACCTCACAATCAGTTAAAAACACTAAACTGGTCATAGATTATTCAAACCAACCCTACCTCATGGCTCTAAGGATATCATTCCGAGAAGAAAAATAAACCACCTGAGGTCTGTACTGCCCTCTAGTGGGGAATAAAGGAAGGGTTTTTTGTTTGTTTGTTTGTTTTTGTTTGTTTTGGGGGGTTTTTACAGTTTTGAGCATTTCATTTTTATTTTTATTTATTTTTTATCTTTCTTTATTTGTTTAGTGAACATTTGATGTACTGATGGGCTGCAACAATCCCATTTTTGAGATTTACAGAAAAATAAATCTTTACTGTTCACCAGTGTAACCCTTATAGTTTGATTCATAAAAAATAAAGGGCCGCTTTCCAAATGCAGAATGTAAAGTTTTATTAGTAAAGCCGAACAGTGATCAAAACACTGATCCATTACAGGCTACCTTAGGGCTGTTCCAGTTTGGAGTCACTGATAGAGTCACTCAGGTGATCTTCAGTGGAAAATATGTTGAGGTTCACTTGCTTTAAAAAGTTTCAGATCATTCAGTGACTGAATCTGTGAACAATCTGTGAAGATCAGTTTCACCTTCACTCAAATATTCATATCATCCAAGATCCAGCTGTGACAGACATTTTTCCATCACCATCAGCATGCGGTGTGTCTAAAGTTTTACACAGATGAGTTTGACTGAAACAGTCAGTTAATTTTTCAGAAGACTGACTGACAGTCTGACAGCTACTCTCCACAGAGCCACAGAGATGGAGACTGTGGATTTTATACTGGGTTGATTAGAAATATGCAACGTCATGGCTGTATATCCCTGTATATCGACGAGTAAACGCCTGTATAATGTTAAGTACAAAAATAGAAAAAATTAGCATCTAGCTGGGATTTGAGTGCTTGTAAAAACGTCAACTTCTGCAGATTAGTTCACTCCCCTGCACATTGACAGCGATTTTATAAATCAGGAAATGATTCGAGGTGTCAGCCAGGTGGTTCAGGTGCAGCAAGAGGGGAGGAGTCAGAGAGAAACTCAGAGTTCGCTAATTAAAACCTGCCAGCGAGCAGGTTATGTGACCCCAGTTACTGACTCAGAGTTGAAGTTGACTGTTTTTCTAGAACAAGAAGATCCGGAGTTTCCTCAGCTCAGGGTTAACAAACTCAGAGTTGTTCCTGGAGTAGAGCCCTGTTGCTGAGTCTGTGGACCTTTCATTATGACAGGAATGAGGAGCACACGGCTGTGTGCCAATCACCTGTCATAATGCGGTGCCTTCATTGCACAGCAACTTAATTGGAATTTTAGATACAACAATGACACACAGAGGGCATAGGAAGTATTTATTTGTAATTTGGAACTTGTAGCCATCTACTGGGGATTTAAAAAGCAACACATAATATATTTGGATATATATTTAACACAAGGAGGAAATCACTTGGAAAGTTAAAATAATAATAATATTAGTATTTTAGTTATTTTATTTTAATTTCTAAATCTGGCTATAGGCGTGTGACACTCCAGTCACTGAAGCTGAATATTTCTAGGGACCCGTGAAGGCATCAGCAGCGTGAGCTCTCGTGGGTTCATACCAGCTGGCTCAAACAATCAGACATGGATATGAGTGACAAAAAAGGTCCTATTACTCTGAAAGTAATCCTCATAGGAAACTCTGGGTGAGTTAAAGGGGCATTTAAAGGTTCTTATTAATTACGCAGTTCCACCGATACTTGTTTCACTTTCATTTACCCCGGATCTCTTTCTGTTCATAGTTTAAGACATAATTCTAAATTGATATTCTCAAAAGTGTGAAAGTGTGGGTGTGTATTTAACGGCGCAGTGCGATGCAAGAAGAATAATGTGGCTGTCTCCGGTAAAAGAGCCAGAGGTCTTCATTTTTTCGATTTCCACTAAACATGTGAGTGTTTACTTAGGGTGGGAAAATCCTCCGTCATGAACAGATACGTGAATCACCGCTTCACCAACATGTACCGGGCCACTGTGGGGACTGACTTCCTCTCTAAAACAATCAACATAGATGGGGACACAGTCACGCTGCAGGTAATTCACCTGTGCACCTGTGCATTTGGCAGTGAAACAAGCCCACACACACCCAGGAACAAGACATTCATGTCATATATGATGATTAATCTCATGTTTCCCACTGTGTGCATGTCAGATCTGGGACACAGCAGGCACAGAGAGGTTCCAGTCTCTGGGTACACCTCTGTACAGGGGAGCTCACTGCTGCATGCTGGTGTTTGATGTCACATCCAAGGCCAGCTTCTCTGCTCTGGATGGGTGGAGGAAGGAGTTTTTGATCCAAGGGGAACCCAAGGATCCTTCTGATTTCCCTTTTATTGTACTGGGCAACAAAACGGATCTGAGCGACCGAGAGGTTAGTCAAAGTCCTCTTCTTTCAGTCAGTCTCAGTGAGGCATCTCCAGGTTTACCACACGCGTGGCTCGATGCAGTTTTATTAAATGCAGATTTGTTGGACCCACCACTGAACTATAACATCATTTTTGTCTTACCCGCTTTTCGGCCTGGTGCTGTAGTGGCAACCTGTGTGAACACTTAGGTTTAGGACCTTTAGTCTATATTGAGCTACCTTGTTATACAGTTTGTTATCAAATTGCTTCAATTTTGTGTTTTTCAATTAATTAAGACAGAGGAGAACATCATTTTAGTGTAGCTAGTCATAGAATATGCCATTCTGTGTGTATGCAGTCACTGGGCACTTTTAAATGTACACCGTAGCTTACTTTTGCCTTTAGAACCGCCTTAATTCCTCATGGTGTAGACTCCCCAGGTTGTGGGGAAAGATTCCTCTGAGATTTTGTTCCACAGCATCACACAGCTTCTGCAGATTCATGATGTAAATCTCCCGTTCGACCACATCCCAAAGGTGCTCTGTAGGATTCCAATCTGGTGACTGTGGAGACCACTTGAGTAAAGCAAACTCATTGTTAAGCTCAAGAAGCCACTTTGAGATTTTTGAGCTCTTTGAGCTCTGTGGCGTTCTCCTGCTGGAAGCAGCCATGAGAAGATGGTCATTAAGGTATAGACATGGTCAGCAACAGTTCTTGGGTAGGCTGTGGTATTTAAACGATTCTCAGTTGGTACTAAGATGCCCAAAGTGTGCCAAGAAAATGTGCCCTTTCACCATTACCAACACCACGACTATCAGCCTGAACTGTTGGTAGAATGGAGCCATGCTTTCATGTTGTTTACGCCAAGAGATTTCTCTTTTCTTTCTGAAATACACCACTCTGCCTGGCACCAACAACCATGCCACATTCAAAGTCATTTAAATCATCGATCTTCGCTGTTCTAATGCTTGGCTTCAGCCTGAGCTGGTCATCTTGCCCATGTGTACAGGTTTAAATGCATTAAGAAGCATTTTTGCTTAAAAGTTCCATAGCTTTTCTTTTCTTTTCTTTTCTTTTCTAACTTAATGAACTGAAATGGTAAAATGTGAGTGGAAACCTCTTTTAAACTGCCTAATTTGTCTGTATTTTATAAATGACACTCTTGCAAAGGAAATGCAAGTCACAGTGAGTATTAGATCAAAAGTGAAGTCTCTATTAAGATTTTGTATTCTTCTGTTCTATTTTTGATGTGAGCGCACAGTAAAGTAAGCTGTGTCCAGGGTAACCAGGTGTCCTACTTTATGTGGAGGCTGCACAGCATTTTTTATCTCTTGTCCCTCAGTCTCACATTTTGATTGGCTCTGGTGTTCAAAAGTCAACACTGCAGGAAAGATACTTTCACCCAGGGCCTGTGAAGAAAGCATGGGTCAAGTGCAGGTTAACCTCACTGTCTTCTACTGCCTACCCAAGGAGGAAAACTGTAAATCACAATCAGTGCAAGTTTTACTGGAATTGGATGGAAACTACCACAAAGAGAAAATGCAATGAATCTACAAGAAAGCCTGAAAACTGCTTGAAGTCGGTGGAAGGAAATTGTCAGTTGATATTATTTTGATTATTATTCAGTTTTGCAGAGTGAAGAAAGCTGATGCAAAGTGACACACTGCATGTGACTCTCACAAGGAAGTGGCAGCTCAAAATCAGATGTGACTATCTATAGCCACATCCCGACTCAGAGCTAAAAATGATTAACGAAGAAGCCAGCAGCTGAAAAAACATTGTTTAGACAGTTTCTCTTTCTATCCTAATAACACTTAAATTGGTACAATCTTTAGCTTTCTTTTGTGCTTATTTTATTTGGTTAGACAGAGTTGGGACATTTGAGATAAAATACAAAAACACAACCTGAAGTCTTACAGAATAACAGTTAAGACTACTATATTACGTATAGTAGTCACTGCACACTTTGTAGAGATGCGAATGGAAATCCCTTTGCAAAAATATTTTATGCCTGTCAAAGTGTTGTCTTTGAGATTTTTAGTAGATTCTGGTCAAGAAGTGTGAACAAATGTTTTTAATGACAGGCTGCTCATAACGGAGCACCTAAAAATATCATTTGAAATGGGTTTGCTATGTTTTCTGTTATGTGAAGACTTCATGCGTTGAGTTAGGTGGATTTATTTAATGCTTGAATGATTCATAGATTAGTGTCTATGAAGTACAATGACTGGATTGAACAGAGGGAAACTCAGTGTAGAAAGAAAAACTTTGAAAGACCTTCAGAAAGCCTGAAGAACTATTGGTCAAGATCACTGGCTCACTAGGAGCAAATATAAAGAAATCAGGGCTGTGTTTGTCCTTTATAGTCTTAATGCTGAGCCTTTAATCTGCATAATCCATGTTTATTAACTCTTACAAATCAGATGTCAACATCTCAGGTTTGCTCTCAGCATGACAAAAGTGACCATTATTTAGTTTGCCAGGTTCTGGTCACCACAGGCTTTCCAAGCCCGCTGCTCATGAAACTCAGTCTGCCAAGAGGCCCATCCTTTAGATTTGTGTGTTTTATTCCACACATTACTCTGATCCGTCATGTGAGTAACATTTTGTTTCCTCTCAGGTGTCTGACAAGCTGGCCCGGCAGTGGTGCGAGGAAATAAGAGGCGAATACTTTGAAGGAAGTGCCAAAGAAGATCTGGATGTAGAGAAGCCGTTTTTGAGAGCGGCTCAGCGTGGCTTACAGCAGGTGATTCAACTTGTCTTCTGTTTACTCTTAATACACACACGCACAAAAGCCCAATATTTTTATGTTTAACATGTTTATTTTTTGATGATAAAAGATACATTACTCCCTACAGTACAAAAAACACACATTGGAAAATACAGGACATTTCCAGATAACCTGCAAACAGCCGAGAGAAACTCGCAACACCTGTGAGTGCTGAGAGGCGCACTCGTCCCAGTGTGGAAGGGGAAAGTTCAGAGACCTCGGCACTGCTGATGAGGACCTATCTAACGAGGGTGCAAAAATAGTGACCCAGCAAAGGTACTGTGGAAGGAAAGGACACAATTGTATACCACATGGAGAGAGGAACAAACTCATTAAATGTTTTTTCTTCTTTTTTTTTTTCTGAGAACCTTCAGCTCATGGTCTAACTTAAGGCATCACTACTAAAATACACTGCTTTTTGCATGCATGTCTAGTTTTGTTCAACAGACACACTGACACGCACAAAATTATGAATGCATATGAAGAGAAAGTTTTCATTTCTAGAAAGAAATCGGGAGAAATCACAAACAGAACCCGAGGTACGGGCCAGAGAAAAAGCGGCAAACCCGGGCTCTCATCTTCCTGGCCGTCGTTACCATCACAACTAAATCCACTCTTACAAAGTAGATATACACTCATGTCCAGTCAGAAACCTCCCTGTACAAGTTTTGTATTGTAATGAACCTAGCAGTGATTTGGACTCCTACAGTGAATCAGCTTGACAGAAGCAAATTAGGGAGACTATATATATTTATATATATATATACGCTTTTTTTATAAGCAAAGACACAAAAGGCAATCAAGAGATGACCAACATGTAAAAACAGTTTGTTACAGGTAATTATATAAAAGGCCAAGATGTTTCCTTTTTTTTTTGTTTTGTCTGTTTTTTTTCATTCTTGCTCTATGAATGAACTAATTTACAAGTGAGTACACTCCGGCTATGTAAGCTTTCTTCCCAAGACATCGCCATTCAAAAGACATATATGGGTTTTACATGTCACAGTTAGCTCGCACACCATCTGTAGTCTGGAATACAGAGCCGTGGAAAGGAACAAAAGATTTATTAAATGGATTCACATACATCAAATAGGGGAAGGGAAAATAATTCTACTGATAATTTGCCATTCTAAAACTTAGATGTGAGGACACCACATTCATAAGCGTAAAAAGTATAGGACAACTGATCGGGAAATCAAGGAGGGGGAGGGGAACGGATGGAAAAGATCTGATGTTGGTCTTTTCTAAGCCCCGCCCCCCTCCTCCCCCTTGTGAAATTCCATGTTTGGCAAATGAAGCAACACAAGTATTGAGTAGTAAACAAAGTAAAAACTTCTCTCCCTGGGTCCACATCAAAAGTTCCCTTCAGTCCTATAACCTCTGCGGTTTCTACTTGGAACAAATACAAAAAGTCTTTCTCACTTTCATTGCCATCTGTTAACAAGAACATACGACCAACTGAAGATTTCTTTTTTTTAAAATAGAGTGGCAACCTCAACATTAGCCACAACATCTTCCCATGAACACAAATTATTGGGATGAACAACAGTTAAAAAAATTGTTTTTCTCTTAAAAATGCACACAACATACACATACACACAGGAGGAAAAAAAAGCTTAAAAAATACAAAAATAAACTACACAAAAGATCTTCTGCATCATTGCTTGCTAATTTTTTGGGAAGATTTTTTGTTTTTCCATGTGTGCTGCAAGTCTCAGTCCTAGCAAAGTCTGTCATTCGTTCTCTACAAATCTCTTCCTTTTGCCATTCTTCCAACATGTTGGCCACCAGTCCTCATCTTGGGGTAAAAAGCGCACAGTGATGACATTACCAGGAGACTGGAGTCCAGTACGATGACTGTACAGACTTGGTTCTCAATGAAGCAAATTAGTTTTGAGCAAAATAATAATAATAACAAAAAAAAGTCCTCCTTCACAGAGGACAAGTGCTTTATTTGTTTCCATACCGATTTTTTTTCCTCTCATCTATACTAATGCTTCCACAGCCTTTTTCAACACTGTACATCATTTCATGTAGTCTCTCTCTACATCCCCCCCAGAATTCCCCAAAAACACAGGAGAAAAAAAAAAAGAAAGGGTAACATTGCGCTCAGGCTGGCTCCCAGTTTGTGAAAGATGTAAATGCTTCTCTATACTGTTCCAACTATTGAAATAAGTCAAAATAGGTGTTAAAAGGATGGAAGGGGATGTGACTGAAAAAGATAATGTGCTTCTAGGTTTGTGTTGCTCTAAAAATAGTACGACCAACAGAACGAGGAGGAAGGAGGGTTTTATCTACAGAAACATCTCTCAGATCGACTTTCGTCTCGGCTTCATACGGTTGTTCTGCCTCCATTGCCGTCTTGGTCTGAGACATTGGGGAAGTGGATGGAGGATGGGATTAGGATGAGGATGAAGAGGAGAAAGGGTGAAGGTCAGTCTTCCTGATAAAAAGACAGCGAGTGGGGTAAAAAAAAAAAAAGACCAAAAGAAAAGACTGGGAGGGGTCTCCAGGCAACCTCACTGGTCCGTCCTTGCTTTCTTTGGACCAGTAGACTTACTGCAGGAGAACACACAAAACCAGAATAAGTGCTGGATGTTTTATTCATCGATGAAATGTTCCTGTGTGCACGATATGAAACATGAATACTGTACTTACGTATCAGGAGAGGTGCCTGGTCTTTTGGGGGCCGGTTTTGCAGAGGAGGCATCTTTGCCTGATTCTACAGGGCATTAAAGTGGAGAGATTCAATCCATCAATAGCAACCTCAGTAATTAAGTATTTTTAATATTTTAAAGAACTAATTTGAACTCACCTTGCAGCCATCGTACTTGTGTGGCAGGACCATAGCCCTTCTCGTTACGGGCGGCAATGCGGAAGATAATCGCTGGCTTGGTGGTGTAGTCGATGTGTGCGTTGGAGAGGCTGGACGACTGAACCAAGCAAGATGGGTTGGGTCCACAATACACACGCATGAAGGCTAGCTGGGCTGGGGTGGAAGCCTTAGCTTCAGCTGTTTGGTTGCTCTGGATGGCCAGGTACACAGAGTACTCAATGATCTTTCCTGACGTCACCGAGGGTGGCTCCCAGGTTAGGTGTGCACCATCTGGGCTCTGGGGGGGATACAGTGAAAAGATGCTACTCAGTGCCAAAACCATGGCTCATGTGATCACGTATGGCACACCTGTGAGTAAAATCTACAATGCAACAGGGTTTGTTTACCTTGCTGATTTTGATGGCACAAGGTGCCCCCGGGAAGCCTGGTAGGCAAGTCTTGAAAGCCGAAATCTCAGAGAAAGCTCCACGACCGCAGGCGTTGATTCCAGCAACACGGAACTTGTAAGCTGTTCCAGGCTGCAGCTCCATTTTCTTCATCTGGCTGTAGTCTGGTATAATGCCAGAGTCATCCTACCAAACAAACAAATACAAGTAGTTGATTAGATAAAGATGGACTCTTGTAACGCATATCGATATCATTCTGAACAAGAAAAGGCTCCCTGAGACAACTTACATCTCCTTGAGAATCATCTCCTGGCACATAGTAGTGAGTGACAACCATATTTGTCACTTTAACAATCCCAACATCAAACCACTGGTTCTCCTTTTTTACAACAGGCTTCACTGGAGCTGGCTGAGGGGCTTGCTTCTGCATGGGAACAAAAACAGTCAACAAATTCCTCCTTTCCTCTCGTCACCTCAACTGACATAATCAGAAGTGCAGCAGCACCAAAATGACTCACCTCTCCCTCAATGCCATTGGCGACCTCTGCTAGAGTGGCTGCTGCTTGCAGCTTAGCTGGACTTGCCACAGATACAGAAGGTGCAAACGTACTTGATGGCGCAAGCGCTGTGGAATGTCAAGAGCAATACAAAAATAATCAGTCTGCTGTAACAAACAGTAACATCCAAAGTAACTATAAAAAAACCAAAACATACTCTCAGCTGTGGTGCGTGGCAGGAGAGAAGCCACAGCACTAGTGACTGCAGCGGCCATGTCGTTGTGCCCATTGCTCTCAACAGACGGGTCATTGAGGCTGTCGGCAGGAGCAAGACCCTCGGTGGGCAAGCTTGTGTCCACCGTGGCCTGCTGAGCTGCGGCCTGAGCCTCCTGCAACTGTTGCTGCTGTTGGACCAGTGCTGCAAGATCTTGCTGGGTCAGCATGATGGGGATGTTGGTGGGTTGCTGGTTCTCTCCAGCAGCATCGCCTTCATCTGTAAGTTATACATTTTTTATGAATTGCAAGATCACAGAGAATTCAGGAGTTCCACATCTAGAGGAATAGTTTTACTGACAAGTGTCCTGTTAACTACAGCCAGCCCTTGATCTTAGGCTATGTTCAAAATTCAAAAGTCGGTGAACAAAGAGCTTTGATTCTACTCACTCATTACGGCTTGCTGAGCTGCCTGGAGGACAGCCTGGATAGCGAGGGCCTGGGCTTCCTCTGTGGCTGCTGCTTGTGCAGCCGCCTCTGCTGCTGCAGTGACAGCCAGTTCCTCGTCCGACAGCCCCGTCACCATTAGTGTGGCTCCCTGGCCCTCAGACATCAGCTCTGAAGGAAGGTTCAAGGCTGTTGCTGCTGCTGCTTCTCCCTGAGGAACACATTAAAGCAGTTCCATCAAAAAAACATGGAAAATGCATGACTGCAAAGAATTTCAAAATCAAAGGCCAAACAGACTTTATTGCCTTCACACTTTATTCACCTCTGCTTGTGTCTCCATTGCTGCAGTTCCTTCCTCAGCGGGTGCAGCTTCTGCTGATGCTGCCTCATCAGTCTGCATGGGTTCCTCTGTGGAGCTAGCAGCAGTGCTTACTCCCTCTGTGATGGATGAGATCGACTAGAGGGAAACAAAGAAATCAAACCCCACAATGAGAAAGAAAATGACATTCTCCTTACATATTATACACATATGGACAAAAGTATTAGGCCACACTTCTTAATCTGCGAAGTCACATGTTTTCAGTCCCATGGCCACCGGTGTTTAAATTCTGGCACCTACCAATACAGTCTGCCTTTACAAACATTTTTGAATGTTTTGTTCTAAAGAGCTCGTAGATATTCAGCGCAGTACTGTATTAGGACGCCAACACTCTATCAACACTCTGCTGACTCAATACCTACAGGATTATAAACTTGCTCTGGCTTTCTCATCAGCACAAGTACTGTGCACCGGGAGTTTCACAACTTCAGTTTCCATGGTCAAACAGATCATTTAAGTGTAATGTGTAGGTGGTCTGGTACTTTTGTCTGTACAGCAAATCAAATTCAGAAATGCAGCCCCAACACGGACATCTACTAAGATTAGTTTTACCACCATCACCTAGTCATACTGGATGGTTTTTAGAAAAGGATCTTATTTTGACAGGAATGATGTGGTATTCTTACAGGCACAGAGGGTCCAGGGGCTGGTGTAGACTGAGTGACAGTAGTGATAGCCCTGCCCTGGGTGGTGCCAGTTGTTGCTGTGGTGGAGGCCTCTTCTGTGCTGCTGGTACCTTCTGCTCCTTCTTCTGTCTGCTGGGTTGCTAATGAGACACAGTAACATAGCTGATTTCTAAACAAACTACTTTTACTGCTTAGATACAACATAATCATCAGTCATGTGAGATCTAGATGTTATTTTAAGAAATATTAAGACAAGTGTAATTAAAAAAAGAAAAAAAGATTGTGAGTGTATCAGTGTACAGAAACCTAACTTGCTGTTAATTATAAAAAAAAGAAAAGAAAAAAGAAATAAGATTATTCAGGTAAAATGTACACAGTATGTTTACATACCAGTGCCTTCACCCGTCTCCATGCTACAAGTGGCAGTTGTGGCTGTGTTGGTGGTCCCTGTCTCGTGTGTTTCACAGGGAGGGTTGGAGCAAACCCTCTGGACCAGGGCTGTTGTTGTGCTGGTCTGGTCTCCTCCCATGCTCGAGGTGGCTGTGGACGGAGAATTGGTGGTCCCCGTCTCATGGGTTTCGCAGGGTGGATTAGAGCACACGCTCTGCACTGTGTCTGTCTGGTTTGCATTCATGCTAGATGAAGCTTGTGTGGCGGTGTTGGTGGTGCCCGTCACATGGGTCTCACAGGGCGGGTTGGAGCACACCTGTTGCACTCCTCCCATGTTAGACGTTGCTGTGGTAGCCGTGTTTGTTGTTCCGGTTTCATGGGTCTCACACGGTGGGTTGGAGCACACGCGTAGCGCAGACATGTTTGAAGAAGCAGTTGTGGCTGTGTTGGTAGTTCCGGTCTCATGGGTCTCGCAGGGCGGATTCGAGCAGACCTGTCCTGCACCGATTGTAGCTGAGGAAGTGGTGGCCGTGTTGGTGGTTCCTGTTTCATGGGTTTCACATGGTGGGTTAGAGCAGACCTGCCCTGCTCCAATTGTTGCAGACGAAGTGGTGGCTGTGTTGGTGGTTCCGGTTTCGTGGGTCTCACACGGTGGGTTAGAGCAGACCTGTCCTGCACCAATTGTTGCGGAAGAAGTGGTGGCTGTGTTCGTAGTTCCCGTTTCGTGGGTCTCACAGGGCGGATTAGAGCAGACCAGAGTGACAGTCCCAGAGCTCTCTCCAGCAGCTCCAGCCTCAGTGGAAGTGGGTTGCTCAGAGGTTGGTGAAGCCAGGATGGATACTGGTAGATCTTGTACTGGCTGAGCCTCAACACCACTGGGAGTTGTGATCAGAGTCACCTGGGTGGGCTGGTTCTGCTGAGAGGAAAGAGATGTCAGCTCTAAGGCAAATAGTAAGTTAAACATGGTCTAAAACAGAAGAACTTCATTGACTGTCCTAAAATTTCTGAGGAGCAGCTCTTCACTAGTCTGCGTTTACAAGACAAGGTGGCATCTTCACATATGGTCTTTTTCAGCATGTTGTGATACACTACTTAAAGCTTATGACACATGCTACTGCAAGAGCTTCAAAACCTAATGACTAAAATACAAATATTACAAAGTGGAGCTGCTGGGTATTACCTGCACTGTCATAGTAGAAGAGGGCAGTGCGGAGGAAGAAGTCAGGCTAGTCTGAGCAGCTGAAACTGTAATGGAAGTTGGGTTGATGACCTGGCTGGACAGGGTAGCAATGGTTCCCAGTGTGGTGATGGGAGTACCGAGAGAGGCACTTGAACTATCAACTGTGCCTCCCGCCAAACTAGTAGAAACGGTACCAGTGACTGTGCCGAGAGTGGTGACACCTGGAAGAAGTGTGGATTGAAAAATGAAACCAGAGAAACAAAACTGTTAATTTACATAATCATTACTTAGTAATTTTTTCGTACCTGTAGTCCCCTTGACAACCAGAGTTGTGACAGTCGGCTTAACAGCAGACACAGTCACTGGTGTAACCAGACGAACGCCACCCACTGTGCTCATGGGAACAGTGCGTAAAATAGTGCCAGGTTGCCCGGGAGCACCCTTCAAAACCACCTAGAAACAGAAGATTTAGGATAAACACGCAGCACAACACACAATATGTACAAACACTGCTGAGCAGAAAGAGCCAATTTACCTGTGTCAGTCCCTGCTGGCCAGCTGCAGTGGCAAGTTTGGGCACCGCAGTGATGATTTTCCCAGGAGTTCCTGTGGTCATCACCTTTGTGGTAAGGATTGTAATGGGTGTTTTCATACCTGCACTGCTTGTTACACCTGCAAGGACAAACACAAGCATGAATATAATCACTGATCAATCACTAATCCTTAACCTAAAGGTTAATTTACACAAATGCCAAAAGGTGTGCAAGCTTGAATGAGAACAGACCTGTAGCTCCAGGCTGGGTCATGATGGCTGACATGGGGATAGTCTTAATGATGGTGGTGCCCTGCTTAGTGGTAGTAGGAGAGACTCCGCTGATGTTGAGGATAGTGGGCTTGTTTCCTGTGCCTCCAGCCTGGGAGGTGGTGATGATGGTTGTGGGTTTGCCATCTGCAGAGGTCACCAGCTTCAGGATTGTGCCAGCTGGGAGTGGACCCTTCGTCTGGAAAGAAAGGTGCATGTTATGGAAACTATTCAGGGAAAGACACGTGGTGCCTGTCTCAGGAGTTTTAAGCTACCTCCTGTTTTTTCCTGCACTCATGCAGATAGCTGACCTGTATGATCTGTGTGAGAGGGTTAGTGGAAGCCTGGCCTGTGACAGCTGATGTCTGCACTGGCTTGGTTTGTACCACAGACATCATCTTGCCAAGGTTGGAGATCTGCCGACATAGGAGAGAGACTCAAATTCATGAGTCACCAGAAAACATCGGATAGTACGGGGAGGTCAGCCGGATGCTTGACCACCAGAATCATGGCTCTAGAATCATTGTAGCCCTAACTGACCGACAGTCATGCAGATCACTGACATCATGCTCCCTGTTTTCTCCAACAGTCACTTTAGGCCAACTTTTACACCCTCCCTACTGGTTCAAAAAGACGCCACCATTGAGTGACCAATCGATACAAAGATGCAGAGTGCGAGGAAGCATTTTACAGAATCCATTGTTTAAAGCATGCCTGTGAAAGCACCAAAGGGTGCTCTCGAGTAGAGTTGCAGTATTACATTATGCTAAAGAATCCATGTTTTCTTACCAGAGTGCCACTGCTGCCCATGGTCAGGGGGCTCTTGACCAGGGTGATGGTTTTGGTGACTCCTCCCACCACAGTGGTCACCACCTGGGCCTGCTGGGCCACTGTGACTGCACCAGACTTGTGCACAGTGATGATGGGTCTGGTGGTAGTGGTGGGAGAGGATGCGGTTGCTGTGCCCACTTGGGCAGCGGCAGTCTTCAGCATCCGGGTGGCCGGGTTACTGACCTACAAGCGCAAATTTATTATCAGAAATGGCTTGTGATAGGACGAGCATAATGTTGGAAATAAGAGTGTTTACTGCAACGTGTACCATGACTGGAGAAGCCACTTTCACTGTGGTTGTGCTGGGAGAAACTGCCACTGTTTTGAGAATGGTAGCACCTGCAGGAACATTGAGGACAGTTCCTGCCGAAGAGGGCGGGATCTTCTGAGTTGCTGCTGCAGCAGCAGCTAAAGCTGCCATGCCACTCATCTGAGGGCTACTTCCAATTGGCTTAAAGTTAAAAAGAAAAGAATGTTGACATTATTTGTTGATCTGGCAGTGCAATTCACAGCGAAAGAACACAATTGTATGAAACTGCTCATACCGATCCCTGGGTGGTCTGGGCTGGAACTACCATTCGAACACCTGGAGGAAGGGATGTCACAGTGACGGGGGATTTCCCCGGCTGGCTGGGACGAACTGTGACAACAGATGCGCCTGTTGCAGACTGCTGAGCTGCAACCTTTAAGACTGCTGTAAAACAAATGAACCAAATTATTCACACTTTGTAGAATTTGGGTTGTTGCAGTTGCTGAGCTTCCTGGTGTGGTAACAACAATACAGAATAGTAATACCTGTCTGTGGTAAGCTCTGAGCCGACGGTGCTGCAGCAGCTGGCGCTGGGCTCTTTGGAGAGTTAAGGGGCTGCGATGGGGTTGCACTCATAGCTGGAGAGGCTGCAGCTGGAGTTGCAGGAATGTCATACTTCTGCAGCTGCAGCAAGTATGTGTCAGCTGTGGAGACTGCACCCCAACTCACCTCCAGAGAGTTTGTGTTGGCACGGACTAACTGCACCCTGGCAGGGGCATGCGGCCGCTCTGGGGGGGAAAGCAGAATTTTCAATACTATCTAATAACCAGCTGTTGTCTCCAACAGCACTCATGTTACAGCACACCTACCCGTTTCCAGGTACCACAGATCTTTACAACAGACTTGGTTGTTCCAAGCTTTACGATAACCGTCACGGCCACTCCATACATAAAGCCTGGAATTGATAGCCACAGCACAGTGACCAGCACGGGCCCTGGGGATGTTGTCTTCAAGAGTATCCATCAACACAGTTTCCCAACACATGGTGTCTAATGAAGAATTACACAAAAGTTAAGAGTGGCACTGCACATTTGCTATTAAAAAAAACAAACAAACAAAAACAACTATTCCAATAAAAACAGAGATAGACAAACCGAGGTTCAAGCACGCAAGAGTGTTTGTGCATTTCCACTCTTTTTCATGTGTGGCCACTTTGACATCATCCATCACCAAAGGTACCCATCCTCCAAAAACATACATCCTGCACAGAGAAATGAATTCGCACTTAGACCATTTAACAAGCACAGGGAATTTCAAAAATGACTAAAATGAAACTTAAGTTTGCTGTTGGAAATGTGCAGCAGTCATCTCACTTGTTTGTGATGGTGGTAGCAGAGTGAAGACTTCGAGGAAGTGGCGCTGTGCCGCTTACTGATGGTTTGTTCCATGTCAGGGTATCTGGAGGAAATGATAAGCAGCAAGACATTTACAAAAATAATGAATATAAGGTCATCTATTCTTAAATGCAAATAGATAAGGCAGCTTGTGTACAGAAAACTCACAATTTCCTATATTGCTTCTCTAACAGTGAAATGCTCAGTTCCATTTGTTCTGATACTGTGTAAGTAGCATCATGTCTCAGAGGGCTGACGGCAGGGCATTTGTATTTTATTGTTGTTATTTCTCCATTTACACTTTATAAAACATACCAATATCAAGTGTCCACAGATCTCCAAGACGGCAACCGCTCATTCCTCCATAGATTATTAAGCGCGACTTCCTGGTTGCCTTTTCTGTGTATACCACAGCAGTGTGGCTCTCACGAGGAGGAGGCAGGACTCCGTATGTGATTGGAATATCCCAACCAACCACACTGGAACCTGCACGAAGCTCGAGTGTGTACAGATCATTCAGGTATCTGATGAATAAAAACACAGTGACACTCACGTCGGTGGCTGAAACAGAATATTATGCAGTCCTGCAAAACAGTGCTCCACTGACGACTGGTCAGAAAACCTCTGTACCTGGGAATGTTGTTTTTTGGGTCTTCGCTGTCATTGGCGAGTCCACCAAACAGGTAGCATTTGTTGCCAACCAGTGAAAAGCTATGGCCAAGACGAGGACAAGGAGGGGGGCCATTCTTCGGGTTCTTTGCTTTTAATTTTTTCCATTCCCATCTGCTGGCCTGTAGCAGAAACCACAGTGAAAAAAAATGATCAGTCGATGGATGGCAGCAGAAGCTGTAACTAACAAGTCTTAAGCTGACCACATTCCTTGTTCTGACAACATAAAAATAAGGACAGATTTAGCATCACAATTGTGACTGAACCCTTACATACTTTCCCCCCCTCATCAAGTCCACATTTATTTAGTGTTTGTTTACACATCTACTCCATTTCCCAATGATTAAAAATCCATCTGGGATCTGGTGACAAAAACTTTTGGCACACTACTTCCTTACACCCTTTAATCAGAAACATGTAACTCTCTTAAACACATAACAGTAAAAATATTTGAGAACTTCTCAGGATCGGTTAATGAAATTTGGCAAACCCAAACATACTAGAAGAGCAGAACATCCCAAGTTGTAACCTTTTATACTACAGTTTTAAGAATAAAGACACTGCAGAACTTTGACTGCACTGCATTACTCCTTTAATGTATTTTCTCAAGACTGAGACAACCAATGACACCATAAACTTTGCGACAAACTTCCCTGTGTGCATTTCACAAGTCATCATAGTTTCAATGACACAACCTTACTATAATGCTCTACAGCTGAGCATTGAACACTCAGCAACACGTATAGTGATGAAACTTACAAGTGACCTTGAATTTAATTGTAATAATTTGCCTGTTCTAGTGAATATTTGAACTGCAACATGGGTGAAAAATGTCTTGATGCATGCTCAATCATCCAGGTAAGTAAATCTCCAAAAGTTGATTCTGTTCATCTGGACGTAGCGTTTTGTGGGAGAAACGTTTCGTCACTCATCCAAGTGACTTCTTCAGTCTCAGCTGACTGCAGGTTTCCCCAAACCTTATAAACAGTACATTTGCATACTGACTGAAACCAGCCCACTGAAGGAACAATGGGCTGAAAGGTCAGTTCCTTAATCTTAATTATGCAAATTCTCATGACCATTGATCAACAACCACTGATCAAAGCCCACTGATCAACGGCCATGAGTACTGTTTATAAGATTGGGGAAACCTGCAGTCAGCTGAGACTGAAGAAGTCACTTGGATGAGTGACGAAACGTTTCTCCCACAAAACGCTACCTCCAGATGAACAGAATCAACTTTTGGAGATGGGTGAAAAATAACTTTGCAATCAACTTTCTCAATTTTTTCCTGTATCAGTCATCTCTGATGCAGACAAGAGAAAATTTGAATGCAGCTGATAAGAGACTTTGCAGTACGATGGCCTACATATGAACATTGCTTTGTAAATATCTCTGGAAAATCTGACTTTGATACCAGCTATATTTTGTTGCTATAAATACTTTACAGGCCTTCATTATACTGACAAGCAAACTTAATACGAAAACTGGGGTTATTTTTCAATAAAGGTTTACCTGTAGTTCATAAAGATCGTTGCTGTACTTTCCATACTCCACCATTCCACCAAATACCAGCAACCGTGTGCCATCACAGACAAAACCATATGCAGCACAACCAGGAGGGATATCACCACGGACTGCTGGGATAAACCACTGGTTTGTTGCTAAAAATTAAAACACAATAACAGCAAAGGGGTTATTTCTGGAGGCTTTCCTGTGGCAAATTGTAATTAATAAGTAAAGTCATGCTATCATACCCAATAAGGCTTTAAAATGCTTAAAAGTAGAAGCTAAAAACAACCCTCTATTTATTTTTGGAAACATAAACTTGAAATCTACATTAAAGAATGGGAACACAAACACAACTGCTGAGTCTGCCTGTCCTTATTGGTTTATAAGCAGGAAACTGGGGCAGAGGATATGCTTAAACCAACCAGCATCATCCATTTTATTTTAGCCCGCCTTTTTTAACGTGTATTAAAATCCTTCTCCGACAGGGGGGGCTAACTTCTGTTTGGCCTAATGGGGCCTGCAAGGCTATTTAGTTTTGCGCATTATAAACATATAATGAAATGAACTGTACTTTTTTTAGATACTTACTTTGTGTTAGCCTTCTAAATATTTGAATTTTATTTGTAAAGAAATGATGCTTTCTGCTGAAACAATCGATAAAGTTCTTTATGCAAAGTTGCGCTTACCGGTGTTGTATACATGCAGCTCATCCACAATCCCTTCGTTTCCACCGCCGAAAACAACCATAAGCTCCTTTATAGCCACAGCTCTGTGTCCATGTCTGGGCCGGGGAACAGGACCAGACCACCCGAGGACCCGTTTCCATCGCGGCTGCAGAACCGACGCCGTGGTCCCAGATACCGCGGAGCCAGGGGCAGACATGACTTCTACCGAAATAAATAATAAAGACGCATTAGTCATATGTGCTTGAACAGTTCTGTTATCTTTACATAAAACCTATGCAATATAAAAACAGCATCTAACCGTGCAGTATAGCTAACTTTAAAGCAGGCTTTACAGTTAGCGGTTAGCTTTGGTTAATGAACACTGTCAAAAAAAAACCAAGAAAAAACAACAACAGCAAAAAACTATATTTGTGCAAAACCTTTCGAGCAACTTCTGCTTTATGGTCTCTTACGCAGTTATGACGTTGTAGTTCTGTTAAGAATCATAGCAAATCTTGCCATTATCCAAGTTTATTATTAGTTGTTTCTAACCATTGAATTCAATCCATGGAAGCCGCCATCTTGCAACCAAACAAACACCCGCTAACGCTACTGCCCGTCGGAAAAATGGCGGAAGCAAACGAAAAAGAAAAATACATGACAACTAACCCACTACATCAACAAAAAACAAGGCAGGATGAATGCAAATCCAACGGGTGATTATAAGCCCGTGTTCACAAAACGATACACAGTCGTAGCACTAATGTATCCACTACTGCAATCGTTAGCAACAGTCGGCTATTTTCATGCCTCTCTGGGAGTCGCCATATTGTAGCTAACAACTTTAGCATTCTTTGCAACCGCTTTACCGCAATTATCAACGTTATAAAAAATCCAAAGTTTGCGTTAACAGTTGCAAATATTATGGCACTAAAGGGCCAAACAACTATGGGACCTTTTACCTAGATTTACAAAAAATTAAAAGTTGCAATCGCGGCATTCAAATTCTCATGTTAGCCGAACCCTGTTAGCTCTAGCGGCTAGTTGCTCAACCTAATTTGCTCGAGCTAACGGCATTAGCTGGCATCTGTCAAAGCGCTGCCGAATTTCTCAATTAAATTCAACGCAATTTAAAGTTTCTCTGTCGTGCATAATTTACCTGATACAAAGGCAAGCTCGGCAAAGGTCTTAAAACTGAGCTAAATTGAGTTAAACAGCATAAACACAATGTTATTATGTTTCATGCCGTCTCTGGAAGCAGCCATCTTTTCAACAATCGGCCTAAGTCTACAGCTCCCACAAGAAAAATGGCCGGGCGGTTTGCTACAACAAAACACAACAGAGCGAAAAAGGCACAGACGCTTCAGAATTTTACTCACTTATTTCGATGCAGTTATTGCAAAAACACAGATATGTGCTCTAATCTTGCGGCAATAATCCAAATTCATTCGATTTGTGAAGAAGTATTTCCTCTCATGCCTGCCTGGAAGCTGCCATCTTCTTGACAACCAGAGGCGGAGGAAAATGGAAGAGAGTTGGCGTCACCCAAAGTAAACATGGCGACAAGGACCCACTTGCAAACCGTTTCGGAGGCAAAGGTATATACATTTGTTTTATTTTAGTCAATCTGTGTGTGCGAATCGTGCAGTAAGTGCCAGTGTACTTCTAGGAACACTGGAAATCGATTTAAAGTAAACACGTTACGACTTTGTGCGAATTACAACAAGTTGTGTTATAGGAGTTGGGTTATTGTCCCTTACTAAAGATGGCGACACCTTACCAAATCTCCTTTTCTTTTTAATTTTGTATGCGATTCTGATTTTATTCCCCTCTAAACCTACTTGTATATGCCCACACAGTCTCGACAACAGCGCACGAGCAACAATTTACAGACTTTGCGCTCGCACATATTAATGATGACACGCCCACGTCCCCCATTAGCGCGCCCTCCACTGATACAAATACTCTACTACAATGCCTTCAACATTAAAAAAAAGCGTCCCTGGTTTTGACATCAATATGTTCAGCCATAGGATAAGCGGAAGAGAATGGATGGATGATGGACGGATGGATGGTCAGCCATATTCTTTGATGTCAACCTAAAAGACAAGTAAATGCTCTAAAGTGTAAAATGTACGCTCCAGGTAGCGAAATAAAACATGTAGTTAAAAAGTATTTTGGTCTATGACTGAGACAACAAATAAAGAAATGATTGTGCATTATGACCAATACTGCAAAACAGATCACATCATATTTAGAGCAACTCAGATTTAAAACATAACATATATACATAGTACTTTGTCAAAGCCTGGAGATACTATTCATATCTATATATGTTAGGAAAATGGTATATCCATACAGAAACATGTATTTTTGGAAATACTAAAAAAGTTTTTCCAATTCTACCAAGCTTGAAAGTTGATATTTCAGATGACAAGCGTTATTATTTAACACAGCCTTAACTCTCATAGGCAAGCTTTCGTGTCATTTCATTACATAGCCTTCTTGACCATGGCTGCCTTTTGTTCTCTTTTAATAATCACACCCTACTTCAATAACTGATAGTGTTGTATTCTGTGTTTATCTATCCAGGTGTGCTTTTATTGTGCTGGCAGTGTGACAAAAAGGTCACTGCCAGATGTAGAAAGTCTGGCTACTTGGAAGCAAAATATAAAGAAATAAGTGTGGTTCAAGTCTTTTTAGTTTGGCAGACTAGTGCCAGATATCCGGGTAACCAGCAAGAGAAAAAGGTGAGCGAGTATTAGCATAATTCTGACTTTTAAAGGTTGAATTCGTTGCTGCGAACATGGTAAGTTAATGTGGCTTAAACAGTCATTGCATGTTCTGATGGACTGCAAAGCTATCCTCAGCGGTAGACCAGGACTACTTCTTCAAAAAGTCTACGCATAAATTTTTTTAAATTATTATTGCCAGACTACTTTATGATCCATTAGCTGGTTGGCAGTAATTCAATCTGTCTCCTTTTACACTACAGCTTTATTTCTGCTGCACGTGGGGTGCTTACATGCACCTTAGAGACCTTAGGTTCAGAGTACCTGAACCTGACATCTGACCATCTTCCTAAAGAAGGCCAATAATAAAGAAAAAAAACCATATTTCGTGATATGAAAAGTAGCTGCCATTTGTTGCAGCACTATGTTAGTCCATTAGATGGCAGACTTACACTACTGATTTTCTTCCTCCATCAAGATGAGGTGAGGTGAGGTGACTTTTCAGTGCCTTCTGTCTGTCTGTGTGCAACATTAAACAAAACTCCAAAGCTGAACTTTATGAGACTTACATCTAGGTGCAGATCTGAATCACTTTCTGTGAACTTGTGAAACACTGTATGAGCCTTTGCAGAGCTGGTGACATCCTTTGTTATGTGTTTGTATGTGTACATGTTTATTTGCAACAGGCAGAAAGACGGAAGTTTGCATGCTTGTGATTTATATACGCGTTTAACTCACTGCTGTCATATTTTTTTCAACATTTTTTAAAAAGAAAGGAAGAACAAACAAATTAAAAACCAAGCCACTTTTATATACATGACTGTCTTGAGCCAGCCTCCATTTACTTGTACTTTATTTCCAAGGAGCCAGTTGATTGTTTGTTAACTCGCTTAACACGAACCTATCAATTATTCAAGCATAAAAATGGCACCTAACTCAAAAAATGAAGCAATGTTGTGTCTACACATAATGAAAAAAGCTCTATCACAGTTTGGGGCTGTATTTCAGCCAGTGGTGTTGGGATTTGTCAAGACTGATCTAATTATGAACAAAGAAATGTTCCATCAGATTTTGATCCATTATGCAATACCATCTGGAAAGAATTTGATTTGCAACAGCTTCATTTTTCAGGATGATGATCCCAAACACACTGCCAGCGTAGTAAAACCATACCTGGATAGAAAAAACACAGTGAAACACTATGGGTCATGGATTGGCCTCCCCAGAGTGTGGAGCTCAACATTATTGAAGCAGTTCGTGATCATCGTGACAGAGAACAGAACAAAAGGACGCCAACATCCAAAGAAGAGCTTTGAATGTCCTTTAAGAAGCCTGAGGAACTATTCCTGAAGACTTTTTAAAGAAATAACAAGAAAAACTGCCCAGGAAAGTTCAGTGTTTTGAAGAATAAATAAGGTCATACCACTGACTTTCAAGCCCATCAGAATATAAAGAAATGAAGGATGATTCACAACTTTTGCACAGCGCTGGAAATAACCATCAAATAGGCTATAAGGTCCAACTACAGCCGCACACTCAAATAGGTCCCTTTGTTTTTCTGATCAAACCTAAAATGAAGAAAATTGCCATTGATACAGAAAAACTAAAGGCTTTGCAATTAAACCGAGAACTATTCCTCATATTGTGTTTGGTGAGGATTGTTTTTATTTAGAAAGAACTAGAAAGAAAGAGACTACAATGGTAAAGCCATTTCAGCGGACATTTCATGCGTGCCGCAGAAAAGGGATTATGCCTTGGAAGTCTCAACAGACAGATTGGAAACTCGTTAGGGGCGTCATGACGATAATGATGAGATAAAAGGATGAAAACTTCCTAGAAAGCCAAGCATGACCTACGTCAAATCTGCCTAAAGAAAGAAAACAAAGGAAATAGCAGAGATCACGGAACACTTGGGAAAATACTGTTGTTCACGTCTTGCTGAGTGATGTCTATACATGCTGTACTGTGAAAAATCTCGATCAGTGTCACTGTATTTTTTTATTATTGTTATTATTATTGTCATATATAGATTTTAACCAGATTAGGTCAAGAAAACACTGCGCATATATATTTTTTGTAGTGCATACTGACATACTGTCCATGTTTCTCATACATGTGCTCACCTGGATGAGTACAGCAGACTGAGCAAGGTCAGTGGTGCTCAGATGCCAGTAATTGTTTACACTCATTAAGAGTCTTAGATAATGGCAGGAGAGCTGAGCTTTCAAACCCTAAAGAGATCATGATGTCACTCAAGTGACATGGATCAAGGATTATAACAGCGGGATTTTGAGAAGGGATTTTTCTTCCTCCCACCACTACAGCAGGCTGTCTGACTCATTCATATTGTGCCCACATCTGTGAGGTTGTTTGGCTTTATAAACTTATATTCAGGAATTCTAAAGGTAAATAATCTTTTAAAGGGTTGATTTGTCACAGAGTTGTCACAAATGATGAGCAAGGTTGTAAAGTAGGACTTCTATGCATTTTGTTATTTAAAAAGAAAACATCATGTACCAGATCGCACATCATTTACAGTTTTTTGTTCACACATCCTGGGATAGTCCACAGATCTTCAGTGAGCATCTTCAGAACATGTACCTAAATGTTTTTGTTTTCTTTTTTGTCAACTAAATGCTTCATTTTAGGGACTTGCACAAAGGGTCACACCAGTGTACAAACACAGTAACAGAGTGACAAGAACAGTGTCACATCCTTGATGGTCTTTTGAGCTTACATTTACCCGCTGTTCTAAATGCATGTTATCTTAATTGCTTTCTGAATCACACACAAAGCCTTGTTAACCTGGTGAAAAATTACAACAGTGACATAGAAAATGCAAACATGGGCACTGGTTTCATTTAGGTATTGGGGTGGAACAAACCCAGTTACTTTTATTACAGCCACTACTTGCAGTCTGGTGACTTTCTATGCTCCATTTGCACCTTTTCTGCATCAGTAGGCGGTGAGATTTTTTAAAAATTATTATTTATGGGAAAATACAAAAATCAGTTAATCTCAGACTGGAATGCAATGGACTGAGGCTCACTTTTGAGTCAACACACATCTTTTAGGTTTACCTTGTTGCAGATGAAAGAGTCTGGACAAAGGAATTATCCATTCTATTTCTTAACAGGCTACTTTTGTGCCTTCTGTTTGGAATGGTAACCTGCCTAAAACCTGCCAATAATATCCATCCATATTCCACCCACCCATAGTCCATCCATCTTCTTTGGTTTGAATTTAAGGTTGCAGGGGGGCTGAAGCCTATCCAGCTCACACTGGGCAAAAGGTAGGATACCCTCTGGACAGATCACTAATCTGTTGCAGGGCTAACACAGAGAGACAGACAACCATTTACCTCACTTCATGTTATTGTCCCAAGTAAAGAATCTATGGTAAATAATTCTGGACCTCTCACATGCTAAATTTCGAGAGGATGGATTGGTGGGTTTGCATGGTAGTCTGAAGCTGGATGGCATGCCACCTGGTGGAGACTGATATTATTTCTTTATTGCTGGCAGAAACTCATTACAATGGCATTGCCCAAAATAAAATGCTTAATAAGGAAATGACAGCAGTCTAGGGAGCCATTTCAAAGTAGGATACTTCTTTTTATGTTCTCAATGCTTTTATTATTTAGGGGTATAAACTGAACCGTCACAGGCCAGAGCAGGCCGAGCTGGGTGGGCATAAGAGGTGTTGGTGTTGAAGGCACAGGTGGAGGTTGGGCAGAGATGATGGCAGGGTGCTAACCACCAACATGTACACTAAATGTGTTTTTGATTAATTTCATTTTTAAAAGATATACATATACTACTTTATAATAAACACATGTACAGCAGACAGTCCTTAGAATTCTCTTATGTACTTGTACTGTATGTGTCATTCACATTCACAACAACGTGTCAAATAAAGAAAGCAGTCTGGGTCAAGTCTTTGTAAAACTCTGGCATTAGTTGTCTGATTTAAGGTTGGCCCAAATGTCCTTTTACAATAATGAGATTGTGGGTTTACTTGTTACTGTTTAGGGACTGTACAGCTTTAACAGCTAAAGCATTATTTTACTGTAAAAGCTTCATAATTACACAAGATATCTGCTAAATAATAAACAAATGTATGCAAAATTCCAGAACCTATACTTTTACTTCCTTTGTTATTAATTTTCACTCACTGCATCAAATGTCATATATGTAAAGTATTTACAGTATTAAAACAATTATATATTTCTGAAATCGAGCTGAATTTGTGAATAGTCTTTCTGTTATAGTGTTTCTATGTGGAAAAAAATCGTCATTCACAGTTACAGGTTTGACCTGTAAGTCCACAGTCTATATTTGTAATTTTGTTGATATTTAATATATTTAAATTCCTGGAGAATCAATAGGAAAACACTGTTAAATTACACTGTTTTTTGTTGTTGTTTTTTTACAGTGAGTGTGCATTTCCACAGTAGAAGTCACAAAGACAATATTCCCCACTTTTTTCACCTACTTGTCATGAAGAGACCATCAACATTATATCTGTCCTGCTGTATTTTGTTCTGAAGTGGAAAAAATGCCCATACTCTGCTGTCTGCAGAGATCCATCCTCCACATCGGATAATCCTTTCTTGAGCCTGATACGATAATGAAGGTCAAGATCATCCATCCTAATACTAACAGAAAGCAGGTTAATCAAGATCAGACTGAATGTGATTTGCTGTCGTAATAGCGTTGGTACCTGGATTAGCAGATCCCAAAACAGTGTCCTTCCCTCTATAGTGGAGCTAATTGAACCATCTTGTGCATTGGCACTCGCTAACGTGTTTGCTTATCTGTGGAAACATGTTTGTCAGTAGATATGCATTACTTCATGTTCATTATGGTGAGCATACCCTAAAAACATATATTGGCTTCTAATTTTTCATTTTTATATTTCTTGCTTCTGGTGATATTCCTGGAGGAGTTGTTTTTTCTTTTTTTGGATAAATCCATCAACACATCCGGTACAGTCATAGGGGTCAAGTCAGCTGATACTGTGAGAGGCAGGGTACAGCCTGGACAGGGTGACTGCCAATTTCAGAGAGTGACAAGATCAAAGTTACACAAAATTCCAATTAAGATCTACTAATTAACTTGTCATATAGGTCTTTGTTATGTGGTGTGAACTTCCTGAGAAGACCCTCACATGCACAGTAAGAACAATTCCACAGAGGAAGGCCCCATGCAGGTTCAAACCCACAACCCTCTTAATGCTGTCGCTTAATTAATGAATAAATAACGGTTTAGTCATTGAATTAATTAAGTATTTAAATGTTTGACAGGCCTGTAAATGTATTCCCACTCCCTCTGCTGCTTTACTCCAGCACACCTACAATAGATGCTGCACTAAACATCACACAAAAATTGTAATTTAACACTGAGAAGACAAAGCCCCATTCCTGTAGATGTGGACAAGATCACACACTTCAGTGTCTTTCTAGTCCTTAGGGCCAGCTCTCAAACTCAGGTACATACTATGCAAAGGTCATTTTTCTGTAATGAAACAAGCAGATGGGTGAATTGCTGAACATGCAGAAGCCATGTAAGTCATCTTGTTTTCTTACTTGACAGGCAGCAAAGACCCAAGCTGGATCTGCGTCCACCCTGAAGCCCAACAACAAGGTGACCAGGATGGTGGTGATCTATGTGCTGGGCTTCCTGACATGATACATCCTGGCTTTGCTTTTGTACTTGTGAACAACCACCGTCAGTCTTTTGATTTGAGATTAGCTTCTATGGTGTCTGTCTTTTCCAAGATCCCCTGCAGTCTTTAACCTAGTTGTCTATGTTGTCCTTGATAAACAGGTCTTTAGGATCTCCTGCCAATTTTTGGCAAGCACAAAAGAACAGCATGGACATCACATTGTAGCACATTGTGTCTCCACATTCTGGAAACTTGCAGTCTGTAGAAGTCCCTAGTGTTCCTTTCCATAATTAAAAGACCCCAAATATAATATAAGCTAATAAACAGGTTTAAATTAAAATGTCTTATTAAAGCAGCTACAATGCATCAAGAAACAAATAAACTAAAGAGAGATGCTGAGGATGAGTAGAAATAAGGATGAAGAGTCCTCAACATAAGTTGGACCTGCCTAGAGTGGAAATGCATGTGATTAGGTTGATTTTTAATAAACTGCTGCTGACTGGCTGGGCATATGATAGCTGTATTTTGTTAATATTCACATACACACCAAATTGCTTAGGTTATGCAATTTTGTTTTTCCTGTATGAAATAGTCTATAACGTGTTTGCCCATTAAAATGATATAAAGTAAAAAAAAATAAGAAAGTGTTGAGCAAGCTAGTTTAATAATTCTATTTCCCTCCACTAACTCTCTTCCTCTTAAGTATGCTTATGCACATCCTCCTCTGTATCGGATCGTTGGGACGACAACGAGCAAATTCTGCGATTAACCCGCCAGTTTAAATCGTACCACAGAGTGTTACCATAAAACCTTCAATCTTGCATGCTAGTGCAACAAAGACGCTCCCTTAAGCTCAGTGAAGGCAGCAAAATGCCAAGGAGGTAACACAAAGCTTGAGTTAAATCCCCATGCAAAATAGGGTGTAATCCACTTAACAAGAGATTATCAAATATAATGTGATTGGAAACCAGATTAGCAGGTGAAGACCGGCAGGGAACTTCCTTAGGAAAGAGGGATTAACCTCTTTAACCAAGTTTGGATGCCAAAAGCATATCGAGGTTTGCACAGATTTTTGGAAGTCCAAATATGCTTGTGTTTGTTCCCAGATTCAAATACTTGTTAATTCAGATATCTGCCAAATAACCAAATCTCAGAATTTAGCATCACAGCACACAACACAGAACTGGAAACCACGGAAGCATTACCACCAATTAATAAAATGAAAAGCTATGAAGTCAATTAAATTAGTCAATTAATTACTTAGTCAATTAAATAATCAATTAACCACTTTATAGCGATCAGTGTCATGAAACCCTTTATAAAAGTCAATACGACGCACACAGCCAATAAAGACAAGAGACGATAGAATTCCTAACCGCACAGCGTTCATGTCTGCTCCTTAAATTTATTCTTTGGCAGAGCGTGTGAGATACCTAATTTGAGCCGTAACATCAGCAGGAGTACGTTGTTCGAAATAAGCAAAATGAGGGGTAATCGTGATATGGAGCTGCCAGAAGACTTCTGGATACCCGTCAGCCTGGACACAAACAACATCACGTCACTTAGCCCTTTTCTGGTTCCACAGGACCACTTGGGGGATACTGCCACCTTTTACGCCATGGCAGTTTTCATGTTATTCATATTTATTTTTGGCACTTTTATCAATGCCCTTACCATTGCATGCACCATCCAATACAAGAAACTTCGATCCCACCTCAACTACATCCTGTTGAACTTGTCAGCAGCAAACCTTCTTGTGTCCTGTGTGGGCTCCTTCACTGCCTGCTGCTCTTTTTCATTCAGATATTTCATCTTTGGTGCGCTAGCATGCAAGATCGAAGGTTTCATGGTAACACTCGGTGGTAAGTCATTGGCTGCAGACAATACTGTATAATCCGTTGTAGCCCATCTCCCTTTTAATAGACTTATTTATGCTGATTTCTAGAGGGAGTTAAAGGGTTTTCCTGTCATTGCAGGGATGGTAAGCCTGTGGTCCCTTGCTGTGATAGCTTTCGAACGATGGCTTGTGATTTGCAAGCCGCTCGGTAACTTTGCTTTCAAGCCCGACCACGCTATAGCCTGCTGTGCATTCACTTGGTTTTTTGCATTGTTTGCCTCAGCTCCTCCACTGTTCGGATGGAGCAGGTAAGCAACAGACACAACATACTTCAGAAAATCAGCTGGCAACACAATGCATTTAAGTAGAAATGTACAATCAATGTGCTTCTACTTTTCCTTGCAGGTATATTCCAGAAGGTCTACAGTGCTCCTGTGGACCAGACTGGTACACCACAAACAACAAATACAACAATGAGTCCTATGTGATGTTCCTGTTCTGCTTCTGCTTTGCTGTTCCTTTGACCACGATTATCTTCTGCTACTCCCAGCTGCTCATCACACTGAAAATGGTGAGACAAAATGAGATGGTTTTGGTCTACTGAAATTATTCTCTTGATGACTCAGAAGCATGTATACTTAAATACATGCTGTCTTATATCCTATCAAAGCCAAAATCTAACAGGCCAGATCTACTTACCATTCAAACTGACACGCTTAGTATTATTAATATCTGCAAGATCAAAGTACAAAGTAAACTGTTCTATTTATTCACATGACTTGTGATTTTATTCAAAGTAACCTTTCCAGCATGACCCTGATCAATCCCCCATTAACAGGCAGCCAAGGCCCAAGCTGAGTCTGCCTCCACCCAGAAGGCAGAGAAGGAAGTGACCAGGATGGTGGTGATCATGGTGCTCGGCTTCTTGGTGTGCTGGTTGCCATATGCCTCCTTTGCTCTTTGGGTTGTGAACAACCGT
Organism: Oreochromis aureus; assembly: GCF_013358895.1. Lineage (NCBI taxonomy): Eukaryota > Metazoa > Chordata > Actinopteri > Cichliformes > Cichlidae > Oreochromis > Oreochromis aureus. The sequence continues at coordinate 10,112,539 of NC_052946.1, read as the reverse complement.
GGGCAGTCATTCGATCTGAGATTGGCGACTATACCGTCCTGTTTCTCAAAGGCTTCAGCAGTCTACAACCCTGTTATCTATGTGGTCTTTAATAAACAGGTCAGTTACATGCTGTGCCGAGTAAGTACTAAGTTATTTAGAAGAAAATGGGTTGTCTCCTCTTGGTTTTTAATACACCAAACAACATGTTTTAAAGTTATCTGATGTGCAGGAGCTTTGAATCGATGCTCTACTTTATTTGTGTGTATCTCACTACTGTGACTCTTTTATATCCAACTTAAACAACATGTTTAGTTAATTGTTTGTCCCATTTAGAAGGAATGTAAATAAAAGGGGTTATACGTAGGGGTAACCTGGGGGTCAATGGCTCAGTTCCCTCGCTGTGACTCCGTTAAAGTCAGTGGTTGGATCCCTGGCGACTCCAGTCCACACACGTGTCCTTGGGCAAGATGTTTGTGCTGTGAAGATGTTTTTGGTGCAAAAGTTCTACTAACCTACCTATTTTCTTAACTTTATATAGGCTGTACCATATCTTAGCTGTGGTCCTAAAGCTATAAATAATTGAGCTGTTTTTTATGCATAAAAGCTATCATACTTTATAACTTTGCACAGGAGATTTAATCTACAAATATGTTTTTCCCTTGCAGTTCCGTACATGTATGTTAGCGATGATGGGGATGGGAGGAGGTGAGGAGGAGAGCTCAACAACACAATCGGTGACTGAAGTTTCCAAAGTTGGGCCTGCCTAGGCAACACGTCAATGCTTGCTGATTTCTGAACTGTAAATTACAAAGAATGTACATGTATTTTATCATATGTAAAAATGTTATGATTTAAGTAGGAATAATCTGCAAAATGAAAATACAAATAAAAAAAAGACACAAACATCTTTACTGAATCTCTGTGCTTGACTGAAAACACGTTTTTACTTGCTCCATGTTTTTCTCCAACACTTAGAAGTTGTTAAAAAGTACACTATGAGACTAATATTATAGTGTGTTATGTAAAAGTATTTTTGTTATCATTTTAAATGTTATATTTATTATTTATGCTATTTAGCTTGTGATTAATATGTATTTGCACTTTTATTAGCGAAATGTTTTTGTCTTATTGTCTTAAACTTATTTCGTTCGGGTCACTCTCATGCAACCAAAATACAAAATATTATATCGTTCAAAAAGGTGTACGTAACATAAAACAGTATAGTTCACATAAGCACCATGAACCATAGTCATATCCTTCAGCCATCTTGGTATTTTGAAAGTTGACATGATCAGTGAAGGAGTGGGCATGGCTGAGAAACTGATGGACATCGGATACACATGTAACTGCAACGTGTCTGTTCAGTTAGGTAGATCTGTTCTCAACCTTACCCTCGTTTGTCATCCTCTCTGGCTCTCAGACCACAGTTTAACTAACATCATGTTGTCTTTCATAAGACTAGAAAAACAACTGGAGCTGTGGGATTTTTCGCAAAAGACTTTTATGCAAAAGGACTTTTCAACCAGAAGTCAGTAAAATTGCTATTTTTGGTCAACTTATCCAAACAAAGACAGGGTCTCAGGGTCTGCCAGGTCTCTGTCACCAGCAGTAAAAACTAGCTGTCCACCTGTATCAATTGTCACCTTATAGGTTTGGAAATGAAAAAAACAAAACAAAAACATAGACCGAATATGGCCTGGAAGTCCCGAGGTCAAAATGGAAGATGCCCCCGAGGGTGGTGGAGAATGACAGAGCAGAGGGACTTCCAGATACAGACAGACAAAATGGTGGCTCCAACCGAACATAGTGGTTGTAGACAAATAGAAGAAGACGGCCATAGTGATAGATGTAGCGGTTCTGAATGAAAGCAACATCAGGAAGAAGGAACACGAGAAACCTGAGAAATACCATGGGCTCAGAGAAGAGCTCGAGAAGATGTGGAGGGTGAAAGTATCAGTGGTCCCAGTGGTAATCGGAGCACTAGGTGGCTCCAGCAGATCTCAGGAACAACATTCGAGATCTCTGTCCAGAAGATCACAGTCCTAGGATCAGCTAAGATACTGCGCAGGACCCTCAAGCTCCCAGGCCTCTGGTAGAGGACCCGATAGGATAGACCACCCCCAGGGGCGAGAGGAAGATTTTTTATTTTTTATTTTTTGATTAAAAAAATAAAAAAATAATCCTGCTTAGTTAATATTACCTAGTCATCTAGTGTCATCACACACAACCACTGAACTAAAACTGAAAGACACAACCAGCGTCTTTCATAAAAGCAGGGCTAGCAGTGCTTGTATATTGAAATCTAAAAACACGTGAATGAAAATGTACCACAGTCCAAGCAATCTCAAAACAGTGTTGCGTCATAAATATAGACAGTATGCTTCTTGCATTTTTGCATCCCCCTTTTCAATAAATGCCATCTTGTAGCCACAACTGGCCATTATCTCTGGAAACAGACTCAACTCTGCAGCATGTCCCTGTCTCTTCAACAATGGCTTGAGTTTGTCAAGATGAGCTTTTTCTGGTTGTTTAAAAACTTTGAACGTTGCTCTTTGAAAGGAGATGATGGAAGACTAGCGTTCTAAGCAAGTTGCTGTGGGCTCTGCTTTTACAGCTCATCTATGTGTTGTGTGGAAATAGAACTAGCATTAACATGGAAACAAGCACTCATTTTGCAAGCACTGGGAAATCACAATACAATTTTACCACAGCATTGTTTTTCTTTTGTGTAAGCAAATGCAGCTTTACTGTAAATGTGTTGATTCAGATGTTTAAGGGGCATCTGAGTGTGCTAGTCCTAAAAGATGTCAACTCACATTAAACAGTGCAGTAACAGATCCCATTTATGTGGGCTGGGATGTGTTACTGCATTATTCAATATTAGATCTCGACAGTTAATCAAGTCAAACACTGCTCATTACTTTAATTTCAGCTCATTATATATATATTCAGACCAACAGTGTAAATTAATTAGCAGTCACTGATTTATTTATTTATTTAAATAAAATGCATGACTATAGATCAAAGCTAAAAAAAAAAAAGCTAAAGCTAAATATATTTTAATGTAAAGTGAGATGTTTTAGTGTTTTATTGTTACTTTTGCTAAAGCAATAGTTCTAAAACACTCCACCAGCACTCGTCATTTCCAGCTAACTGCAAATATTTACATATAGATGAAAACTACAGAAAGGAAGTGTGCAGCAAAATGTAAGCCACTTGTGTGACAGTGATGAACAGACAGTGCTGTTCTTTGTGATTTCAAAGATCCTAACTGGTCTCAAGCCGAAGATTCTGTTCTCTTTCCTGCTCACAGATGGCATTTGTCTGACACGCTGTGTAAAACATTTACTATGTAGTAAAAGTAAAGGTTTGAGAGTAGGGTGAGCAAGTGTTTTTGCTGTATAACTTCTAAAAGTGAGTCTGCATGTTTGTCACTCAATGCAAACTGCCAAAATGGAGTTTACAGGCAAAAAATTAAATATATACAATACACAGATAGACTGGTGATCTGTCCCTATTGTAGCTGGGACAGACTCCAGTCACCACCTTCCTAATCTAGAATTGGATAAGTGTAGGAAAATCAATGGATGGATGCATGGATACCAAGACAGTCCTGACTCATAGGTCAAGTACAGGCAGATGCTTCATCGGATTAAGATCTGTGGAATTTGGATACCAGGTCAACGGCTTGGACTTTTTGTTTTGTAACTCAAGCCAACCCTAAGATGTTTTTGTGACAGTATCTACTCCTGGACATTGTCCTGCTGGGTCAGACTGCTTCCAGTGCTGGGGGGAGGGGGGGTCTGCTTGTTCTGGAACAAACAAAAATAACATCCACATAAATACCAAAATCCAATGGTTCAAGAAAGTTTCTGGCAAGATTATCAGTGTTATAGACTTCACCTGTCAGTGGTTTAACCTCCTAAGACCTGAACTCTTTCATGGCATGCATTTTTAATTTCTCTGTGCCATTTGGGCTGATTGGGACCTGATGAATGTAAAAACAAAGAATTACCAGATTTTTTTTTTTTTTTCCTGATTTTTGTTTCTGGGAAAAATGAGATCCACATATGAGGACATTAATTTTAAATTTTAATAGAACAGTGGCAGTATAATGTCCTCATAAGTGGATATCAGGCCTCTGTAGATCAAAATTTGATATTTTGGTCTAGACCACCCAAAATGTGATGTCCATATGTGGACACCAGGTCCTAGGAGGTTAACATTTTGCCTAGAGCAGTGTTCACTGCAGTGGAGGTTTATATAAACTATGCTGTCTGAAGTGGTGACATAATTAAGAGGTCACAGAGGAATGTGATATCCTCGGCAGGGGAAGGAATTTGATCTTAAAGGTTTGATAATGTTGCCAGTCAATAGAGGGAAGACCCCCAAAAAAGAGACCATGACTCATTCAAAGGACCTCTAACCACCAAATATAAAGTAGATCTGATGAGTACTTAGCAAGATAAGGGATGAAGAGACAGAAAACTTTTTTTCTCTTTAATCCGACCACTTTTTCCAGAAGACTGACTACTCCTTCTTGGTGAAAAATAATTGTGCCAGAAAAAAAGATAAATCAACACAACCTGGAGTACTGAGGGTGAGATGCATGCACTGACCTCTTGGAAGTCCCTGTAGATCAGATTATATGGTTCAAAAACACACTGCCCTTACACTAGGATGTAATGGGATGATCCTTGCCAAGTCTGGTAATGCGATAGTAATCTGTGTATTAGCTATTGGGTAGGGTATGTTGTTATCGGAATGCAAGGAAAGCTTTAAATCCTGTCCTTTAGCCAATTATGTTGAGCCTTAGCAATCATCAAAGTTCCTATAAATGCCGCCGTTAACTCCGCTTCAGACAGATGAGCATCTCAGATATAAGACGGAAGGAAACATGAAATCTCTGAGTACTATTTAAAATTAGATGCAGCTTATTTGAAGTCTTTTAAAGTGTTTTTATTTAATATCTTTAGGTGTCGATTTTGATCGCAAACACCATCTAAGAAAATGAGAGGAAGTCGTCCCACAGAGTTCCCAGAAGACTTCTGGATCCCCATCCCTCTGGACACCAACAATATCACATCCCTCAGCCCATACCTGGTTCCCCAGGACCATTTAGGAAGCCCGCTGGTCTTTTATTCCATGTCAGCATTTATGTTCTTCTTGTGGGTTGCCGGCACAGTGATCAATGTCCTCACTATCGCATGTACTGTCCAATACAAGAAGCTCCGGTCTCATCTAAACTACATCCTGGTGAACTTGGCAGTTGCGAACCTCCTCGTCTCTTCTGTGGGCTCTTTCACCTGCTTCATCTGCTTTGCTTTTAAATACATGTTCCTTGGTCCAATTGCATGCAAGATTGAAGGATTTACAGCAACTCTTGGTGGTAAGGAGCATAATTATAGACTTTGCTAAGTAAGAAAAAAAGGGTTACATCATGCATCATATTATTACACTCGAATTAAAATGATGTATCTTAGAGATTTGACATATGCCAGTTTTTGTCAACCAAAGCGCTCTCAATAGGGATATTTTTTATCTGGACTGCAATAATAACAAGAAGAAGAAGAAGAAGAAGAAGCTATTTGTTTTTCCCATGACACATATAATACATATTGTGTCCTTATTTGTAGGAGAAATAGAGCTATCAGTGTACTGGTGCCAATATCATTGCATACCTTATGGTACTATATAAAGGTAACTTTATTTTGAACACCAAAATGTTATTCTTTTCAAAGAATACCACATAAGACACTGTTGTTGTTAAAGAAGTTGTTGGTTATGTGCTTATGTGAACCCATATATAAAAAGCAGCTGCTGTTGAACAGAACATTTCTAAATATTAACATGATTATCATTATCTTTGTCCTGTTGCAGGCATGGTTAGCCTGTGGTCTCTTGCTGTGGTAGCATTTGAAAGATGGTTGGTTGTGTGCAAGCCACTTGGGAACTTTGCCTTCAAGTCCAGCCATGCTTTAGCATGCTGTGGATTGACTTGGGTCTGCGGTCTGAGCGCTGCACTTCCACCTCTAGTTGGATGGAGCAGGTGAGTAAATATAGACTGAGAGCTTAATAATTCATTTGCTCTAATCTTGATGTAAATGTTTCTCCTAAGGCTAAAAATATATGTATACGGATACCACAGCGGAAAAAAATTGTTTCTCTTTCTAGGTATATCCCAGAGGGCATGCAGTGTTCCTGTGGCCCAGACTGGTACACAACAGGCAACAAGTTTAACAATGAAACCTACGTGATGTTCCTCTTCTGCTTCTGCTTTGCTGTCCCTTTCTCCACCATCGTCTTCTGCTACTCACAGCTGCTGTTCATGCTGAAATCGGTAGGCAATATGACATTGGTTAGTAATTGTCGTATCCTATGTTTAAGGCGATTATGTTATGAGTAGTTTTGTTTATTACAGAGAAATACTAGAAGGCAAAACAAACCAGGGAAGGGGTGGGAATGAATATATTTTCATACTTACAATTTTCCAGTCTGATGCTGATTCTGACAACTGATCTGTCTCAAAAGGCAGTAAAGGCCCAAGCAGAGTCTGCCTCCACCCAGAAGGCAGAGAAGGAAGTGACCAGGATGGTGGTGATCATGGTGCTGGGCTTTCTGGTGTGCTGGATGCCATATGCCTCCTTTGCCGTCTGGGTTGTGAATAACCGTGGGCAGCCATTCGACCTGAGACTGGCCACCATTCCCTCCTGTTTCTCAAAGGCCTCCACAGTCTACAACCCTGTCATTTACATCCTCCTCAATAAGCAGGTAAAATTCTTTGGCAGCTCAGAGTGAAATAAATTTAACTTAGATTAACTTTGCATAGATTTCACTAAACTGAAGCTTTGCTTAGTTTAATCAGAGTAACAAACATGGAACATCAGCTTTGTGTTTTGTTTTTATTTGAGCTTGTGACTGAGTTGGCCACTGACGCCCTCTAATGGTGGCTGTTAGAAAATACAAATGGGTTGACCCATCCTCCGAGAGAAAATCTGACAGACAGTTGAGCCTAAATAAACATGGAACAAAAAGAGCACACTCATTTATTGCCAATTTTCCTGAAAATTAAAAAAAAAAAAAAAAAAAACATCAAGAGGGAGTAAATAATAAGTTTCTGCCAGCCAATCAGATTGACTTTTGTTGTACCAGCTTTTGCCTTTTATTCATCACTGCCGGTAACATCCTAATGCTGCACTGAGTGGTGGTCTGTCCCCTCCATCTCCCCTGAGACACTTTAATGTGACTAAGATGGTTTTTTACAAGGACTATTAAACAGATTAATAAGAAGTGACCAAAACCTTCCTCTTTATTCTCTTTTAGTTCCGCTCGTGTATAAGGAAGATGCTGGGAATGAGCGGAGGTGACGATGAAGAGTCATCAAGTCAATCGACCACTGAAGTCTCTAAAGTTGGACCTGCATAGGTTACTCATGCGCAATTTGGACAGCTCGCATACTGAACATAGCACAGAAATGCTAATAATATGACAAATGTATTTTTGCTATTCTTACAGATACATAGTTTTATGCAGTAAAAATGTTTAAAAAATGCAATAAATTTCATTGATGAAGCAACTATTTGTGTCTTTAAAAGGCTCATCACTGCACATAATGATGGACATGATACTAAAGCATACTTTTTTAGCATTATATTTTGTTTTAAAAATCTTGTTTTGCTTAGTTTTTTGTTTGTCTTTTTTCAGTATAACATTCAGGTCATCAAAACCCATATTAGGTTTCAGAAATACTTACAGTATGATAGAAATATGTGTAAATATGTTTGAGAAGTTGTGGTGCAGTTATTATAGGAAACCCGAAATAATATATTTGTTTATCTTTTTAATGTGTAGTGGTGTTGTGCAAGAGAAAACCAATAAACTGGACACAATGTTGCTGCTTATATTTACAACATTTACTGCTCCTGGATCAGCTCATCACATAGATGGGCTCATGGGATCAGCGGGATATACTTGAGGTAAAAGGAAAATCCACAAATGCACATCAGTGTTATTGAAGTGAAGGAAATGTTTCTAGTTTCGCACTTCAGTTTAGTTTAGTCTTTCATGGTGTACTCTTTATGCAGGAACACAAACACACACATGCACATACATGGCAAGCCAGTAAAAGTTAATTGAGTGAAGACAAGTACAGCAAAAACACACTCCTGTAAACATTCATATTGAAATGGAAGTGGGAAAAGAAAAAAAAAACTTTAAAAATGAAGCAAACCGACCTCACTCTTCTGATTTATTCAAGGCTCATGTATTTATTTCATAGCTCCTATTTATAGATGCTCAGAAAGCAGCATTTATCTCCAGGTCCTTGTTAATATTTGAAACCCTGCATCAATCACAGCCAAATATGGTAAAGAAAATGGTCGCATTTATTTGCAGGACATTTGTATGCAATTCAAACATAATGCAAAAGCCACATTACAGTTTTCAGTAAGTGTTTAATGTTATTGAGTCTGCTGAGCAAACCCCCCACTTTGCGTGTTAAATTGAAATATAATTGTTAATTTGCTACTGTGCTGGAAAAGGTGAGGATCTGCAGCATTTGGCCTACAGATAACGTCATAATTAATGATCTTTCACAGCAGTCCCAATAGAGATTAACAGAGAACCCGTTAATCTCATTGCAGCACAATTGGTTTACAATTCACCTAGAGTGTACTTGTAAGATAGTCTTTATTGATTATGAACGAATGGGGATGAGACACAAAAGCTCAACTTTTATCTTAGTAAAATAAAATACAAAACTGTTTTTCTTGCAGAGAAAGCCCTTTTCCCCATAAAATGGTAGATTTCTTCAAATGCATGCTGATTGGGAAGCAATCAGAGGACACTATGCCTCTAAGGCATCCACCTCCATACCATAATCACAACAAATGTTCAATTAGATCAAAACATGGATATGCAGTTTCTTATATGCATCTACACATGCATATAAGAAACTCCATATTCCAGATGATTGTGATGGTTGAAGGTCACATCTTTCAGGCAGCTGCAGCCAAATATTCTGTTTTTGCTTGCTTGAAATCAAAATATTAACTGATGTAAGGTGGTTTGTTGACCTCACAGTGACTCATATCAGGGTTTTTCTGCAACTGAAAGCACAAACAAATCTAAAAATGGAACTATAACTACTCCTTTGGTGCTTTTTAAAAAAAAAAAAAAAACCTAAATGAAAATTGCAAGTTACATTTTGGATCTATAACTCTGTTAACCCTCAGAGTTTTGCATAAAACAGTCCTTGCCAAAATACCAAAAAACTAAGATTACCAAGAAGCATTGTTGCTAAGAAGTGAAAGTCACACAATCACACATCATACTAATATTTCTGGAATTGATCTCTCTTTTTTTGGACATCTTTGCAGCAGGAGAAAAGGACTAAAAGCTTTGATCATCAAACCCTCCTCAAAGACAGATTCGAAATAAATCAGGATTATTTGGTGTGAAGTAAACACAAGAAAGTAAAGATTGGCAAAGATGGAGCTGGTTCACGTCACACCAGTGGAGTAATTTGCAGTCATTTCCTGTCACTGCAAGTTAATGACTGGAAATTACCTAAGACAGCGAATGAATAAACCAGACATCTTAGTGACTATGGTTATGGAGATACCAGTCGATAGTCGGGAGCAGATCTGAGTTCTGCTAGTAGTGAACTTTTGACAAACACGAATAGTTCAGAACTAGCGGAATTCCAGACCTACCCTCGAAACATCACGCCGTCACGTGGAAAAAGCAGCCAGAGTAAAACAAAACCAAAAAGCCCTTTACCTAGCATCATCTCTACCTCCCAGGTGATATGTAGATTTACATTAAGAGATAGATCCCTAGTTAACTTCACATTTTAGAAATGTCTTTGTTTAACCCACTGTTGCTTCCTAATCTAAGGTGGAAAATTTTAGCAAGTGCTAGCATGAAGAGAGACACAGTTGGAAATACAAAAGTGGAAAAATATAAAGAAAATTTACAACTCCCTCCAGTTTTAGGGTCCATCCTTTTCCTGGTGTAAAGTCCTTGTCCGAGGAAGGGTTCTTATCAAATCTGCATGTCTGCTACCCGTGCAAGAAGTGGACTCAACAAAAGTGCAGAGTTAGGGATTAAGGTAAACCACTACAGCAGCTTTGAGGACCCTCAGCTTTCCCCTGAAATGAACCGTCGTTCCGGAGAGATTAAAGTGTTACGGAGCGAGCATGCCAAAAGTAATTACTCTGTGTTAATCTATTTTGTGGAGGAACCTGAGTTGTCCGTATAATCTGCTTTGGCCTGCTTGGAGATGAGAAACCTTCGCTCACTTTTCACTGTGTCAAATAGGTTAGACATTCACGGCTAAGACAGGAGAAGGTGGTGCAACACAGCTGCTGTCCTTGCAACGTCTTCAGCTAGGAACACTGGTGCAGTGCTGCTATCGTATAATGTTACAGTTACGGTAATGTTTGTAGCCAGTGAAAGATCCACAATGAAACTTTGCAGATGAGGAATTTCTTTCAGAATAAGATATTTGAAACCTGACAGCTACTTTGTGATTTACAACCAAAGAGCTGAGTCACACTTATATTTAGTGCATTACAATGAGTCCCCTCGGAGACAACAGGCTTTGGAATATAAGTTAAACAGCGCGTTAACAACCGAAATGAACTATTAACCTTCTGCGCTGACCTGTTGCCTCAATTGTGTTTTGGAACAGTTAATACTGACACATCCTCCTCAGTCAGTGGCAAATCCGGCCTTTCGGGAGCATACCCGGTGGGTCACTTAAAGCGTCGGATTGGTTTTGCAGTCGTAAACAAAACATTCTTATCAAATTTAACAATGATCACATTAGTTAACCTGCTCTAAAAGTAGGCTACATGTTACACTTTCTGTGGCTGGGACAGTGTGGCCTCTGGGTGGCACTAGATCAGGCAGGGAATTCCCTCCACCCAAATGGTTATACTTAGTTTGGCCGAAGCAGCTCAGCTTTAGTCGTTTTAGGTCATAGACTGTATAAAAAAGATTAACATAGCGCACAACTCTGAAAGTCGAAAGCAGTTCATGATTCCTTAAACCTGCTCAAATGACTAAAACTGTCGTCTGCTACCCGAGTTTATGATCTCAGTTGAAAATTTCAGGTTTTACTGAATGCAGTGTGATTTAAATGTTGTGAATCATGCTTCATGTTATAGTCAAGAAAGACCACAGAGCAGCATATGCTTTAGGGAATAATTGTTGCAGCTTCGTAACAATGTTGCTGCCACTGAAAATGACATTTTATTCAGCTTTAAATGTGCATGATGGTCAGCTTGATGAATAATACTTAGGAAATAGCAACTTTAAATATGATTCAGGACTGAGACCTCATCTGTAATCCCAAATATTAATCTAGTGCTTTGCTAGCATCACACAGTGTTTTTGTAGCTGTGTTATCTGGAACCTTTATCTCATACTTGTTTTAGCTAACATTAGCTAAGATGTTAATATCTTTGACTCAAACTCCAAAAAACAAAAGTCAATATATATTTAATTAATTGTTGCAGTCATTGTCTGTCTAACCCACGGACACCAAATACTGTGTTGGCTCCCCAGAGGAAAACATAGTATTTACTTTGCTAGGCCTTAGCTGTAGCTGTTGGGTTGAACTTAGAGGACTGACTCAGTCATTTAGGACCGTCGGTCTGAAGGAGCTCATGTTTGTTTTGCTGTATGTATTGCTTGTTATTATCCATGTGTACACTGAGACATTGCCACATCACCATTTGACTCAGCAGCTAAATCATCAATAAACAGCAGTTTCCCAGTTCCCCTGCATGCTCATTTCACAGTACTGCCTTCAAAATGGTTGAAAAATAATGGGAAATGCTTTTCTTCCCAAGTCCCATAGTTCTGCTCGTTGTTCATCTTGGTTTTAATCAGTTCAAAGAATCTTGTTTTGTAGCTACGCATGCTTTTTTCTGTTAACTTGAAATTTTCATCTTGAGTAAAAACCCTGTTTTTACATTCATGTCTTGATTCTAGATTTACTAACGTCCCACCTTTTATCTCATTAGTCATTAAAAAAAAATCATAACTATGGTATGTAACAGTTTCTGTTAAGAAATCTCTGGTACCGGTTTTCACTGGTAACACTTTGAACATTAGATCAATGGCCATAGAAGCATTAGGTTCTCCGAAGGCTTACACAGATCCTCCAGTGCTTTTTCCTATATCAATTTAATCACATAATTAAATAGCTACAGGAATTATCATCCAGTTGTCACATAATTGCATGAGTTATTGTTAACGTGTGAAGTTGGATTTCATAAACAGAGACTTGGAACAGATCTCCCAGATACACACTATCCTGCAGGAGTGCATCAGACAGAGGACAGAGGGACTTTAGGCAGATTGCGTTCAGTGCTCTTTGTCAAAAATGTGAAAACACAATAGAATTTGCAACTCGTGAAAAGATTTAAAAACACTCTCACGCAGTCTTGTACCATAAAATTACTACCAGCTTTTCAATTATCAGGCTTTCCCATAACCAAATGAAGTCTTCAATAGCCACCCTCACAGATCCATCATGAAGTGACTCATCTTGAATGAGCTAGTTCTAAATTTTATCATTTAATTTATTTATTGTTTAAGTTACTTATTAGCCTAAAGACAGTCAATCAAACAACCAGTTTCATGAGGTTTGCTCATAATGCTCATGAGTACAAAAAGTGTTCCTCCCTTTGCTTGCCACTTGCCATAAGGGCTATGACGTGTGTTGCAGGGTCAAAGGACTGTCAAAGAATCCGATGAACCCTCTTTCCGGAGGGATTAAAAGTGTCTTACTTCCCTCACAGGTCAACAACTGAAACCTGCACTATTATAGGACCGCGGATCTCCACCTCCACTAAAGCTGCTTTGAGAGTGCTATGCAAATCAGGGCTGACACATATACCTGTTAGGATCACAGTAGCATAAATATTAAATATTGCAAAGTGTCTGGATTTGACACCTCTCTGTATTCAAAAGTATAAAAAGTAAACATTTTCTTTTTAGGTTAAATGGTGATTTGAGAGATATATGCACTTTTATGTTTCTACTTTTCATTTATACACGGCTATAGACCATTTGAGCCACTAGAGAACTCAGTGTGGAAAAATTAGGACACAAAACTGGCATTTGTTGGTCAAAGATCTTGAAACTAATCCTTATCTGAAGTCAGTAGACGGAAATCCACTTTCAAACAAGATTATTCTAGCATTTTGTCTTAACCTCATTAGTTGATTGTTTTAATTACAGTTCAGGGTTATTGCTTTGCCACTTTGCTGCGCTGCCAATAGGCACACCACAGCTATAATTTGATTGTGACCTAATCCAATCAAAGGTTTGTGAAGCATAGGTATAAAAGCAAAAGTCAGACCTGTAGCACCAAGCAGCCAAGGAGGTAGCAAGTGACAAGAAAGGCTAACAGCTCAGGACCTCCTTCTAAGAACAGAATGGCAGAAGAGTGGGGAAAACAGAGTTTTGCTGCAAGGCGGTATCATGAAGATACAACCAGGGGATCAGCCTTCACTTACACAAACAGCAATAACACCAGAGGTATGGTATCATAGCATTATTCTCTCATGAATTGATCGGGGTGGGAGCAAGTAACAAAAGAACAAAAGAAATGATTGCTGTTGACTTGCTAGAGCCCGATTCAAAATCAGTCTTTTAATCGTGAAACAATTATGTCTACTAATGATGCTACATACAGATGAGTGTGCATTTTTAAGAGTAACTTAAAACTGTTTTCGGCCAGTGTGTGTTGCCATTCTTATGATAGTATTGTTACATCTTATTGACAACCATCCTTTGTATCCATTCAGCTTGGTAACAAAGATGTGGGCTGTTTTTTTCAAACAATAAACACCCAGAGGCTCATTTCATATAAACATACATTTTTTAACTGTAATGTGATTCAAATCTAATCAAGTAGTTTGGACTGTTGTATATCAAAATGGTGAATGATTACGGCACATAAGTAGTGCTGTTAGTGATTCTCCAAAGCACTTTACATGGTGCTTTGCCTTCACAAGTACACGTACAAGTACACTTATCCACCAATAGTAGTGGAGCTAGTATGCAGGGTCTGCCATCAGCAGCAACTCTGAATTCAGGCGCTTGCCCAAGGACAATCTGGCACACAAAGGGGGTCAAACCACAAAAAGACATGTAAACTGTTAGGACCACAGTTAGTGTAACGGAAAATGGTTGTGGAGAAACATGAGATTCTACAGTGTTTTTTGTTTCCTTTTTTTAGATCCCTTTGAGGGTCCCAATTACCACATCGCACCTCGATGGGTTTACAATCTTGCAACAGTCTGGATGTTTTTTGTGGTGATCGCGTCAGTCTTCACCAATGGTCTCGTCTTAGTGGCCACATGGAAGTTCAAGAAACTCCGTCACCCTCTAAACTGGATCTTGGTCAATCTAGCCATTGCTGATCTGGGAGAGACTGTTTTTGCCAGCACCATCAGTGTTTGCAACCAGTTTTTTGGCTACTTCATTCTGGGACACCCAATGTGTGTCTTTGAAGGCTTTACTGTCTCAACTTGTGGTAAGTGGCCACAAGTTTTTCTTTCTTTTTTTTTTAATATTAAATGTAAATGTATTTGAAGACAGGATGATGTCAAATGTGAGGCTGCAGGATAAATAAACTTACTGCTTCTTTACACAGGTATTGCTGCTCTTTGGTCCCTGACAATCATCTCCTGGGAAAGATGGATAGTTGTGTGCAAACCTTTTGGAAATGTCAAATTTGATGCCAAATGGGCCACAGGTGGAATTGTCTTCTCCTGGGTCTGGTCTGCATTTTGGTGTGCTCCTCCCATATTTGGATGGAGCAGGTAAACTATTCTGCTGCTTCTTTTAAAAAGTCACAGATCCATGCAAAGACTGAGTGTTTAAACATAACCCACAGACTAAACATTTTCTTGCAATAGGTTCTGGCCTCATGGACTGAAGACTTCCTGTGGGCCTGATGTGTTCAGTGGAAGTGAAGACCCTGGAGTACAGTCCTACATGATTGTTCTCATGATTACTTGCTGTATCATCCCCCTGGGTATCATCATCCTGTGCTACCTTGCTGTGTGGCTGGCCATCCGTGCTGTAAGCTACTTTAATTTGATTTTTTTATTTAGTAGTTCAGAGATGTGAGATTAGAAGATTTGATCTCACACTCTTGATTTTTCGACCACAGGTTGCCATGCAGCAAAAGGAGTCAGAGTCAACCCAGAAGGCTGAGAAGGAAGTCTCCAGGATGGTCGTTGTCATGATCGTGGCTTATTGTGTCTGCTGGGGACCTTACACCTTCTTTGCCTGCTTTGCTGCAGCCAACCCTGGATATGCCTTCCACCCTCTGGCTGCTGCTATGCCTGCATACTTTGCCAAGAGCGCTACTATCTACAACCCAATCATCTATGTCTTCATGAACAGACAGGTGGGCACAATATTAACACAAAGGTAAATTTACCCTGTGACATTTGTTTCAGTTTTTAACATGCTTTTATTTTATTCCTTCCCAATCAGTTCCGCACATGCATCATGCAGCTCTTTGGCAAACAAGTGGACGATGGCTCTGAAGTCTCCACATCAAAGACAGAGGTCTCCTCTGTGGCTCCTGCATAAATATTCATGTTCTCCATTTTGGGAAAAAAAAAGAGAAATATTTTGATTTGTACAGTAAATATTTATTGTTTCCTTTTTCTTTCTTTTTTTAGTAAATATAGCTTTCTCTGGCAAATGAAAAAGCAAAAAAATACACATAAAGCAAATGAATCATTATATTAATTGTCTTTTTTCAAATGTAAATAAAAATATCGAGCATATTTCAAGCTGTAGTGCTGGTGTATTTTATAACTACTAGTGTAGCAATTGTTTGACCACTATTGCAATTTTCACTGGTGTTATTTGGTATCAAGCAGGAGACCTTTTGTGTCTTGAAATGCTGTAGCACAAACCTTCACATTTACTATACACTGCCAAAAGCACTTGACTGAATCAGGGAGTCAAAGATTTCCTTATCTTTTTTTCCCACCTGGGATGAAACCACTCCTCTTATCTTTAGCAGGATGGCCAACTTTTTGAGGATTAGTTGTTGGTTTTCTTCTACAGTTTCTGGAAGAAGAAGAACCAAACAAAACTTAATTCCATACTATATATATGTGTTACAGCTCCAAATTAATAGTTCTTAAAAATTGTTAATGAAACAACAGCAAGGCTAATTCTTATATTTGTTAGAGATTTAGTGGAATCAAAGTTATTCATCCTAAAGTTAGAACTTAGAAATGAAGCTATTTAAATAACTGAGGATCAAAGAACTCAAAATTTATAGCAGTGAGCTAGTGTCAGATTTCCTTCTTACACACTCATGTAAAGTTAAATGTTTGCGTGACTATGGCTGAAAAAGTTTATAAGTTTATATATAAGCTAACATCTTTAGAGCCATCCAGGAGCCTTTCACCTCCTCCTGTCCTACATGGAGTTTTTAACTAATGTTGGCCTGTGAGGTGAGTGGACTTGAGGAGTGCACTGATACACCAGATTAAACCATTATGCCAGCTTTGGTAAATCTCACCCCTTCCCTCAAGCGAACTGTCAATCCGGAGAGATTAAAAGGTTCCAGAGTAAACTTGCCAGACATGAAGGGTTACGGAGTAAACAGGTCAGACATCAGAGGCCAACCTAAGGCCTTCCACTAATCTGATTTGTGAGGACATGAGAAATTGTCACCTTTATTATCACAGGCACTCACACTACCAGCACATCAAGAAACAGCTACAAGAGCAACAGTGTCCTCTGATGCCTTGGGTAAAATCTGAACATGCTAAAACAAATACAAGCATTCAACATGTTATACTATATTAAACACCTGATGCAAAGTCTGGCACAGGACTGTACCCTTTAATGCTACAGATGTTGGGAGAATACAACTTAACTCACATTAATCTGAACCAGAGGTTCCCAAAGTGTGGGGCCCGCCCCCTAGGGGGGGCGCAGAGCAATTGCAGAGGGGGCACGGTATGAAAAGAAAAAAAAAGAAAAGAATGCTTGGACACTGCTAGCATAATGGACAGGTTTTTGACGGGGCAGTGGACACTCGTTCAATGATGAGGATGTACACATCTTGGACAGGGAGGGACACTGGTTTGAGCGCGGAGTCAAGGAGGCCATTTACGTGAAAAGGGAAAGACCATCTCTGAATCAAGGAGGGGGCCTAAGGGTACATCTTTCGCCATCTTACAATGCTGTGATTGCAGCCATTTCCCAACTCTCTGTGAATGGTACTCATAGCCATTGATCAGTGTTCTTTGATCAGTGGGTTTTGGTCAGTGGTTGTTGATCAATGGTCATGAGAATTTGCATAATTAAGATTAAGGAACTGACCTCCTAGCCTATTGTTCCTTCAGTGGGCTGGTTTCAGTCAGTATGCAAATGTACTGTTTATAAGATTGGAGACACCTGCAGTCAGCTGAGACTGAAGAAGTCACTTGGATGAGTGACGAAACGTTTCTCCCACAAAACGCTACGTCCAGATGAACAGAATCAACTTTTGGAGATTTACTTTCCTGGATGATTGAGAATGCATCAAGATACTGACTGAACAGTTTGAATTGCACCAGCCAACCCCACTAAAAAGTAGAGCAATTTCACAAAGAAAGACATTAGCAAATATTCTGCATTGGAAAAGAAGTAATAAAGTATTACCAAAGTAATACAATGTCTGACTGTGAATTAGTTCAGGTTTAAAAATGGCTTATAACACTGTTAATCTTCAGGTGGACACCTTCAACCCTCACATTCTGCTGTCAGGAGAATAAGACTACGATGTTCCCAAGAGCTTACAAAACACAGTGGACTACATTTGGGTTGTTTTCTTTTCTTTTAAAAATATTGTTGATGCTCCCAAACTGCTAGTTTAAATCAAGAAATTGCGGATGGATGGATTATGGATGGACTGACACTGATAATGTTTTTTTTTTTTTTTTTAAAAGAACAGATTGCGAACTCAGAGTTCTCTGCATGCTCCACCTTTCTCAGCTTCCATAGTCGTCCTCTTTCAAATCAGGCCATTTCTGGGGTTAAGATTGCGAGAGTTTGTTTTGATAACTTGAAAATATCATTATTGGCTATAATAGAAGTAAAATAATGTCTTTATCAGATATAATAACACTCTGGTAGTGTTTGTTGTTCATAAACAGAAAAAAATCATAATCTTTTATATTTCTCTGTTTTCTCCTCATGGTTTAAGAATTACAGTGTTCATTTATTATAAAGGCTTTTTATTAAACAGAAATTGTTAAACAGGAAGAAAAATTATTAGTTATTAAATAGTGGAAAGGGCAGGATTAAATAAGCTTGTGCTTTTTTTCTACTCCCTTTTGAGCTTGTTAGGTTATTTACTATAATTATTATTTTTTCTTATGTTTTGTTTGTTTGTTTAGGCTTCTTGCTTTTGTTGTTGTATTATTTTAACATGTTCAAAAATAAAGCCACATTGCATCTCAATAAGGAGAGATCGTTAGAAGGAACTGAACATGACTTATTGATGTACAGAAAGCACAAATGGAATCCCAGCTATAACAGGGATTGGGGCAAGAGCCCCGGAGTCTAGATACTGGTGGTAGAGATGAAGATGGAGGCTTGAATTGAGCCTGAGAATCAAGGGGGAGGTGGAGATAGGGAGCAGGTGGGATGCACGAAGGCGTCTGCAAGGGAGACTGACTGATGAGCAGTGAGATTTAAAGTACGCAGAGTGGAGGCTGGTTGGCTTACAAAGGCTGACTAGACCAGTGATGCCACAATGAGCTTGACAGCGTGGAAAGTGGAAGTGATGTAAAGCTTAGATTAGCCACAAAACACCTGGAAAGCAGACAGATATGTGACTGCAAATCTTCCGCACTGAACTTGTGCCAGAGACATTTCAGTGAAGACTCTTTACCAGATGCATTTGCGTGAAATGTTGTATAACCGACCTCAAAGTTATGCATTCTCTAGACCACTGTTTGAGCTGTCTCCTGGTTCCTGGTCTATACATTGTAATGACTTTGGAATTATGTTAGAATAAAAAAAAAACGAATGAGTGGAAAACAAAACTATGCTGTCCAAAACATATTCATGAGTTAAAATGCTTAGAACTAGACCCTGTCTCAGAAGTGCCTTTTTGTTATATCTTGGTTAGCCAAAAACATTTTCTGTTATAATTTGTGGATTATAATGCTAATTACAACATATTATTATAATAATATTATAACCCAAGCAATTTAATTCTCTATCTACGCTGTTAGTTACAACGTACTTTTATTTTTCTAAGCTTTTATTTCGACATTTAACCGGATGTTGTTGTTGACGTCATCGTGTGCGCATGTTCACCTCTTTGGGATGCCCTACACGTGAAGTCTGAGAAGAGCAAGGCCAGGGTGAAGTTATGTCCAAAGCTAGTAGGTATCCATCGGTTTTTAGTTGAAACTATTGACTCACTTAATACGTGACATGACATTTAAACGTCTTCGTTTTGTATTTTTTGCATTTAACAGAACAGAAACGAGCCAAACGACTCGGCTTCAGTGGGAAGTTTAAGGTGAGTGCTACAAGGCTAATGTTATCTGTCGCTAACTTATAATGCTAGCACAGTCAGTAACAGTTCGGTTGGTACTGAACTCCGTATGTAGTCGGTATCACACGTTTTTCATGTTTTCACCACACATTTAGGAAACATTTCATTATGACGCCAGGACAACCAAAAACATTGTAGGCACCACTGGAAGATCTATGACACTGTATAGCTTTCATTAGTCCCTCGGTTGGGAAAGTCACAGTAGCAGGTTTACAGCAGGAAAACGAATAGATATATGCAGGATAGCCTGTAACAACTGGACTATACGGTAATAAAAGTTAAATGTATACTACAAGATAGAAAAAATAAATACATAATACAAAAGATAGAGTGAAGCGGATTAGTCTATAGTGCATTGGTTGAATGCTATTAGCAAGACTGTGCATAGAGTATATTGTATTTGAGCTCATCAGTGGTAGTGATTTGTATCTTTACCATGGTTGGCTGCATTTATCATTCAGTGTAAACAAGCCAGTAAAATGAATGCTTTTGCTTTCAAGTGCTGTGCTGATGAGCTAAAATACATTACACCTTCCTGTGTGCTTATCCTACAGGCTAAAGATGGAAGAAAGGGGGATGCTTCAGGGCGGAGGAATACAGAACAGTCCCCTGCTCACAACGTCAAGGACGGCAGAAAACCAGAAGAAATCAGGAAAGAAAGGGTACGTCCCTTTGAAAGTCTTGGCTGTACCAGATTTGATGGCACATTGGTGAATCTCTCTCTCTCATGTCTTGTCTTACTTCATTAGCTTAAGGACCTTCAGGAGAAGCAGAAATTGTCTAGAGAACGAGAGCTTATGAAGAGGAGAAATTTGCAAACCTTCCAGAATGACATCCTTCAGCGACAAAGGGAGTTTGAGCAGAGGGTAAGCACGATACTTAGGAATCTAACTGCATACTTTACAGTTTGCTGCTGTGGTCATTACCATATTCTTCTTTGTCCTCACAGGAGACAGAGATGCAGAGTTTAGAAAAGCATGTCAACTTTGAAAATGAGAATTCGAGGAAAGCATATTACAGAGAATTTAAAAAGGTATTTAATTGCACCGCACACTGGCCTGTGTATGGACCACAACAACAATTCATCTTCTTATTTTAGATTAAATGAAAACTTGACGTTCTTTAAAATCACTCTGTACCATTCAGTATGTTATAGCCGACACGAGTAGTACATACTCGTGTCGGCTTGGCTCGACTCAACTCAGTTATTGGGGTTTTCCATTAGGTGGTAGTAGGGCTGCACAATTAATCGTTAGAAAATCGCGATCTCAATTCATACTTATGTGCGATCTCATTTCCAAATGACAACGATTACAAAAAAAAAAAAAAAAAGATGACGATTATACTGCTAAACGCTACACAGTGCCGTCCCACAACTATTTTTTCAAATGTTGCACTACCTGCTCTATACACGCAGTGTCGAGCAATGGTGGAGACGGAATTACAAGCAGTACAACATTTTGCGGCAACGACAAAATGTGAGACATTTATTGTTTTTATGTTCATTTATTGTTTTTATGTTCAGTCTCAACTGTTACGAAGTTGATGTGCAGTTAATAAGTGCAATAAATATTTATACTGGAAAAGAATCGTGAGAGAATCGTGATCTCAATTCTAAGCAAAAAAATCGTGATTCTCATTTTATGCAAAATCGTGCAGCCCTAGGTGGTAGTACCTGGTACCAGGTACTTAAACAGTAGTAGCTGGGTTGTTGGCCTGGCTTCCAAGAAAACTGAGGTGTGACATCAAAAGACTGCATGCCACTAAATTGGCTAATCAGAGGCATCACTTGAAGAGGCATGAAAGGGTCTCTTTCATAAAAATCATAGCTGCCAGTTTTGAAACTCGAAAATGAGGGAAATGGCTGTGCAAAAAAACAACACCATGATCACAGGGACTGACAAAACGACATAAACCAAGTAGGAGTTTTACTATCGTCCTTGAGGAGGTTCAGGAGTTTTACTTGACGTCCTGCTGTGTTGTGTTCGTATCACATACAAATGATGTCATGGGACTTTTGCTCCGTGTTGTTAAAATTACCACATGCACATTAGCTGGTACCCAGTTGTGATGGAAAATGACTAAACTTGAGTCAAGCCAAGTAGGTACTAGTGGAAAAGGGCTATTAGAAACATGATGGATGAGAGAGGAGTTGACATGAGTGTTATTTGACATTGTTTTTTTTAAGGTTGTGGAGGCCTCTGATGTGATTCTGGAGGTACTGGATGCGCGTGACCCTCTTGGCTGCAGATGTCCTCAGGTGGAGCAGGCGGTCATTCAGAGTGGAACGAACAAGAAGATAGTTTTAGTCCTCAATAAAATTGGTAAGAAGGCCACTAACATCGTACACATCTCATATGTTTATTAAAATAGTAAATGGTTTTACTTTGGTTCCAGATTTGGTGTCAAAAGAAATAGTGGAAAAGTGGATAAAGTATCTTAGAAATGAGTTCCCCACTGTGGCTTTTAAAGCATCTACTCAGCAGCAGACTAAGAACTTGGTGAGTAGTGAAGCAGTTATGCTCTAATTATCTAGAAATAAAGATTAAATCAAGGCTGTACTTTGTGTTTAAATGTGACTCCAGCATGAACTCTGCACATTATGTCTCCTGCAATGGGAAGAAACGTAGCAACGTTCCAGTGACACAAGCCACCACAGAGCTTCTCAGCACCAGTGCTTGTATTGGAGCAGACTGCTTGATGAAGCTACTGGGCAACTATTGCCGCAACCTGGATATAAAGACAGCCATCACTGTAGGTGTTGTAGGTAAGTGCCGTGCCCTGAAATACTGAGAGCACCAATAAGTCGGCTACAAACTTCAATCTATCTACACAAAATGTCTTCGGGGCCAGATTGAATCAAAGGTTACACACTGCTGTTTTTGTACCAGAATTTCTCCTTTTAAAGCAAGGTAGAGTAAATACAATTTTTTTTCGTTCCATTGTTTTGCAGGTTTTCCTAATGTTGGAAAGAGTAGTTTGATCAACAGTCTGAAACGAGCACGAGCATGTAATGTTGGAGCCACACCAGGTGTCACCAAGTAAGTACACATTAACATGCTCAACCTGCATGCCTACACTTGTTTTCTAGAGTTACTCTGTGACCCTGAAGTGTGAAATGATTTCCAGAAAATTAGAATTTTGGAAACTTTTTGATACTGGAATGTTTATTGAACCTTCTGACAATTTTTTTTAATATTAAGTTAATACATCTATTTTTTTAATTTTTGCATAATTTTTGGTACATCCAGCATTTTTGTGCAATTTTTTTTAATTATTTCATAATTCGTTTCCTGAAAAGTGAGTGAACATACCGGTATTACAGCTTTTGAACATTAATTAGCTTTCCTATTTGTGAAGTGGGTACTTGTTAAAAACAAGTCGCATTATGGTAATTAATTAATGTTCCAACTTCATCAGCTTAGCTATAAAAATAAAAAATAATTCCGTTTTTATACACACACACACTCACACTCGGGGATGCAACCTCCGTATAGTGAAAGCATACTTGGCAACTGTGCCAACTTTATATGTTCGTCTAACAAAACACCACAATTATGATGTGCATATTAATCCTGCCATGGTGTTCTTGATGTGTTTTCTGGATTTCAGGTGTCTTCAAGAGGTACATTTGGACAAACACATAAAGCTTCTGGACTGTCCCGGTATTGTCATGGCAACATCAACGACAGATGCCGCAATGATTCTTCGCAACTGTGTTAAAATCGAACAGCTCGTTGATCCCCTTCCGCCCGTGGAAGCCATCCTCAGAAGGTGCAACAAGGCACAAGTAGGTCATGCTACCTCTTTAGCAACCGTACTGAATGATAACACTGCAACTGTACTGAGTACTGAATAATAAGTAGTTCAGACAATGGCTTTGGGGTTTTTTGGAAACACAGATCATGGAGCACTACGGTGTCCCAGACTTTCATACAGCTCTGGAGTTCTTGGCATTGCTCGCCCGTCGCCAAGGCAAACTGAGGAAGGGGGGGCTGCCGGACACTGACAAGGCAGCCAAGAGTGTACTAATGGACTGGACCGGGTTGGTATAGCTTTTTAAAGTTCTAGAAATGATATTGAAGCAACGGCTCAGTTTAAGCACTGTTAAATTCATGAAGTTATGTTTCTTAGGGGAAGGATTAGTTACTTCACACACCCTCCAGAGACACACACTCTTCCTACACACGTCAGTGCTGAGATCGTTACAGAAATGGGGAAAGCCTTTGACTGGGACGAGTTGGAAAAGGGAAATCAGGAGGTTCTTGCAGGTAAGCAAGTTATAGTTAACAGTATCACAGTCAGGCAAATTAAATGAAACATGATGATACTGTAAAACCACATGCTTTGATCATGTAAACCTGTTCAGATTACTTTAGACTAAATGGTTTGTGCTTTCCACTGTGTCCAGAGTCATCTTGTCCTGACATTCAAATGGGATTCTGCATGGAAACCACTGGGATGACACAGGGAGGCCAGGGCGAGTTGCACTGTGATCTGGGCTTGGAAGGAGGATCAGTGGAAGCATCATCCTCGAAAGAGGAAACTGAATCTATGGAGGATGATCAGGATCCAGAGGTGAGAAGCAGCAGTAGCCTTAAATTGTGGCTGAATTATAGAATATGATGACTCTGAATGCTGTTATTCATCTCACTTTTTATTTCTGCTATTTTGTTCCACTCAAAACAGTTTGGACCAATGACAGTGGAAATAAAATCACAGAAAAAGACAGAGGTACCTGCGAAGGATGCTGCATCCAAGGCTCCGGATTTAAAGAATATCTTGAACGTGGACCCTCTGCTGCAGGGTCAGGCACTCCTGGCTGCGGGCAAGAAGAGGAAGAAACTACAGAAAAGAGCTGGTTTGTGCAATTATTCATCTCAGTGTAATACTAATACTCACATTTTAGATATTTTAGAACTGCTCCATAAATCCTGTTGACTACATTCAATTCACTAATATAATTCACATCCTTTTTAAAACACTGTGGAAGTAATGATTCATGGGTCTGTGTTGTGTCCTCTGGCACTGTTTCAGCATTGTTTATTGATGATTTTAACTGATAACTTATCGAGTGCACAGTAACACTTTGCACAGACTCAGATAAAAGCAGTAAAATTATTGAACCGTGCCTCACAGGACAGCTAAACAGTGATCAAAAATATGATAAGAAACCAGCTCACAGCTGTTCTACATTAGCTAAGTCAGTCATGATCACAACTCAAAGAAGTGTGTATTTCACTTAATGAAATTACTGTGTTTGTTTTGATATTAGCAACTTTCTTTCATAAACCATTGTAAGTAAAAAGTAGAAAGACATCCTGAGCTAAGATCAGAACAAATCTATTAAGCGAGTTGGATTTCGTCACAAAAATGTCGCTATACAGAGATAAAATTATTGATGTATTTGGAAAAGAAAACTCTGCTGCTAGCAGTTTGGTCAGCACAGAAAGTCATGGTATCAACCAGCTCCTCGGTTTTTGTCCAAAAGGTTGCTTGTATGTGATTTGTGACACTTTTAGAATTTTTGTTTATAAAATTTATTATAGAAATGATCTAGATTTTGCCCTAATGCTTTCTCCTGACTAACATTTTTTTAAATTGCAGTTTCTTTTTCTTTGCTCTGCAGACAAACTTGCCACCAAACTCTCGGACACATTGACATCTGCAATGGACTTCTCATTTTCAGAGTGAAATATTACCAAAATAAAATGATGAATTTAATGAATCCATTTTGGTGGTTTGTCTTTCTTTGACATGGCTATTATTGTTGTTGGGTTAAACATGTGCCACAGTGAACCTGAGAAAAATGTTTCTGAGGCCCTGAATACTTTCTTTGAAAGTTTAAGTTTTGGGTTTTTTTGTTTGTTTGTTTCTTTGTTTGTTTGTTTGTTTGGGGGTTTTTTTTTACGTTGTCTCTGGTAGATTAGATTCCTGTTCAGACACCGGGTATTATAAATATTGCGATTTGAATAGTAGTAGTAATATCATTGATGTAATACTTATACTAAGAATTACTTTACTTTTTTGAATAGCTAACCTCTGCGGAACTATTGATAGACTAACGTAGATTAAAATGTGTTACATTTATGAATTATAGTAGCACTTCAATACTATAATAAGAGGACACTTTATTCAAGATATCGTTTTGAAAATACAACTTTAAAATTAACAAGTTCCGGGTAAGTTGCGTAAGATGACGTAAGGCCGTGGGTCTGAGGTAAACAACGGTAGAGCGGAGGCTAGTGACTATCAAGTTTTCACGGATCTGAAGAAATGGCAAAGAAAGCGAAGGACTCAGTGGATGTGTGGCTGTAACTCCTCTTACACTAATCAGATAGTACGTATCTTTATTCTGAAATAAGGTATGTAGCTGTGTAGCGTTAGCTTGTCGCAATTAATGAGCGCTAGCTAGCTCAGATTCAACTTCCTATTTTTACTTGGCCGTCGAGGGGTCGTACGAGTACTGAAATAGTACTGCCTTCAGCTAAAATAGCAACCTTCTAACAAGTGGACTGTCATTGGATAGCTTCAGAGTAAATAGTATACGATGGAAATTCTAGCTGTTATTGCTTCTGCTCACATAACGTTGATCTGGGCCCGTTAGCAGCACTGAGCTGTCAAATGAACGCCGCCAATTCATGACGATAGAACCTAGCTCGCCAAAAATAGAAATTACGAAAAATGTGTAAAGTAAACAACAACCTCCCAACTGTCTGTCTAAATGGTTCCAGAGTTAACCCATTTAAATGATGTTGTTAAAAATGAATTGGATCTTTTATGTTGTCAGGGGGGGGATCTCTGTTAAGAAGGTAGGCGACCACTATTTAGCGGACATTTCAGTGTAACTTTATATAACCGAAACAAAAAGTAACACGGATATTTTGATATGATCTCTACAAACATCTAGGGAAGATCTATTGACATGTGGTTTTTTGTTACCTATGTGACAGGATTTTCGCGGAAACCTTGTTAGAGGAGACTGTTCATGAGCACGCTTGTGAAAAGTTAGCGCATTCGCACCATAACCACGCCGGCGTACGCCTGCCGTGCGGCGAGTAGGCGGGGTCTGCACTCAGTCCGCCTCGACCAAATTATCGATGTACACACTTCAAACAATAATGCAATCTTAAACTAATCACTACGCTCGCAGAAAATAGACAAAGGATGATCACGGGTATCTTTTTTTTTTTCCCCCATCTGTGATGTTTTTATCTTGTCAGTGAGTCATGACACACTGACAAGATAAAAACTGTTGAACTGTGACAGTTCAATGCCTCATAGTGACACCAACTCCCTTTGGTGTTCGTCTGCCTAAAAGTGATTTCCGGTATTTGCCAAAAAATGCCCGTATTTAAACTGCTGTAAATGATATGTTGGCCTATAATCTATGCAACATATGTCATATATATTAATCTTAATATATATGAGATATATTCTTAACTTTGAGCCACAAACAATATCCCCATCACCAGGTAGAAGCTGTAATGCAATCAGTTTTTGACAAAGTGACTTTTATGTATCATTTATCTATCAAACTAAACAGTCTCACTGTCATTAAAAAAATGTCTTTTTAAAGAGTGATCTGAGCCAGAGAGTATCAAAAAAAATGTAACAATATAACATAACAAAACATTTTTTAATTTTAATTTTTTTTTTAGAATGACATTTTGTTAACTTTTGTCTGTTTTTGTTTTATACCTGGTCATCCCCAGTGTGAAGCACTTTGTGATCTTTTATTTAGAAAGGTGCTGTATACATAAAATTTTACTTACTTACTTAGTGTAATATTTCTGCTAATTTTCATCAGAATATTAAAATGTCTGTTTCTGTAAACATATTTTAAGTGGCCAAATTCACAAAGTAACTTGCAAAAGAGGTAATTTCTTTATTATATATACACCCACTCCATAACTCATGTTGTTTACAGTAATTCCACTAATATAAGCATAGACATCATGATCAATTGTGGGTTAACAACACTCTTGGGACACTCCCAATAGGGTTTAAAAATCTGGGATTTTCCACCAGTTTCTCTTAGAACTGAAGAAGCTTGTCGGATGAGAGGTGAAACATCTTCAAGAAATTTAAAGAAGTCCAGTCACTTTTCTTTCCGAGCTCCTTACAAAGAAATGACACATAAAACATGCATAGAAACATCGGAAATTTTTTGGCAGATGATCACTTTTTGGCATAACGCCCAGCTGATGTTTTTCCTTTTCTGACAAATCACTTCTCTTGTATGGAATTACTAAGGTTTCAGAATTTTCTGCAAAATATCTGTGTGAGCGTGGTGTAATACAATATCAATCCATCTACGTTTAATTCAATTTGTTTAAAAAATAATAATTCTGAAGTATTCAGATGTGCGAAAAATTGTGTATTAATATATGTAAATATATATATATATATATATATATATATATATATATATATACATATACATATATATATATATGCCAACTTGGTCTAATACAAGGTGCTGGAGGTGTAAACAGATACACACATTTGCAGATCTGCTGTGGCTGAAGTGCAACAAAGAAATGTAAGCAGCAGACGAGTTGGCCCTTTTAAGTTGTCTCCAGTTCTTGGGCCAAACTACTTTGTCTTTTCAGCCATTAATATTTATATGTGAACTTATATGCACACACATACTTTAAATGCACTTCAACAGTTTTCTGTACACTTTTAAGCATGCACTTGGAGAGCCCTTAACAAATGTACAAATCTTTGTGCAAAAACGGGCTGAGATACAGTTACACAATTCTTCACATTCGTAAATAAATCTGTTGCAATAGTAACCTTGTAATGCTCATTGGGACTGCTGAGCATGGTTGAAACAAGATCTATTTGAGTCTCCTGTGTCTCTGAGTAACAGATAAAACTGGAGCGGACATAACAGAAGGTATATATTAAAAAAAAGGGGGAAGTGAAAATGAGAATAAAGAAGTCAGGGCTTGAAGAAGCTTTAAAGGCAGCAGATTACAGAAACTAGATTTGTATAAGTACTATTGTAACTAAGTAACAGTCCCACTACTACTTCAAGATCTTAACGTATTTTAAATAACTTTTTTGGTACTAAAACAACACTTAAGCATATTACCAGTGTTATCAAGCACAAGAATAATCTCAGATGATTTCATGTGTGTCATTATCAGTAAAATCTTGTTCTGCAATCAGCTGAAAGTAATGTATCAAATTACGAGAAGTTCAAACAGTGTGAAACCGGTTGGATTAACGCTGTTTTTGATGTGATTAACTTGATTGAAAACCAACAGGTTTCGGGGGTGTTGCAGTCTTAATAATGGTGTTGATTTATTTGGCATTTCAAAGTAATTTGTTAACATTTTTAATGAAAACGGTTTTGTTAAGTTGTACAAATATGTGTTGAATTGTACAGGTCATATCACAAACTTCTGATGGCTTTGGAACTTAATTACTCAGATTATTTCAAACCAAACTAAGGTTTTTCTATGTAAATTTATTTTAGACATGGAAGTGACATCTGGAATTCTCATCAGAATATTAAAGTGTGTGATTCTGATTTGTGGATTGAGTGGTGTAATAATATCACATGCCGTCCTACAGGTCCATCCCTAGATCCTTGGATCCGTCTCAGCCATGTCGTCACGTGTGTTGCTGCGGCAGCAGCTGATGCGGGAACAAGCCCAGGAGCAGGAGAGACGCGAGGCTCTTGTTCAGCAGCAACAGGCATCTGCCTCTCAGCTTCGGGCCCCCAACTCAACTCCAGCTATCTCTGTCACTCTGCCACCTAATGCTGCCCGCCCCCCTCCAGCACAGGTGCCCGTGGAGGTGCTGAAAGTAAGAGCGACTTGTTTTGTTTTAAATATTTAGCGCTGTGTGTGTGTGTGTGTGTGTGTGTGTGTGTGTGTATGTCAGACCACCAGCCCCTAACAGCTGTTTGAATGATCAGGTGCAGACCCACTTGGAGAACCCCACCAAGTACCACATCCAGCAGGCACAGAGGCAGCAGGTGAAGCAGTACCTCTCCACCACTCTGGGAAACAAGGCGATTCCTCAGACCTTGTCTCTGTCCCCCGCCCCCCAGTCCAGTTCTGCCCCAGAAGTGGCCCCTACTGCCAGCAGCGCCCCTAATAGTCCTATGGCGCTGCTCAACATCGGCTCCAACAAGGAAGAAGTAAGGGGAATTCCAACATTGATACCAGTAGTTAAATTTCCTGTGTGCGAGTTTCATTTGATGATACAGCAGATTACATAACCTTTTCAGTAGTTTCCTTTTTGCAAATTTCCAGCACATTTTTGTGGGGAAGTTGAATATCTGTTGCTCTCTTCTTGCTCAATTACCTTGTGTTTGCTCTGTAACAACATGCCTGAAGGTCCCACTGTGAGGATGCATGCCCCTTGTTGTCATACTCCTGTTGGCCTTTCGTCACAAAAAGATGTTAAATACTGCACCAGCAGAATAACCGTGCCAGCACGTCTCATGCACGCATCACTGTCTTCCAAATTAGGCCTCTTTAAAGCTCTCACATTGGGCTCAGATGTTTAGTGTTGCCACCTGGATTGTTTTTATACAGTGTAAATACATATTCAGTACTATCACACCGTTTACCTTCTGCCACGTTTGTCTCATTGTCTGTTTTTCTAGATTGACGATGTGATCGATGACATCATTAGCCTTGAATCCAGTTTTAATGACGACATCATTACGTTGATAGACTCAGGTCTTCAGCTGCCTAGCACGGTATGAAGAACTATGTATTTATTGTTCTCTCCTGAACTTCCTTTTTGAAGGTTCCTCTCTGTTTTAGAGGTGGTTCTTTAATAGTGCAGTAACAGAATAACGCAGACAGCTCCGAGTGAGTACGCTCTGTGAATGGGCGGTCTCTTTCATGTGTGGAATTCTGAAAGTTGTAAGAGCAAATATACACTTCTGGCACTCAGTTACCATTCGTCACAGAAGTGTTTCATGGGCGGGGTAAAGCTATCAGTGGATGCAAGACAAAAAGAAGTGAGACAAAGTCATAAAAAGTATACGGCCAGGTCAAGAAGTAATCTGCAGGGAAGAAACAGGTTGCCAAAATTTCTCCACAAAGCAAAAAATGAGGATTATGGTGATGATTTTGGAGGGCAAGAAAAAGAAGCAGACTGAGGTAAAAAGGCTTTTTCTGATTTTTGAATGGCACTGGGTAGTCTTCATCTTTGATATGCAATAGAATATGAATGGTGGGGTTTTTCTTTGCTGTTATTATGTAGCAGCCGTTTCTTTTTGATAGCATCTGTCTGATCCACAGAAACCTGCTTTGAGTCTATTTTGAACTCAAAGAACCGGTTGCTCTAAATTAAAGCAGCAGCATTTGCTTCAGAGTAGTCAGGTACTATTTAAGACCTATATTGGAACATGTTGTTTGTTGTGCAGCTCCCAGGAAACCTCTTGGATGTGTACCATAGCCCGGGAATGGCAGCGCCTACTCTTACTGTCAGCAACTCCTGCCCTGCTGATCTTCCAAAAATTAAAAGGGAAATTACTGGTATAGTAACTTCCTTTTATAAACACGTGTCTTGTTTCATTTATTTATTTATTTTTTAATAAACAGTTTAGCTTTTCATAACATGAACGCTAACATTTTGTCTTTCAGATGCAGATGCCAAAGCAATAATAAAAGAAAGGCAGAAGAAAGACAACCATAACCTCAGTAAATCAAACCTTTGTTTAAAATCTTTTTTTTTTACTTCTTGTTTGAATATGAGTACAATAAAAATATAGACCGCAATGCAGATTCAGAACCACAACATCCTATTTACTTATTCGTGCACTTCTGCTTAATACCAGCTGATTGTTGGAGGTAACTTCGTGTGCCTTTGCTTCCTCTCTTTGTTGGTTGCAGTTGAGAGGAGGCGTCGGTTCAACATCAATGACCGCATAAAGGAGTTGGGCACTTTGATACCCAAGTCATCAGACCCGTAAGTGGGATATTCATTTTCCACTGCTAACATGAAGTTACACTGTTTGAACTTTAATGCCAGGGGGCCACGCATGCGGCGTATAAATCATGATCTTGTCCTCTGCTTCTGTTGTCTTTCCTGTCTTCACTGACATCGCAACAATGACAGAGAGATGCGCTGGAATAAAGGTACCATTCTCAAGGCTTCTGTAGACTACATCAGGAAACTGCAGAAGGAGCAGCAGAGAGCCAAGGATGTTGAGATGAGGCAGAAGAAGCTGGAGCAAGCCAACCACTCCTTAATGTTACGCATCCAGGTCAGTGTTCAGTTCAGTTTTATTTATGTAGCGCTGTTTCACAGGAATGGTCATCTCAAAGTGTGTTTTGTTGTAAGGTGATGACATTAGTGAGAGAATCCTGACAATCGGATGAGGCTGTATGAAAAGGCTCCATTTTAACAGGAAGAGATCTCTAACAGAACCAGACTTGGCAATGGGCAGCCATCTGCCATGACTGGATTGCGGTCATGGCTTTGTTGGGTTGATGTGGTGGGTTTGCAGTGAGGTCATGATATGGCTTGATCTTCAAGGGCTTGCCAACTGTGGATTTTACAGCCATTAAAAGAAATATCTACTATGGACATATATGATCTCTTGATTTCCATCAGCTGAAGGCTTTTCAGGGAGCTTTTAGAACAGCCTTATAATAAGTAATAGTAATAATAATAATACATTTTATTTGAAAGCGCCTTTCAAAACACTCAAGGTCGCTGTACACAGTAGAGTAAAAAGCAAGATAAAAGCAAGGAGTTTACACAATCATAAAAGCATAAGACATAAACAAATTTAAAATAGCCAAATGGAGAGGTTATGTGGGATAAGCTATTTTGAACAAGTGGGTTTTGAGTTGGGACTTAAAGAGAGAGAAGGAAGAGATATTTCTTAAATCAGGAGGTAGGGAATTCCAGAGTCGTGGAGCAGAGCAGCTGAAAGCCCTGCTCCCCATGGTGACAAGACGGGGGGAGGGGACGGAGAGTGAAAGGGAAGAAGAAGATCTGAGACAATGAGATGGGGCGGTGATGTTAACCAGATCAGAGAGATATGGAGGAGAGAGATGATGAATAGCTTTAAATGTGTACAAGAGTATTTTGAAATTGATACGATATTTGACCGGGAGCCAATGAAGCTGCTGCAGGACAGGAGTGATGTGGTGGACAGAAGGGGTCCTGGTGATGATACGGGCAGCAGAATTCTGGATGCGTTGAAGCTTGTGGATGGATTTTTGAGTAAGACCAAAAAGAAGTGAATTACAATAATCAATCCGGGAAGTAACAAGGCTATGGACAAGAATGGCAGTGGCATGTGAGGTGAGAAAAGGACGGAGACGATTAATGTTGCGCAATTGAAAATATGCAGACCGAGTAACATTATTAATGTGTGAATTGAAAGATAGAGTACTGTCGAGGATGACACCCAAACTTTTCACAGAGGAAGAAACGAAGTAATCAAATAGTGCATCTTAGAAGCTTTTATATGAACAAGTATTTCAGCATCACTCTGAAAAAGAATGTCTCTGATTTACTCGGCAGAGAAAATAAGGCTTTCTTAATTTACAGAAATGTAAGCAGGGCGTGAACTGTTTGTCTTCATAAATGTAGTGACTTCCACGTCCTTGGCCCTGCTTTGCTGTTGTCTTTTCACTCATATTTTTTTCTAAACAAAGAAGGTCTTTGTCTTGCTGAAGAAATGTCTGTGTAACTGTCGTCACTACTGTAATACATACAGTAAGTTTGTGAAGTGTCTGCACTCGTCCTGTTGGTTTACTCAGACATAAAGTTTGCACAAAATAGGTGAAATCCACAAAAAGTTATGTTTGCTTTATTTAGTTCTCAACTATTTATTTTTCTTCCTTATTGCAAATTTGGATCACCAAAAGTTCAGACTTGCTTTGTTCCATTTGTGTTTCATCTTATTTAGACAGCAATATTTTTTTAAACTGTGTTTTTTGGGTGTAAGGTTTAACACGTGGAATGAATTTTTCAATGCAAAAACAAAAAAAGGAGCTATGCAATATAGGTGTGCAATAGATTATGCAATATTGACATGAGTGATTTCTGGCCATCTGATTAGAAAACATGCTGTTCTTGTTTTCAGGAACTGGAAATGCAGGCACGGCTTCACGGCCTCGCATCCTCCAACAACATTTCTGCTCTGAGCTCCGACCCCTCCCTGCTCCAGCAGCAGTCCACAGTTCCACAGAGCAGCCAGTCTCTGGCTCCCAACACGGGAGGAGCCTCCAACCAGAACCTCCTCGGTCCGGTAGCCATTGGACAACCTTTGCCTGCCTCCTTCCTGTCCCCGCCCTCCTCAGACTCTCCCGCCGGACTCACCATAAGTAGTCCGCTGGACCTGGGCAGCCTGAGCTTTGCTGAGCTCGATGACCCCCCGGCCTCCGCCCTCTACTCCGATATGGGTTTGGGAGACATACTTATGGATGACGGGTGCACTCTGTCTCCAGAGAGGATTGGCGAGCCGCTGTTTTCTCCTTTGTCACCGGGTGCCTCTAAAACCAGCAGTCGCAGGAGCAGCCTTGAGATGGACGAGGACTTGTGATGATTTGCCTGTGGTCAGAGACTCTGTAGGGACAAGAATGTCGGGAAGTGCAGTTTATCCTTAAATAACTATAGCTATTTATAGAACTGCACAATTGAACTTTAAATAGTCAAATTTAACTATAATTATGAACAAAACTAACACCAGAAGACAGCAAATTTTAATTTTTCTTTGTTTGTTTGTTTGTTTTTTGCTATACAAATTCATTATTATTGTTCCTGTTTGGAGCCAGTCAGACATCAGATGATTATGTCTGAGTTTCTGAATGCAATCTTAGTATAAAATGCAATATTGTACAATAGGGGCATGGACCTAGCATTAAGAAATATTACATTCTTAAATAGTTGTTAAGATTTCTTCAGAGATTTTAAGAGGGATATAAGGTTTGCTTGAATTTATTATATGCATATTTGTAGGGAAGAAAGCTGTGAGGTTTCTTTTTCGTGACAGGACATGTTTGGCACAACTAACTTGTCAAGAGATGCCAATATATAGCATATATTTTGTGTGTGTGTGTGTGTGTTTTTGTTTTTTGTTTTTCTTCAAACTGACTGGAATCAGGGTTTGTTAAAAGCAGTTGCATGCTCCTGCGTGTTGGGTTGTATCACCAGCAACTACAGAAGGGATCGCTGTAAAAAAGTGAATTGGCACATTGTGTAGTAGTTACAGCACATTGTAAATAAGAGTCTTTTATTTTGAGCAAGTTCTTTGCACCTTATTTTATTGTAGTCTATGCATTTTAAGAAAGCTTGTGTCTGTTTTTATTACTACTACATACAGCGGACAGCTAAGGCCCAGGCCGCATGTATTTGTAATAAAACCTTAAAGGCGGTGAAAAAAAATCACTTGCTGCTGCAGCTAGTTAGCCAAAGCAGGATTTCTTCCAGAGTAGCTACAAATTACAAATCAGCATTTTTTTATATATATATACATATATGTGTATATATATATATATATATATCTATATATATATATTTTTTTTTTTTTTTGAATATATTCACTCAGTCAGTGGGAATGCAGAACAATTTTCTCCTTTTACAAAAGTACTGTAGTTCATTACATTTTTTTTTATACCTGATCATTTGATAAGTAGTTTCTGCAGACTAATGTGTGTTGTCAGTTTGTCTCCATTAACCTTTGTGATCACTGAATAATTTTTTTAACCAGTTAGCATGTTCTAATAAATATGTGGGGTGTGTTTTTTGTTGTTTTTTTGGATGATGAAAAGTGATATAATCTAATAATGGATTCCTGCTCATTGTAGTCTGAATTCAGTTGGCTCAGACCTCCTTTTTTTTTTTTTTTTAAACCAACCACTAGTCTCACTTCTGTTATAACAATATATGATGTTTTATTGAATGAAATCTCAATGCAATTATTATTCCATTAAATAGTCACAAATGTTAGGTTTTTTTCATCACATGCTTACTGAACCTTGTGTACAGTTAATGAATGTGTGTTTGAGTATTTTTTTGTTTGTTTTTTCTAACACTGATGCACTGTTTTTAGTTAAAACAGCCAAAAACATATTTAAATCATAGCTTTGAGTGGCATTGATTGGTGGTTACAATTATTTTTTAAGCTCTCCACTGATCGCTCAGAGCGTTGGAGGTACCTTTCAGCTTAAAGCAGCTCCACTCCATCACTCAGCGTTGCTCGTCGTGTTCCGTAAATCACAGAGTAGAACTTCTGTACTTTTTAGCTTTTACTCTTCTCCACAATATTAACCCTGTCTTAACCAGGCATATACACAGTGACTCATACTCACACTGACTGTTAACTACAAACCAATATGTCTTGTCACTGCAATTTGGCTTTGAGAAGATTTTTAACAAATAAATGATTGCCATCGGTTTGTGTGTGGATGTGCCTTATTTTCTGGCAGTAGGCGTCAGTGGTAAAGCATCTGAGAGATTTCCATAGCGAGGTCCAGGCATTCTGTAGCGTGGAGGCACAAGTCGCACAGTGGACAGTCGCTCTGGAAACAGCGAGAAACACCCAGACACCCGCACAGGTTGCAGTGGTGCATCACATGCAGGAGAGGCTCGCAGTCGTAGAAGGACGAGCAAAGCCACCAGGCGCACCCGTTAAACCCCCTCAGCGTGGACAGGAGGCAGTCCAGGGGGTGGCAGAAGAGGCAGGCCATGAGGATCGCAGCACAAAGGTCTCCCATAGAAGAGAAGAGAAGGGTTAGTGAGGAAAGATGCAGAAAGAAAACAGATATATGGGAACAATGAGATGAAATAGGATTTCACTAAAGTCTATTGTCCTTACCCTCTGCGCCTGGGTCGGTGTGAGCAGAAGTGGTTTTAAGGCTTTCTTGGCTCTTGCCCTTTGGTTTGGGTGGATGGCTCAATTCATGGACTGTGCTGACCTCCAGAGAGGACGGCAGCAGGGCACTGCGAGGTTTTGGCTGCTCCTTTTCCACAGATTGTGGACTGCAGTTAGGTACTGCTCTGGTCACTCCTGACTTTGGTATATTTTGCATGTTTTTGGGAGCTTCTGTGTGAGACAGAAGAAATTTGTTGTGGAAACATTTTTCAGAGGAGAAAATTACAAGTAAAGAACTCACAGGTCAGCGTACCTACTGTTCTATGGGGGAAGACATTCGCAGAGAGGTCCACTGAAGATAGTTCAGTGTCCTCAGTGGAAATCTGCTCTGAAAAACTATTGACTTCAGTCAAAGATTCTGAAAGCGCAGAAACAAGGAGAAATCAGGGTACTAAGCATATGTGTTTTCATTAATACGTGTTTCATGTGAGCATACCTGTAAGGTCTGCAGTGGAATCACGTGTAACAGGCAACTTTGAAGTAGCAGGTAGTGGATCGTGGACCGCTGCTTTGTCAGCATTTCTATCGTACGCTTTTTCAGTCGTATCTGCAGAACTGAGCATGTCATCCATCGTGGCAATCACCTGAATATGTCATCTGCCTCTGTCTTTGTAAAATATGGAAAACAACATTTAAATTACATATTTAATTAAAGATTATAGCAGTGAATATTATGTTTTGATCACTTCTCCTCTTAAACTGGAATAGATGACTTTGTAATGCTGTAATGAAAAGCCATTGCCATCATTTTGTGCCACTACCAGAGAGCCAGAGTCTCTGGCTGAGGTTTTGTAGCTGTCAGTAATGAGTGGACATCTTGGGAAGTTAATCTATTATTTATCTCCATTTTAGATACATTTATAATGTAGATGAAAGCTAGTACACTCATATCCTGACAGCAATATGAGGAAGTGAGATCTTGAGTTTGCACTCATTAAAAATTAATTTCTTGAAGTAGTACTTACCTTCTTTGACATTTTTCATACAGAACATTTTATCCACATTTCTGCTTTTTGATGAAATTTATGAGAGAGACAATCTACAAGGTAAGGTAAGGGGGCGCGAGAATAAATCAAAAACAATGTAGTACCAAAAGTAACATATTTAGATTCGGCATATTTAATAAATTTGAAGGTTTGTAGTCACAAGCCATAAATACTTGAACACTGTGCTTTGGAAATATATCAGCATCTACAAAGTCTGTCCAGTTTATCTCTCCTTATTAGCTTCATAGGAAACAAGGCATACTTACATTTCACAGCATTTTGTAGAGGACAATCCAATACGCAGCCTTAATCACATCTCTCAGTGGTGGAGGTGTAACTGCTGCCATGGTCGTGCACGATCTCTCTCTCTCTCTCTCTCTCTCTCTCTCTCTTTCCCTCTCTGTGAGTGTGTTTGTGTCGGGTGAGTCGGTGAGACGGACCGAAAATGTAATATATTTGCTTTTGTAAATAACTTTTTACGTCCTACCTAATATTAGTGGTACTTTTATACTACTGTAGTGCCTACATTTACTATTAATAAGCACATCTTAACAAGAAATTGTGAAGCCATATTATTGTGTCAGCCTATCAGTGACTAAATGGTGTGTCAACCAATGACTGAATACATATATATCTCAAAAGAAAGAACAAAAACTCAAAGTTTAACACTTGATAGGAAAAGACACACTGCTGGAACATGTTATCATTAGCAGGGATCGTGTTAAGGAATGCAAACAAGGAAAAGAAGAAGCTGAAGTATGCCAACTTACTCAGGTACTGGACAAAAAGTCAGGGGCAAAAGGTTTGATGGAGTGATGACTCCAAATTTAGTCTAAATCATCATCATCATATGCAGAGGAGGTCAGGAGAGCGCTACAGCAGTGAGTGTCTACAGTCGTCTATAAAACATATTGGAGGCTCAAACCAACTGTCAAGCATGCTGGTTTAAGGGTGGTGATTTGAGCTTGTTCTGCAGCCACAAGAGATAGTCACCTTGCAGCTGACAAACTCCTCTGTATGCCAAAGTTTTCTAGAGTCAAATGTGAGGCCGTCTGTCCGACAGCTAAAGCTTCTCCTAAATTAGGCCATGCAACAGGATAATGACCCCAAATACAGCAGCAAATCTACAGCATGGAAGCCCAGACCTCAATCTGACTGAAATGCTGTGTATAAAGGAATGCTTGCAATGCTTGAATTGAAGCAGCAGAAGTTACTGCTGCTAACTGCTGGTTCTGTAAACTACTCAAACATAGAATGATTGCGATATCGAACTAAAACAAATGCCTGAATCCTAAATTGTGGATATCCTATTGTGGTGATCTGAAATGTAACACTAAATGTGATTCAGAAAGTTTTCCTTTGTATATATTACTTTGCATCCAGTGGTTAATATATACTAAAGAGTATATATTTTCATTATAGTCAACAAAAATTGGGACTAAAATCTGGATTTAGATGCATGGAAACCTCTTGTTTATTTTGTGCCATGTACTGTCACATATGCTAAGCCTAATTACACAATGATTGCCTGAGCCTATTCTTGTTAAATGATGAAAAACTCAAAGGGCACATTTCAGCAGTGGATCTGTGTGAAATCAGCAACTTGCAAAACTAAATCAAAATGTGGACTATTGATTCTAAAAACAGAAATCGCGATAAAGTTCAACATTCACTAAAACCGCAATTCAATCATCTGAGAATCTTTACTCATGAAATTATAACGGTTAGATGAATTTATATGCAGTGATTTACTGATCAATGATCAAAGGGGAGATTTATGCCACAAAGATTGTCATGAAAAGTAGGGGGCATCTGATCTCCTGTAACCTGTTGAGCTAAGCTGTCTTTCCAGCTCCGCCCTCTGATTTAAAAAACTTATGTTGTCAAAGTTATTTGATTGCAAATGTATTTTGGAAATCTCGCCGTACATTTTTCAATGTCAGCAGTGTGAAAACCTGCACTGATCTGACCTAATTTCTTCCTCCTCTGATTCCTGACCTTGGAAGGAGAGAAATATATTTTGTTTTGTTTTGTTTGTCTTCTTGTTTTATTTAATTCCTTGTGGGATTTGGATCCAACAAGTAAAGTATGCATATTATGCACACACACAAACACACATGCAGCTATTACCCATTTCTTGTATTCTTGAATAAAGACATTGATGTGACACATTTAAAATGCAGCCAATTGTTTTTATTGTTATATTATTAAGAAAAAAAAAGGTGGGGGTGGTGGGGGGAGAAAGGAGTAAAGGGGAAGAAAGGAGGTAAAGAGATAGAGGAGAGAAAACCCCAACAATCCCCTCTGAGCAAGCACTAGGCGACAGTGGATAGGAAAAACTCCCTTTAAAGGAAGAAACCTATGACAGAACCAGGCTCTAGAGGGGGCAGTCAACTGTCGGGACTGGTTGGGGATGAGTGTGAAAAAGGGGAGAGGTGTTAGTAATTAAAGGGGAGGGGGATTAAGTTGGAACGGAGGTGGAGGAAGACGAGGTGACATCGGCAGCAGTGAAAGAAGGAGTGTCCCTCCTCCGGAAGAAGCGGAAGAAGCGTCTTTTCTTCTTCTCCAGATGCTTTTCTATGAGCACTTTTTTCTCGAGGATGAGGATTTTCAACTCCTCGATTGTTTCGGTATTTTGCTGCTCCAGTTTATTGCATTTTTTCTCCACTTCTTCTAATTCAGCTTGTTTGTCTTCCAACCTTTCTTTCAGTACTTTAGATGTTGCCTCCTGTTTTTGCAGTTTTTCATTTTCTCCTTCCAGCTCAGTTACTTTGTACTTCATTTTGTTATGAAGTTCTTGCAGCTCTTGATACTTCTGCAGTGTCTCATCGAACTTTACCTGCAGCATCCTGTCTTTTCCTCCATGTGCTGGAGTTGGCACTCCATGTCTCCCTGCTTTCTGTCCAGCTGCTTTTTCTCTTGGAGGATTTCTTTATTTTGTCGCAGAGCTTCATCAAGCTTTCCTTGCAAGCTTTCATTTTGTTGCTCGATGCTCTGAAGCTTGCAATCCATTTCCTTTTGTTTGATCTCTTGTTCCCTTTTCTCTTGAAGAAGCTTCTCATTTGCTTGCAGTGTGTCACCAAGCCTTTTTTTCTCGATACTGTACATTAACTCCATGTCTAGGAGATTGCGGTCCATCCCTCTCTTCTTCATGTCCTCATGTTTCTTCCCTTGGACAAGTTTTTTATTTTGTCGCAGAGCTTCATCAAGCTTTCCTTGCAAGCTTTCATTGTGTTGCTTGATGCTCTGAAGCTTCCGATCCATTTCTTTTTGTTTGATCTCCTGTTGCCTTTTCTCTTGTAGAAGCTTTTCATTTGCTTGCAGTGTGTCATCAAGCCTTTTTTTCTCTATACTGTACATTAACTCCACGTCTAGGAGATTGCGGTCCATCCCTCTCTTCTTCATGTCCTCATGTTTCTTCTCTTGGACGAGTTTTTTATTTTGTCGCAGAGCTTGATCAAGCTTTCCTTGAAGCTCCTGGTTCTTTTTGTCCATGTCCCGGAGATCCTGTTGTTTCTCCTCAATAATAGCTTCCTTTTCTTGAAGCTGGTAGGACAACTTTTTAATTCAGCCCTGTTTCTCTCATTTTCCTCCATCAATAACTTAACCTTCTCTGCGTTCGTGAGCATTTCATCCTCCATTTCTTCCAAGCGCTTTTCCTCTATTTCTACTTGGTCACACCAAGGAAGAGAGGAGAGGTAAGGGTCTAGTGGCTGATCCCAGGGAAGAGCGTAGGGGTCAACTTCTTGTCCCTTTGGATCTTCTGTTTGAGACATGTTGAGTCTGGAAACAGTGACTATGCAAAGGATCCAAATATTTCAAAAGGCTTTTCTGGCGAACGGTTCAATGCTGCAAAGATTGCTGCGAGAAACGGACTAAAAGTCATTGCGTTTCACCGCTATTTATGGGTTTTAAGGATCAAAGGACCAAAGGATCAAAGTGGTGGTAAGATTCTACATGTGTGTGACGTCATGATTCTGTAAGGCAATGAGGTTGTCACATGATATTTTTGGAGGAGGGCATTTTTCAACTTGGACAAATTATCAGTAAAGTTTCAATCTCTGTTATTTTCCCCCAAAAACGTGTTGTCGCAATAATGTTTTCTACGGTCATTGGTGCCAACAGATGGCGGCAGTTTAAAGTTGGGTGTTACTCTGCCCAGGCTGCTACCATAGAAGAAGAATGTAGACCAATAGTACTTTAACGATTTCCGCT
The DNA here is from genome assembly GCF_013358895.1 of Oreochromis aureus. NCBI lineage: Eukaryota > Metazoa > Chordata > Actinopteri > Cichliformes > Cichlidae > Oreochromis > Oreochromis aureus. The sequence goes on along the minus strand of NC_052946.1, from coordinate 10,070,874 downwards.
GATCGTTTCCGTGTAAATCTTAGCATTGCGTTAGCCGTCAAGCTAAAACTTTAGCTTCATACAGCCATATTTTCAGAGTAACAACATATTTAAACGGTCTCAGATCATGGTGAGTATTTTGAAAAAAATATTTATATAATGTGAAGCCTATGATGTGGAAAGGCTAGCGAGCGTAATTTTGCCTATTGTGTTATACACGGGTGCTTACATCCGAGTAGTGTTGATCTTTTCTAAGGTCCATGGGTTTATCCAACAGGCAGCTAAGTCACCGTTATATCTTTAATTTTGTGTGCAACATCTTAATGCAAAAAAACAACAACAAAAAAACAAATCAAAGCAACAAAACAAAAACTAAACAAAAAAACACAATGCATTTTTAAGCTCTCTCTGCGTTCACAGCCTCTGCAAGTGTCAAACTTCCTCGCTTTAGCTGATGCTAACCAACATTAGCGCTTACGGTTCGTATATAAACGCAACTATCAGCCCTTCACTTTTGGTGCCGACAACATTTTAAGCATTTTCTACAGTTTGTGAAATGGTCGTCATTGGCATTACATGCCAGTAGTGTTCGCTAACTGACTTTACCGGGGATTATATTTATTACAACGTTAGTGCGTGGAAGTGATCATAGTGTACGCATATGAACGTGAGTGGTAGGTGTTATTAGTGCGACTTTACCCTTAATTAGTTTTCCCAACGAAAGTAGAGTATTTTATGCGACGTGGTTCCTAGACCAGTCCCAAACAATTGATCGCGTTCATTAACAGACCAATTCTCTCCAAAATTTTAGGGTAAGCTAGAATAGGGATATGGTTGCAATAATACGAATAAGAGCGCAACAGCATATTGACAATGGCGAGAACTCTAATATTTACATTGTGTTAGTGCACCCATCGCTCCGCGTCCTGACCCTCATCCTTAACGCTACATTGATGTAGAGCAGGGGTGCCCAATCCCGGTCCTCGAGAGCTACCGTCCTGCAGCTTTTAGATGCATCCCTACTCCAACACAGCTGAATCAAATGGTTTGATGACCTCTTCAGCATGCCATCATGTTTGGCAAAGGCCTGATAACAAGCCATTCATTTGATTCAGGTGTGTGGGAACAAGGATGCATCTAAAAGCTGCAGGACGGTAGCTCTCGAGGACCGGGATTGGGCACCCCTGATGTAGAGAGTCTCTGACACAGCTGTGCTCTGCAGTCCAGACACCCTGCTTATCTGTGATTCGGCCACAGTAGCGGTTTTAGATACGGGCGACACGGGCGGTTGCCCTGGGCGGCATCGTGATGGGGGGCGGCATCACGGGCATCGGCAAAAAAAAAATGCTCGTACTCATGCTGCCCCGACGGCAGCCAGCGCATATTGGGAATGTCATAGGCACCAATCGGTTTTCTATCGCCCATTTGCTGGGAGTAAGGGCGCCCTCCGTTTGCGAGGTGCGCCTGCTGCTTGCGGCACAGGGAGGAGAGGGCGGGGCGGCGGGGGATTCTCTGGCTGGCTGGAGCAGCATCTAATAACCAACTCGCAAAATAAAACAAAATAAAAACAAACCAACAAACACGAAAACACCGGACATTATGATACAGACTTATAATTTGCACCGATGTTTTTTCGAAATTCTATACACGAAAACTGAGCGCAAGAGCCCTCGGTGCGCCTGCTCGCTGCTGAAGTCAAAGTAAACTTTATTGTCATCTCCGCTACATACAGTCCAGTATATAGAGAGACGAGACGACGAGGCTCCAGTTACAGCAGTGCAAATAAACGAACAATAAATATAGTAGAGTAAGAAAATAAATATACACTTTAGGACTCGGGGTAACGGGATCAATAACAATTTAAAATTTATAATTTACAGTTTGATGATTTAAAGTCCACACATAACCCGTCGAAAGGGAGGGGGCCGGCTGCTTCAAAGAGAGCACATTTCATTCATAATGTTGTAAATCCAAGCCCATTATGTATTCATGATTTGAATCCTGGGTTGTGTGAAATCCCAGAAATAAACCCTAGACAAAGTGAATCTGTGAACTAAGGTGTAGGTCTGTTAGGATATGTTGTGGTGATCCTCTGGTTGAGGGATGGGTGTTCATACTGGAGTGCAAAATTAAAACCAATGGAAGATGGACAAGAAAAGTTGAAAGCCATCAGGTGCTCAGTTTAGAAAAAATAGAAAAGAAGAGGAGGAGAAACGAGCAAAAGATACAGGTAAGCAGATGTGTCACTGGATTATGGCAGGTCATCCTGAAACAATCAGAATCAGAATACTTTATTAATCCCTAAGGAAATAATGTGGGTTACAGTTGCCCCAAGAAGAAATGGTAAAAATAGCAACAGTAACAGACTAAACTCCAAACAATACATTATGTTACAGATTTTAATATTAATTAGTCATTGTCAGTTGTTGATTTGTCCTGTTCTCATTATATGACGAGTTATGATGGCTGTTTGGTAGCCGTTTGCATACTATGCATACTCTCTCTCTCTCATATGTGTGTGTGGACAACAGTTTTATGTTAATGTACAATCCTTAACATGTTTTGTGTGTGTGTGGGGGGCGCCAGAGGGAGTGTTCGCCCAGGGCGCCAAACAGGCTAGGACCGCCACTGTTCGGCCAGACTGGTGTTGAACTCCTCCAAAGACATGCACGGGGTTAGGTTAGTTGGCTGTAGGTGTGAGTGGTTGTCTGCGTCTTTCTAATAATCCTCCGACAGACTGGCGACCTGTCCAGGGTGTACTTTTGCCCTATGACAGCTGGAATGCACCCTGAATAAAATAAGTAGGAGAAAATGAATGATGTTTATGAACTGCAGTTAATGTAGTCAGACAATAGGCCACAAGTCTTGGTCCAGAAGCGTACTAAGATTTAAAAACTAAAATGTTGGCACTGGTGTTTGAAACAGTATACTGTCACTAAGACTGGAGCAACTGCACACAACTGGAAACTAATAACTAGAGTAGCTGAGTAACATTTTGTTACTGCATCCATTTAGCCAGGTATAATTAGCATGTCTACATATATGTCATTTCTAATGTGGTTCTATGTGGTATGTTGTAGGACAGTGAAGTGTCTGACACTGACCATGTACCAGTGCCTGAGAACACTGGTATGGAGGGGGAGAACGCACCTCTTTACTGTATTTGTCGGAAACCAGACATCAACTGCTTCATGATGTAAGTATATATCAGTTTTATATTTGCAGTACGTGCAGTAGGGCTGGGCGCTAGCTTCATCAATGTTATCAGCGATTTTTTTTTTTTTAATGAAGATCTTCTATTTCAAGAAAACTACCAATAATGATATCCACAGATATAGAAAACAATACCGTAACATTTTATTGATGCTTGCAGTTTGGAGGCAGCAGTATTTGCAAGTGTAACTAAATTCCAGGCATTTTCCATCCTTCTTTTCCCATCAGCTTTTTTCTAATTGTCAGTGTGAACCAAGGTGTCAGCAGCAGCATTATAGTGCAAAAGTAGTGAACCAGCATATATCAAATATAACCACAAAAGTAGCCAAGTTAGTGTTTTTCCTGGAAATTTTAAGTGAAAGGATAAAGTAACTGCTTAACACTTTAGTTTAACAATGATTAATGAAATGTAACGGTGTAACTCATCAGCAGTCTGCACAGTATGGTCACATATTAAAACTGAAGAATATTTTGTACTTGTTGTACTGTTTCATCATGGGTCCAGTTTTTACTAGAGATGGCACGATACCACTTTTTTATGACCGATACCCATATCATAAATTTGGATATCTGCCGATACCAATATGAATCTCATATAGTGTATTTTATAATCAATAAAACTCGTACTCAAGTTTTAAAAAACAAAACATTAAAGCTATTCTGTTATACCTGCATGCAAAAAATACACCGCACCCAAAATATTTCATAGTTCAGCAATACTAATCAATCTAATAAACTTAAACCTACACCATCCTCCCTATTCTGGTCTTTTAAAGAGTACTTAGGTTGTTTAATATTTCCCCTATCTAAAAGGGTTGCCAATTCGCAGCAAAAAACATAGGGAACCACCCCCCACCCTCCACCTCATAATGCTTAATCAACTTTAATTTAATGCACGTGTAAAACAAATGCACAGACATCAATTATATTTCCACAATAATTAAATAGATTCGACATCTTTCCTCAGCAGAATTGCAGACTGCACAGATGGTACTTTCCCAAAGAAAAAAGGACTATAGCCTACCTGCCATTGGTTTCTTCTTTCTGGCGCAAAGTGGGCGATAAACAAACAAGAGAGATGGGATTTAGTAATAATAATAATAACAATGATAATAATGTATACTTTATTGATCCCCGTGGGGAAATTCCTCTCTGCATTTAACCCATTCACTCAGTGAAGCAGTGGGCTGCCATTGAGCAGTGTGTAGGGACGGTACCTTGCTTAGGGGTACCTCAGGGTAGCCGTTCAGGGGAATCGAACCCCTGACCTTCCAATCACGGGGGCCAAAACTTTACCTACTGAGCTATCCCTGCCCCGAAGACCCATGTTTCCGCCCGGGGACCTTTCGCCTGTGAGGCGAACGTGACAACCACTACACTACGGAAACCCCAAAGTGATGTCAGGAGTGGGATGTTTGCAGGAGTTTGCAACAGAAAAGCCGATTAGCCGATCATTGATCAGTTTTATGATTTCAAGTAACAACAGGAGAGGGAGGGAGAGAAGAAGAGGCGGTCGCTCCATATATCGCTTGTTAAGCTTAGCGTGGGAATGCTATACAAACATTCAGAAATGAACTTACACACTTGCTTTACTTCTCTGGGATAGCTTTCTCGGAGATGAAATGCCGCTTTGGAAGCACATAGCGGCTCCAAATGCTCAACCAGACCGCCGACAGGTCTCGCACATCACAGCCGCTCTATCACGTGACGCATACTCCTCCGACGTGCTAAGGTCAGGAGCTGGGTTACGCCATGTTGCAAGTTTTGTGAGATGCTTTTGTGATATTTAATGGATTGGGTTACATTTTTTATTTCTCTCCGATATCCAATCCAGTAATTTAGGTCAGTATTGGACCAATACGTAATATTGGATTGGTCCATCCCTAGTTTTTACCCAGGTGCTTAAAGCCCTTCTTTACCCTCATGTAACACCAACGGTAATTTCCAACCACTCTTTCCTGTTCCTGTCAGTCGGTACACAACTAGTGAGTGCGTGAGTGAGGCCTGGGGGGAGTAATTTCTTTACATCTGGGCCACACACCACCAGCTGCTAGTATCTCCTCCTCCATAGCCTTGTTGTGATGTGGGTTCTTTTTGCTCTTAAGCGGTGAAAACATGTTTGTTGTTTCCACTTTTATTGGAAAAAGTTTTCTTATGTTTTTTTTGTGTGTGTGTTGCTATCTTGAACATTGTCTTTTTAGATCCAAATTTGTCTTGGTCTCATACATGATATGACATTTTTATGTCACCTCAAAATTTATACCTGTATTGTCATGTTTAATATGGCACAGAAGAAGTATTTCATACATTAAATGCATTTTTTTCTCTGTGACAGTGGCTGTGACAACTGTAATGAGTGGTTCCATGGCCACTGCATTAACATCACTGAGAAAATGGCGAAGGCAATCCAGGAATGGTACTGCATGAGATGCAGAGGTGATGATAATTATTTTTTTTATTTTTTTTTTCCTTTTTAAAAAAAACAAAAAACAATCTGTTTCTTTATTTGCCTGGAAATTAACAAGATTCCTTTTCCTTGTATTTGTGATCACCAGAAGAAAACCCCTTGTTGGAAGTAAAATACAGATCAAAGAAAAATCGTGACAAGGATCCCGACTCTGACAGAGGTGAAAGACAGTACAGCACTCCAAGTACTCCAGATTATAGAAGTGAAAGGCGGCGTGGATCCAAAGTAAGTTGTATTATTGTGATCATTATAAGCAGAGATGGATTCGCTACATGCATGGCTGGGGTTAGCTGATCTTCCTCGCATCCTTATGGAGTGATGGATAATTTTGTAAAGTCGGTACATTTTTTGCTTTGAGTTTCATTTTTTATTTTCCAGGATGTCCTGACTCATATTGCCTCTTGTTAATTTCCCCCAGGTAAAGCGTTCAGTGAGGATGTGCGGGGAATGTGAGCCTTGCAGGAGGACTGAAGACTGTGCTCAGTGTGATTTCTGCAAGGACATGAAGAAGTTTGGAGGCCCCAACAAAATCAGACAGAAGTGCAGGTTCAGGCAATGTGAAGTGCGAGCCAGGGTAAGTCCCTTTAGCTCCATAATGTGTTAACAGTGCCTCATATATTGTAATAGTATAGTAATTATACATTAACGTGCAAGGGACATCAAAAGTAGGGTGTAAATCAAAAGGTTGTTTTTTTTTGTTTGTTTGTTTGTATGTTTTTCTAAATTCCTATCAATCTTGTGTTCAGAAAATGCTGCGTGTGAAGGATGAGGAATTCTCTCTGAGAGAAAGGAGGGACAATTCCCACCACAGACGGAGGCGGTACTCTGAGGACTACGACAGCGAGGCAGAACTCTACCAGCAGTACAAGACGGCAGGACTGGACGACAGCATGGTAGGAGAACGATTCACATTACGCTGTTGCATATTCAGTTCAGTTCAACGCCATTTTATTTATATAGTGCCAAAGCACAACAATAGTTGCCTCAAGGCGCTTCATACTGTAAGGTAAATATTAAAGAGAAAACCCCAACAGTTAGATAGCCCCATATGAGCGAGCACTTGGCGACAGTGGGAAGGAAAAACTCACTTATATAAATCCACTGCTTTTACATGCACTCAGTCAATCACTCCTCTTATGCAGGCGTGGGCCAGTGAGGACGAAGACGAGGTGCCCTTCAGTCCTGTCATGCGTAAGAAAGCTATAAAGGTGAAGCATGTCAAGAGACGAGAAAAGAAGTTTGAGAAGAAAGTAAGGCTGGTTTTCTCATAGAAAATGTTGATATTTTAAGAGCTGCCGCGTGTTAAAATAGTAACATCTGTTTTTGAAAAAAAAAACAAAACACAACAACATTCAGAAGGAGTCACGTCGCCACAAGCAGAAGCAGAAGCACAAAGACAGAAGCAGGCACAGCGAGAGGGGGGATTTGCGAGATAGCGGAGGTCAGCGTCAGTGCCTGGGACCGAACTGTGTGGAGGGAGCAAGACCCAACTCCAAATACTGCTCTGAGGACTGCGGCATGAAGTTGGCCGCCAAGTAAGACTTTCTTTTTGCTTTTGTTTTTTTCTCTTAACTTACTGGAAAAGCGTTTGGAATTTTCTTTCACATTTTTACTTCACTTTTTTAAAGTTTTAAAATCTTTGTTCTTGTCAGCCGGATCTATGAGATCCTCCCTCAGCGTATCCAGCAGTGGCAGCAGAGCCCCTGCATTGCCGAGGAACACGGTAAGAAGCAGCTGGAGCGGATACGCCGGGAACAGCAGAACGCCCGGCTCCGCCTCACCGAGATGGAGCGACGCTTCCACGAACTGGAGGGCATCATCGCCAAAGCGAAGCAGCAGGCGGTTCAGCAGGACGAGGAGGTGAGCGCACATCTCAGGCATTGATTGTTAATTTGAAACTGCAGATGAAGAACAGAGGGAACACCTAGATTTGGTTTGGTTCCTGCTTGCAGGTAAATGAAGGCGACAGCGAGGACACAGATCTGCAGATCTTCTGCGTGTCTTGTAGTCACCCGATCAATCCAAAAGTGGCACTCAGACATATGGAGAGATGCTATGCAAAGGTGATCATTTCTTTCATTTCTCTTGATACTGCTGCAAGCACATTCTTTACCTAAACACTTATTTTTCTGATTATTTAACAGTATGAGAGCCAGACCTCCTTCGGGTCAATGTACCCTACAAGGATAGAAGGGTTAGTGAAGTTCATTGCTGCCTTTAAGTTTTTTGAATGTTTCTGTAGTTGGATGATTTACTAAGATGACGTTTGTCTTGCAGCGCAACCAGGCTCTTCTGTGATGTGTACAACCCACAAAGCAAGACATATTGCAAGAGGCTTCAGGTTTTGTGTCCAGAGCATTCCAGAGATCCAAAGGTCAGAAAAACAGCTTTCTTGGTGTAAAAGCAAAGAAGTGGCGGGGGGAAGCCACTAAGCGTAAAGTCCAGTCAATGTGAAGACTTTAATCTGTCTTTCTTTTGATCGATCCACAGGTGCCTGTGGATGAGGTGTGTGGGTGCCCTCTAGTGAAGAATGTGTTTGAGCTGACAGGAGAATATTGCAGAGTCTCCAAAAGGAAGTGCAACAAACATTACAACTGGGAAAAGCTCAGGAGAGCCGAGGTGGACTTGGAGCGTGTCAGGGTGGTGAGTCCAACTTCACGATTGATGCAGTAGTTTGTTTGAACTGTGCAAGCTTTCCAAAGTCAAAGAAAGTAATGTGTCAGATCAGGTGAGATGTTGGGCAGCTTCCTGGGGAATGCAGGTAATGGACCAAAAACGGTTTGGTTACAGCAGCTTTTTTCAGCTGAGTAGTAGAAATGGGTGGGGGGGTCGCCCAGCCTTTACATTCACCTGTGCAAATTAAAGGACATAAAGTAGGCAGAGCAGTAAAAAGTTGAAGATCCTCAGCTCAATCCCAGGAGACGGAAATCTCTTTGTGACTTTGTCATTTTAAATAACTAACACTGGCTCTTCCACACTGGTCTGTTTCTTTTCCTTCCCCCCACACAGTGGTACAAGCTGGACGAGCTCTTTGAACAGGAACGTAATGTCAGGACTGCTATGACCAACAGAGCTGGTCTCCTCGCTCTGATGTTGCACCAAACTATTCAGCACGACCCGTTGACGACCGATCTCCGTAGCAACAAGGATAGGTAGTCAACTCTGCTACTGTTGGATCTGTGGATCACTGTATATTTGGGATGCACCAATTGTCAAATTTTGGACTTCTTGTTTTTTTTTACGTTTGATTCCATAATGTGTTTCAGGGAAACAAAGAAATCTTCATGATTTCTTTTTCTTTAAATTTTAAACAGAAACATCACCCACCGCAATCAGTAAATGTGTCATTTGCCAGGCAGAACAGCTGGAATTAACATGTTGGTGCACCCGTACTTTACATAACATGAGTTTTGAGAAGTAAGGGGTATAAACATTAACAACCAATTTTATGGAGGCTGATTTTCTAACTAGATAATTATTTTAAAAATGTGTGTATGATAATATATATTTTCCTGATAGTAGTAGATGAACTACTGCTGATTGAAAACTGCTCTTTTTTTATGTTTACCCTGAATAAACACCTGAAACCTGTTGTGTATGAGGTGTGTGTGTAAGCGTTATGTGTTACTTGTTCCTTCATTTCTATACTTTCTAAATGTGACTATCAAAGTTTATAAGAATGATATATTAATGCAGCTTCACTGAGAATGTTTATGTAGTGTGAAGTGACACATACATACATAAATAAATGGATATAATGAGAGGAAAAAATAAAAGCTGCAGAAAGACTGCACTGGGAACTGAAACTGAGGGTACTGCAATGCAGATTGTGTCCTTTAAGAAGAGTACTCACACTTAAACACTAAAGACTCACTTCAGTTTTTTACATGTGCCAACCTTTTCACACTGGACAAAAACAAGCACCAGTTTTGTAATTGTACACATTTTATGTTGTATATTTTTTTTAAGGGAATACCCTATTTTTTTGTGATTGTGTGTATAGCACAATTCCTTTTACAAAGTTTTTGCATTCAGGTTTGCCTTCTAAAATCCTACTTCAGGCCAGAAGATGTTGAAATCCAATCCAACTTTATTTATAGAGCACTTTAAAAAGAACATGATTGACCAAAGTACTTTCCAAAGAACAATGATAAAAGTTAAAAATGAATAAGATTAATAGTAAAGCATGTATAAAATAGACAATAAAATAGCCAATAAATAAAATTAAAGATAGAAAGAAATAGAATATTGTCATACAATAATTAACTAATGATTTTTAAGATGTGCTCTGGTAAATTCCCTGAAAACTCCAAGATTATGTAGCGCCTCAAAAAAGACGTCACAATCCTAATATTTAATATTTTAATGGTTTTTAAAATCTGATTTCAAATCGGTCTCAAACGCAGCACAGTTAAAGGGAAAAGACGATGGCTACGAAAATGACACTTTCGGGATAAGAGGGTTCCCTCCCTTCCGTCTTTTGTTCAGTTCTCTATTTAACCCCGCCCCCTCCCCCCACCCGTCCAATAGCGCTTGAGCGAGTCATACTTGAACTAAGGTACAGTTTAATAACGGTGAACAAATGTAAAAAGTGGTAGGTGGTATTACAGCATGGTGCAGTCTATATACAGCTATCTTAAACTGCTCTGCGGTGATTTGGCACCAATATGGGGTACATTTTTCACTTAGGTGTTACAAATTTAATTAAAAAAATGGAACCGAGTGTTTCTTAAATACGAAGGTATTTTTTAGGTGAGCATTTTTTTTTTAAGTTATATATAAAAAAGCAAATATAAGCCTAAAAACTATGTTCACTTCAGAGAAGACGGAGTGGTGCCAGTTAGTTGCTTTTGCCTTGCTGTTGGCAGTGAACACATACACACGCGTGAAATAACGTTATGTACTCATGAGCGCTTTTTGTCCCGCACCTAATTTATACACACACACACACACAAAGGGGAGACCCCACAGAACACTTTCACCGCATCCAACAAACAGTTCCGTCCTTCCCCCCACAAGCTAGGGGGAGTTATATCTTGAGTGTTCCATCGTCTTTGATTGTGTCCAATGCCACCGTTTCCGTAGTGCTAGGTGCATGGTAGCTAACAACGTTAGCTCTAAGTGAATGGGGAGAGCTACGTGTTGAAATCAGTGTCCCAAACATCTGAGGAATATTACCTAAAGGTGTGTGTGGGTGCGTGTTTTTTTTTAAAAACCCAAGTGGCCACAAACCTTTGTAGTCCGGTAGCGACAAACAGCTTCTATAAACATTTATTTCAGTTTATCGGATTAGAAATCATCCATGGAGATATGCGATAGCTAACGGAGGCTAACGTTGCTCTCGCTTATATTGCTTTCACTTCAGCTAATCTAGCGTTGATGTTACACTGCTGTTTAGTGTCTCGCTAATCTCAGTGTCACCAAAATATCCGTACTGCATGTCAAAGAATGAGAGAACTTGAAACAGTAACAAAACTTAGCAGCTTATGTTAGCTAGTGCTAACGTTTTGTTTGCTGGCTAACATTGCTATATTATTGTCCGAGCTAATTAACTGTGAATAGCTTTATTTCGAAACTAACTTTACAATTTCTCAGCCATTTAGCTGTTTTAACTGTACATTCTGTATAGGTCATAAGGCGTACTTAGATCATTTTTATAATCAGCCTCTATCTTTTTTTCTTCACCACAGGCTTTGCCATGATAAATTGACCAGCTTTCAACCACAGCTGCACACCTTAACCTCAGAGGCCAGGACATCCAGGGACAGTGTGAACATACACATCTTTAAATGGGATGCAAGACGAACTATAGACGACCGATAGCTTAAACTTGTGCATCAATGGATGAGGAAACGCTTGAAAGCCCAATCCAGGGCACAGAGACTGTGGAAGAAGATGCAGGACAAAACGCAGAGAAGAACAGCTGTAAAGGAGACACTGCAGAAGAGGATGTAGGACAAAGGTCAGAGAAGAAGAGCAGTGACATAGATGAGACATATGAACCAGCCCCAGAATCCTCAGATGGTGTAAATGCAATAGGAAGCCCCAGCTCTGGTCCCATGAAAGAAAAAGCAACAGAGGAGAAAGAGGAGGCAAAGTCTTCTGGTGGTGAGCCTCCTGTTGACTGGTTTGAGCCACTTGAAGATGATGACGACGATGCTGAAAGCAATGATAGAAATGATCCAGAGGAAGAGAGTCTGGCAGGAGAAAGTGAAAGGAGCGAGAGTGTGGGTGGCAGTGAGAGCACCTTCAAAAAGATATATCAGTAGGTTGAATAATGTTGTTCTTACTATCCTTTGTGGTTTGTGGTCATGGGATGCTGTTGTAATATTTACTCACAAAGTTGCTTTTTCTCTAACATGGTATGCCCCTGCCAGACAGCAAGGTCCAGGTGATCAGACTGTCACATTACTGCCTAACAGATGTACAGTATTGTGCAGAATTCTTGAGCCACGATCATTTTTGATATTTTACAAAAGAAAATAGAAATTAGGTGCAGTGAATTTAGTGAAATGTGCAAATATACATACAGTATTTTAAAACAGAGTTTGTAAAATTCTAACAAGCTTGAAAGTTACAATTTGGTTTGACCGAAAGTTTCAAATTTGGATTCATCACTCCATAAGACTCAAGGTCCACTTCTTGTGTAAATTGGCTTCCACCGTTCCCTTCCTTAAGAATGGCGTCTTGACAGCCCATCTATGTGTGTCTGACAAGACTTCAGCGAACATCACTCAGGTCCTGTTTCAGGTCTTTGCTGAAATTTTTCCTGTTTCTTGAGAACATGATTTTCAGATTCTGTTTATGATTTTTTTTTTAGGCTGAGACATCTTTTGTCTTCTGCTTGTCCAGTTTCCTCAAACCACTAGTAACAAATAACTTCCAAAATATACCTGCCATGTTATAGAAAACTCTAACTTGCATTTTATTTTACTTGATTGATTACTTTCCTATTGTGAGTAGGTCTGAAAGAGGTTCAGAGGATCGACATATCTGTGTCACCGTGTAACCGATTGATGAAGCCAGCAATTTGGGAAAGGGTTTAGGTCTTTTGCTGTAATCTGATAATGAGCAGCATTATCTTAAGTATTTTTGGACTAAATTTAGACGCTATGCTGGTGAGCAAGCACAGGGTCCACATTTTTACCATTGTTACTGCAGGGCTGGCAGTGGGTATGCATGCGTGCAAAGATGCTGCACAAGCTTTCTGACCATTTTCAGCATAAGTGTATTTTCAGATATTCAGAGGAGCTACCGATGAAAACAGGGCTTTAAATGTCATATTCATTTGAGCTCATTTGAAACTTCAATGCAACTTTGCCTCTATCTGTGAAAAGAATTTTTATTTATTATATTATTATTATGACTCATCATGTTTCTCAGGGTGATGTATGTGCAGTCTCTTTTCCCTCAATGTGATCTAAACATTTCCAAAATGTTTGAGTGTGTCTTCTTTTAAATTCAGGCTTCATGCACCCCGTCGTAAACGATCGCACCCTGATGAGGGATGGGTTGAATGCCCTGCACTGGGGGAGGGCTGGAAGCGCAAAGAGGTCGTTCGGCGCTCAGGATCTAGTATTGGCCAAAAGGATGTATATTACTTGAGGTAAATACGGCCTTGTAGGAATAAAGAATCCACCTGTACAGCTGTTGACATATTAATGGTGCTAATTTTTATACTCCTCCTGAAGCGTGCACTGAATATCAAAAGAACATTTTGGGGTTTTTTGTGGTTGTAATTATTTTTCTCCTTTGCAGTCCTCGTGGTGATCGAGTGAGAAGCAGAGTAGAGCTGATTTCAGTGCTGGAAGGACAGGACTTGTCTAACTTTGAGTACAAGACGGGCAAATTCTACGATGGCGAAACACCGCTCCCAAAAATTCGAAGCAGAAAGGTGTCGCTTGGTGTTTTTCTTTGTATTTTAAGCATGAAAGCACTGAAGATTTGCACTGCATGACTTAGAGTCTGCTATCCTCACTCTCTCATCCTTTAGAGAAAGGTCCGCGAGCGATCGTCCTCGGAGTCCAGCTGGATGGAGAGGGGAGAGGGGGCAGACACTCCTGACTCCCACCACAGACTAACCCCAAGCCTCGGGTCTAAAAACGCCAACTCCAATCAGTCAAATGCCCCCTTGAACAGTACAGTGGGATCGCCCAATCAAGGGTCTCACAGTGAGGATCCGCCTGCGGAGGATAAAATTAAACTCCCTGGTCCGTCGTCATCTCAGCCACGTCCGCTCCCTTCCATAAATGGAGAGATCGGGTCAGAGGACAGCATACTGTGAGTCTGTTACTACGTGCAACATAACACCTTAATTACAAGTGTCAGCTTCTCGTGATAACTGGAGAGAGGGGGGGGGTCATCATGTGTGTCTGCAGGATCTGTGCCAGATGTGGCATTTCCTTCACAGGCACGTGGTACGACAAACAAAGAAAGAGGCCCTGCTGTCCCTCCTGTTGGGGTACGTTGGTGCATAAGAGTGTAGAATTATAAGTGAGAGGCAAAACTGCATCAGATATATATCTGACATCAAAGGGAAACAGTTGGCTGAAGATGGGGTAAAATATGGATTCTCCTTGTAACATTACTACAATTTTTTCCCCACTTCCAGCAGCGTCAAAGACAAAAGAACACCCAATGATTCGCTTCAGAAAGGTAATGTGCTGCGTGCACACATTGTAACTGCCAGACTAATGCTCGAAGGGCGCATAGTAATATTGAAATGCTCTTAAATTCATTTCATTTTTCTTTAAAATTCTGATAAAAACTGTTGCCATGTGTTATAAAATCCACATTTCTCATGAATGTCATTAAATAAGCAAACTGTCTTTCTCCTTGTGTCCATGCCACATGTAGTGGATTCCTTGTGGTCAGTGTGTGGGATGTCATAACACCGTCAATTGTGGGCAGTGTGCCAATTGCAAACATGGGCTGCAGAGCCCAGAATCCCGGAGACGCATATGCCGAAAACGCAAATGTATATGTCCTATTCGCAAGGTAAACAGCTACACGCTGATTTTTATTTATTTATATACTTTTAAATTACTTTAGCATCAATAGTGCTTTCTTATGCATTTGTTATGTTCTTCCAGGGCCCTGGAAGTGGAGGCTTCATACAGCAGAGGCCTTACAGTGACGTTTCGGAAACATTTGACGACAGCATGAGTTTCCAGGTACAAAATCTGTATAGTCTGAATTGTTAACACTTTGATTGGCTTCGTTTCCTGTATTTTCTAAAATGTTCATTTGATTTTGCAGGGTGAAGTTACAGATTCACAGGTAACACTTTTCTGATCTTACTAAATGTGTTATTTATAGCATCGTGCTGAACAGTTATTTTCCTTAGTCATACTGATGTCGTCTTCACACAGCACCCCAGTCTCAAAAGCAGTGACACGGAGAACTTCTCAGTCAATGTGGATGTTGATGATGAGGATGAATTGTCAACTGATGACGATGATGATGTGAGTGTTTTAGGTTTTTTTCTTTTTTAACATTTGCATAAAGGAAT
The DNA here is from genome assembly GCF_013358895.1 of Oreochromis aureus. NCBI lineage: Eukaryota > Metazoa > Chordata > Actinopteri > Cichliformes > Cichlidae > Oreochromis > Oreochromis aureus. The sequence continues at coordinate 10,055,704 of NC_052946.1, read as the reverse complement.
ATACCTTTACCACACACAGACGCATGCACAAACACATGCACAGACACACAGTAGTGACGCAATTCATTTAGGCATGTATACATAGTCAAGATGACCGACTGAATTTCAAACCAAGCATGAGAATGGAGACGAAAGGTGACATTAATGATTTTGAACATGGTGTGGTTGTTGGAGCCAGACGGGCTCAACAGAGTATTTCAAAAACTGCTGATCTACTGGGATTTCTCCACACAACACACATCTCTAGATTTTACAGAGAATGTTCCAAAAAAAGAGGAACTATCCAGTATGCGACAGTTCTGTGGGTGAAACTTCCTTGTTGAGAAAAATGGCCGGGATGCCTTGAGCTGAAGGCAAGGAAGCAGTCTGCACAGAGGGAACAGTAACTCCGATGACCACTTGTGACAACCAAGGTATTCAGAAAAGGATCCCACAGCACATCAGTCCTTGAAGTCGATGGCCTACAGCAACATAAAACCACACTGCATGCCTCTCCTCTCAGAACAGGAACATAGAACTGAGGCTCCCCAGTGATTCATAATTTCTGCTACAACATTCAAACAGTAGGGTCAGAATTTGGCTTAAACAGCATGAAAGCATGGATCCATCCTGCCTTGTATCAATGGTTCAGGTTGGAGGTGGTGTTAAAGTGTTATGGGGAATATTTTCGGAGCACACTCTAGGCCCCTTAGTACCAACTGAACACCATATAAATATTGTCAGTGTTTTTGCTGACTGTTTCCATCCCATTATTACCACATTGTACCCATTTTCTGATGGCTGCTTCCAGGAGGATAATGCACGATGTCACAAAGCTCATATCATCTGAAACTGGTTTCTTGAGTTCACCGTACCCAAATGACGTCCAGATAGGGCTCCTTTGAGATGTGGTGAGATGAGACATTTACATCAGGAAGGTGCAGTCAATAAATCTGCAGCAACTGTGTGACTAGATCATGTCAATATGGACCAAAATCTCTGAGGAATGTTTCCAGCACCTTGTTGAATCTGTGCCACAAAGAATGAAGGCAGTCCTCAAGGGACAAGGGGGCGCAACACAGTACTAAAAAGTTGTACCTAATGAAGACTTCAAGTTCAAGTAGAGTCGAGTGAAAGTTCGTTAGTGTTACAGTTCTGTTCATGCTGCACAGATCATGCTGAACTGCAACGTAACAACTTTTCATGTTAAAAAAGGGACACTTCTTAAAAATACACGCAACAACTCCCAGCTGATGTGAGGACTCCTCTCAGGCTGTGATGGGTGGGAGAGAGGTGAACACATTTTAGGAATATATACTCATTGGCCAAGTTTCCATCCACGTTTAGTACAATTTTTAGCAATATTTCCAGAATGTGTAAATAAATGCAAACATTATTCACAACTGCTATAAAAATATTAGGCTTTAGGTGGATTGTGAACAACAGTTGGGGGCACCAATTCTGCAGACTGGTGTCATTAAACTACTGCAGAAGAAGAAGCACTAGCCGAACCTCAAAGAATGGAAAGCCAATATGGGAAAACACAATGACATTTCTGTTTGTGCTGTTTATTAATTACAGGAAAATTACAGCCTCCACATTGTTCCACATCAGTGGGATTGCTGTTTCACTCAGGCTGATTGCAAACAATAGCTTTTCTCCCATATAGACAACCTCCCCTGTACCCTTAATGATTTTTGACACCTCAGCACTAGTTGGTTAAAGACTATTTAATGTCGAAGTCAACTGCACATGCACCTCCACCGGGGTTTTCTGCTTGCTGTCTTTTTTGTCTTTAGCTTTCTCTTTATTCAACCAGTTAATTAACCACAATGTTTCTTGACATTTAAAAGGGAGACAGTAAACACTGAATTTTACACAACCTTTTTTACATTTTGGAGATTTATCGTGGAAATAGAAGTTGTGTAATTCCTCAGACACCTTTTGCCCATAGTACCCCTTACTTGTCGCACATCTTTGACAAAATTAGTGATTTCTTCACTGTCGTCTTGTTATTTTGACCCAGTTGTGTGAATTTTCTTGTTTTCAGTGGCACAAAAAGCGGAAGCGACGTTCCTGTGGAGAATGCAAGGCCTGTCTCTGCAGGAAAGACTGTGGCACGTGTGATTTCTGTATAGACAAGCCCAAGTTCGGAGGCAGCAACAAGAAAAGGCAGAAATGTCGTTTACGGCAGTGTCAGAGGCAGGCAATGGTAAGACTCCGACAGATGCAATTTTGTAAAATAGTTTTTCAATGACACTGATTCTTCCAGTATTTATTTAAGTAAAATCCTCTGCTTCTGTCTGGCAGAGGCATTTGCTGCCCTTCCAGATGGGACAAGGTGACTACGGACCAGATGGCCCACTACCGCCAGGCCGGCCTAGACCTCACTACACATACAGTCGCAAGTTAGGTTTAAAGAAAATCAAAGAGTCTCAGATGGGCTATGATTTAAGCGACAATGAAGATGATGACAGTAATTTACAACCAGTGAGTGCCCAAAGCCTTTGGTCATTTATTTTGTTTCCTCTTTGCTCATAATGATTATTTTTGAGGTAATTTGGCAGCGACGACTCGATCACCCCATTAATTGTGAATCTGACCTGGTTTTGCTCTGCTGTTGTAGATTAGTTGGAGCTTGTCACCAGTGAAGTCTAGCAAAAACTTTTTTGACACGAATGTGAGAAACCACCAATCATCTATGCAGGTTTGAAATCAGATCTCAGTCTACACATATTTTGATAAATGCCCCCCATCTCAAACAGAAACATGATTTCAACGTAATGCTGTCTTTCAGCAGTTGAATGATTCCGAGTTTGGAGTGCGGAATGGACTGTCAGACGGCGTCCCTCACATCAGCAACCACAGCAACCCCCACCAAGTAAGTTTAACTTGGACAAACAAAAGCGTTGCTCTTTCTGATCCTCACAAATGGATCCACATGCTCTTTGGAGCGGTTTGCTTTAAATGTCCCACAGCTCTGTTGTAAACTGTTGCACTTTTCTGACTGATTGTGTAAAAAGCTATTGCTGACAAATGCCGAACGATGGCACGATCCTGACTCATCACAAGCCATCAGAATCCTATTTACACTTTCGTATTATGAACACTTACTTACTGGAACCCCGTTTTCTTAAATCTGTGGTCTTGTTCTTTTTAACCTTTGTTTGGTAATGAAGTCTGAACCAGTAAAGTGTTTAATGTAAGGGTTGTTACTTCTTGTTACAGTTCTCGTGGTCCTTCGCTGTTGTTTCAATATTTGACAGCATCACTCAAATGAAGCTTTTGAGCAGTTTGCCTTTATTGCAGTTTTACACAATAGAAGCATGAAAGACAGAAGGGTTACAAAATGTAACAATGCCTTCAAAATGAATGGATAAACCAGAGATGTTGCAATGATTCGGTTTGTGTCTAAAACACTTGGCACGAGGCCACCCACAAAAGTTAATGTGATCTGTTGTAATGTAATGGCTGCATTTTGCTGCCAAGCTGTTTGTGCTCTCTACTTGTCACCACCCTCTTCTTGGCTGTCCTTCAGTTTGTCCTTGTGGTCACTTGTTTTGCCAGTCAGTTTATGGACAAACATATCTGATTTTCCATGATCTGTTTCAAATATGATAACAGTCAACGTTTGTTTGGCCCTTCCTTATTTAAACTATGTGTAGGGAAGAGTGTAGATTTCCTTTTTTGACACTTCACCAATTGTTAAAAAAGTGGCCCTTTTCATACATGCGTCATTTTGTTCATGGTTTTCGTTGAAGCTATTTGATGTTTTCCAGAGGTGGTGTGGGTGTATACAGATACAGTTGCTAGAAAAAGAATTTCTGCATTTGTCATAGCTGGTCTGATCTTCTTCTACGTCATAATTATAGACAAACGCAATTTTGCTAAAGTAACAGCATAGTTGTGCACATCGTCGGCGATCGTGGCTCAAGAGTTGGGAGTTCGCCTTGTAATCGGAAGGTTGCCGGTTCGAGCCCCGGCTTGGACAGTCTCGGTCGTTGTGTCCTTGGGCAAGACACTTCACCCGTTGCCGGCAGCCTCGCCTCTGTCAGTGCGCCCCAGGGTGGCTGTGGCTACAATGTAGCTTGCCATCACCAGTGTGTGAATGTGTGTGTGAATGGGTGGATGACTGGATATGTAAAGCGCTTTGGGGTCCTTAGGGACTATTAAAGCGCTATATAAATACAGGCCATTTTACCATTTACCATCTTTATATACCACAGTGTTTAATAATTCAATACACAGGCTAAAAAAACCCCTTTAAAACAATAGACTGTAAATAAAAGATGGCACCAAATAGTTTTTAGCAAATTGAATTCTTAAATTTAGCTTCGCAACCATCAATATCTTTGTTTGTTCTTATTTATTTTTTTAATTTCTTTTAGCCATAAGTGAGCATATTTGGACAAAACGTTAGAGTGCTGAATTGTAGTTAGCCCTCGCAAGATGTGTTGGCATGGTGTATGAATTGTATGGATGTGTACAACAGACACAGCTAGCTGCTAAGTAGTACAAAGTAACAGTTTAATAATGTTAAATGATGTAAAATTCACCCACATACAGTTGTAATGAAAGCTAAAATTAGATATAGAGGTTCTTTTTGGGGGGGGGGGGGTATTTATTTAATTATTTAACCAGACTTTAACATTTGGGTGTTTTAACATGAGATTCTGTGGGATCTCGCTTGTTTTATGAGCCAGCCTCAAATAGCAACTTGAGGAACTACAATGTGCGGAGTTTCTTTGTGGGCTCCCCAGAGGCTGCTACCCGATACCTCACATAATCTCCATTAGCAGCGTCAGAGGTTTCCTGTAGCTGCAGACTTCCACAAAGGATTCATTTCTGTCCACAGATGGTTTCAGTTTATTAATAATAAACTGTGTTGTTGGACTCTGACACAATTTAATGTGCAGGTGTGGGCTGGGTGTAGTTTAATATTTATAATTTTGCAGTGAGTTAAAGACTAAGGCGTCACTCTCATGAGACCAACTTTGTCAATACAGGAGCAGCAAAACAGATGGGATGCAGAGAGAGCACAAAGTGGCAGAGAAGCTACAAAGCAAGTTGTTGAAGAAGAGGAAGATGAGTTGCCCATGGTAAGTGTCCTGCTGAGGCTACCCCCGCCCCCCACAGGCAATCATATGCGTATGTATTTTTATTCGTTTGTTGTCTGCAGATTACACAGATCTTCAGTTTGGCTGATAACCCAGTTGGGACTGGTGCAGATGCAGAAAACCACCTCATGAAACTACTAGACTCTTTACGCTCCTCTGTACTGCCCATATTGTGGTATGCTATAATGGTGGAGGGCCCGCAGCTGCAGCTCATCCAGTGTTCTAAGCAGTCCAGCATGACCGACACCATGGTGCTAATCGACCCGGGCTTCTTCTATCAGGTCACCGTCCAAAAGCAACCGCTGCTCCCCACCCACCCGCTGTACGACTGCTACCCAGCACGTCTAACCTCGGTGACTGAGGTGGTTAATTTGCTTTTGGGTCTGGAGAAGTACTCTGTGTGCCAGGGGATGCCTCCCAAAGAACCATCACATTATAAAGACCCCATCATACTGGAACGGTCATCAACATGTGATTTCCTGGTTAAGAAGAATGTGGGCATTTGTAATAACTGCAGAGCACTTCAACTTTAACATCATCACAGACAGAAATGGAAAATAAATGTGAGCAGAGTGGAGACCACTGGTTTTCTAGTGACACTTTGTGCAATTTTATTTTATTTTTTGGTGATGATGTATATCAAAACTTTACAGACTTACCTCTGGACTGTAAATGGTTTATTTTAAGAATCACCAAAGGCATTTCAGGAGTTGTGACATTATAATCCAGGCGTGTTTCTTCTCAGATGTTTTATTATGTAGGTGTAGGGCTTTTCTACTTGACTGTTATGTGTCTTGGCTTTGGCAGTGTGCTGAAGTCAGCCCTCTGTGTGGTTAGTGTGCTGTTGGTTGATTCACACTCTTACTTGAGGAATATCCCTCACCCTCCTTACCACTATTACACATTTTAGTAGCCCTTTCAGACAACTGTACTACTAGAAAATTAGCCCACGTGTTTGATTCCCAGCATTAACACTGTTGTCATGCTACCGGGTTCGTTCATACTATATACAACAAAGTTAATAGAAGATTTGTTTTGGTAAAAACAAGTGTGCACCTCAACTGCTTTCTTTTTTAATTTAATAATATATTCATTAGTGTCATCACTGTTGTCACTAACACTCCATTTATTAGCACTCCATTTATTTGCATTTTTGCATTTGCTCCCAGTGATGATACTAAGGCTGGAAAAATGTGAGGGAATTAGAAAGGGTACCCGGTGGCAAATCAGATGTGTTGATCGATCTGATGTGGCGACCACTTGGGAAATAAGGGAGCTGCCAAAGGTACCTTTCTATTAGAACTAGTTATTTAAATTGAATTATGTGATTATTTCAAATTCATGACCATTCATACTGGATTGTAATGATGACATGTTGATTCTGGGCTGAAATTACAAGCATTTTTTAAATATCTTAATCTGATTGCAAAGTAGACTATCATTTGATTAGCTCTCCCACTGAAGGAAGAATGTGCTCCTAGCATCAGCATGTGTGGTGTGATGAATTTCATACGACCTTTAAAAATGCATTGAAGTTGTCCCATGACAGGAAAAAAAGTACAATTACCTTCTGAAGTTTGTTCTCATAAATAACTAACTTTAATCTCAAAACTTTTTTTTTTTTAAACAGCTGTTGGGTAGGTCAGCTTTTTTGTAAACCTAACCTACCCTCCTTTTTTGCTTTCATAGGGTGAGTTTTTGTTATCATATTGCATCAGAAATATCTGAAAAGTGGGAAATATATCATCACAAACTGACCTAGTATGGATATTATGCTAAATTTGTATTCACCCCATTACTATGACAGTCTAAAGTCATTTGAGCAGAACCCACAAGCTATAAGTAGGAGCAAGCCACTGTTTTAAAAAATACCCAAGACATCTGAGATAGTAGTGATTTTCCAGAACATACAGTGACATTACTGGTCAAATATTTAATTGAATATTCCCCAAATAAAGAGACAGTGTGGATGGTTATGCAAAGTAAGTATAAGTAACACTTAAAAAAAGGTACCTTTGTGTAATCCTATGTTGGGGTTGTTGTACTTGTAATTTCTCTCAATTTTAGCCCAATTTGATGTCTAGTGAGAATATTTCACACTATATCTACTGAAAACTTTATTCAATGACCCGGTATTTAGACTTGACACTAAAAACATTGTAACACCTTTTAAGATCTCAAACAAAACAAAAGAAAACAGATGAAGATGAATGTAGTTAAACATTCCTCACAAATCTCAAGCTAAAACCCAGCAACAGGATTACAGTTGTTGTGACTGGCACCATGTTAGCTGAGAACAGTAAACTTTCCTTAAAGGTTTAGTTTCGGTTTTTCGAGGTTTTTGTTGTTTTTAGAACAACATGCTCTTGTCAAAGTGATGATGTAGCAACAATCATCGTACAGATGACTCTGAAATAATAATATCTGAAATAATAATAAGCACTTAATGAGTCTTCTTCTGTCTCTGTTCTCGAGTAGTATAACACTTGGCCTTTAATTGTATTTTCAGCCATATAATGTGTTTTGTTTTTGTTTTTTAAGTGTATAATAATTCAGTTTTTACCCCCCATTACAAACAACCTCCTGCAAGTTTTAACAATGTGAAATTTTATGCATTCTTGATGTGATTTTTTTTTTTTTTAAATGTTGTTTTCCTCAAGTAATTGTGCATATGTTGAAATATTTGGGAACAGTGGGTTATTCCTTTAAAAAATATTGTTATTTAGTCTTTGAATTAAAACATATTTGAAGAACTGACACTGGTTTTCCTCATTTCTGGTCATTTTTGTCTTTGAGTATGTAATGTTTGGTGATAATGTTAGAATATTTTGTATTATTTTACAATTGATCAAATGTGTCCAAATCATCAACTGAGTAGAATTAATTGACTTAAACTTTATATGCAGTAACATCAATTTATGTGGTTGCTGTCTGCTAATTATTGATTTTATGGTTGAGTCAGTGGAACACAGCCTAAAGAAAACATATAGCCTATAAAGCTAAGCAAGTCTTAAACATACTTTGATCAGTTAATATAAATCAGACTCTAGAGAGAGTTGATATACATTTGACAAGAAGCAGACTTGACTGCAACAGTGTGATGTTCAGAGTTCAGCTGTGCCTTTAACAAGCAGTTATCACTTTGTCGGTTTTGTTGATCGTTCTCATGAGCGGTCAAAAGCTTTGCTATGAATTCTCTTTTCAAAAAAAGATGCTCCAGCTTGTCCTGTACTGAACAACATAATCAAGGAGGAATCAAAGTGCTGTACTTAGGAACTTTCTGACGTAAAACTGGCCCTTTAACCACAACTTTCAGTTTCTCCTCTATGATGTGTTGCCAGGGCTTTAGTGCAGCTGTTGTTTGAGAATCTCTCGCCTTTAACTTTGTCTTCAGAGAGTGAAATGTGTGCTTCAGTCGGTTGGTAACAGGTGTTTAACTTGCCCTCTTTAAAAAGTCCTTTTTTGTGTGGAGCCACTTTTTTCTCCCGTTATTTGGTGATGTGTTAAAAAATATTTTAATTTGTATAAAGCCGTTTCTGTATCGGATACACTTCTTAATACTTACAGTGAATTTTCTTAAAACATTTGAAGCCCTGAAATTAGTCCAATATTAATCCAATCCGAAACATTAAAAAGTCAGCACTTTAAATGAATTTGAATGCGTTTTTTTACACCAATATACATATACCAATACACGTTTATTACTATTGAAGTTATTGAATTAAGGATGGAAGAACGCAATTAACTTCCCTTTAAAAAGCCATGTTGGGCTGCTATAATTTTGTATGGTGCGGTCCAATTTAACTCTGACATAGAAAGCAGTAAAACTAAAACGACTATTTTAGTTTTTTGAGTTGAACGTATCAGTTTTTAAATCTGGAAAAAGTCTCTTGGGGGTTTGGGGAGGGTTACCTTGAATGCTGCACATGAATCCACGCTACTGTGCAACACCTGGGTCATATTCGTATTAGCGGATCGAGTGGCGCACATTGAAGGCATGTACCATCTGGGGAGGGGCATCGTCGCTGTGGTCGTGTTGGAGTCAGCTGGCTGTGTGAAAGAGAGCGTTTTCATGCCGTGCAGAAAGCAGGTCTGTTGAGATGCGCAGAGCTCCGACGCAGCGGAGGTCGCGAGGCTGCTGGTGAATTACAATTGGGATAGTGAAGCATCATGAACGGGCAGCTCTTTTCCGTGGATCTCCGCACATTTTGCCAATAAAAACAAGCAGGAATGATTTTCCTCCCCCTGCTTTCGCTCCAGAGAACCATGGAGACCTCGCAAGGCATCAGTCATGCTCTCTGGTAAGAGGGGATTCTGCTCCAAGATGTCCTTTTCCATCCTAAATGGGCGTATTAATTAATAGCTACCAGCTTTTCAAAATAATGATATATTTTCTCTATAAAATGAAATGCATCGGCCTAAACGCGAGTTCGCAAGACGTCCTCGCATCTGTTCACGCATTTAGCTCGTGTGAAAAGACGTTTGTCATCGTGGCGGGCTGTGACACACCTGCGATGTGTTATCGCTTCCATAATGAGTCCGGTGCGTTTCATTATCAGCCGGTGCGCCGCCGTCTGCAACGGCTATGCAGATGCGGGGATCAGCGCAGACTGGATGTGCGAACGCGTGCTTTATGCTGAGCCAAATCACATGTTCGTACGATGAATGCGAGGACCGCATCAAGTGAGAGCCTCGCGTTTGTGTACGCGTTGTGCCAGAAAACAGTGCAACGGGTCGTTTGTGTGGCACGCTCGTCAGGAGGCAGGGGGTGGCAGAACTGCAAGAACGTCTCAAATTCAATTTTTAAAGGAGTGAAAATGTGTGCCAAGCTTCCCGGGAATGCATAACTTCTCCCCTGTTGCTGCATTGTTATGAAGCAAAAAAACAGACCCGAACATCTTGTTACTGCCGTCTCCTGGGCCTTATTGCTTCTCTCCTCTCATTTATTAATACTGCTCGGTCACATGCAGCAGCGTTAAGCTCCTATTATTAACAGATCCCTGAGCGAGCCTGTCCGTCAGGATCCCTTTTGGTGGGGTGGGCTCGTAAAACTGTGTTGGTGCCTTTTACAGTGAGTCACTGTACTCCACCTTTTCGCGTTTCTGGGAAACACCTCTGTTTTTTACTAGAGGGTTTTCCTTTGAAGCCTTATGCTCATTGCTCCTATTTTATTTACAGTTGTTAGTGCTGGGAACACCAGGACATTTACAAGCAAAGGGGTTGGTGTGCTGGGAGACCATTCTCATGCTCAGTTTCCTCTTGATCACAGGGATTAGGATGAAACCAGTCATGTTAGTGTTTCTGTTCACCCGTACAGTACAAAGCACTCCCTTTGGCTGTTGTGTTTCAGTACAGTTCAGTCACATTCCATGGAAGTGGACTTTGACCCAGATAGCTTTGTCACAGTTGCATTTTTTTAATACTTACATTTTTTAACTGGTTGCATCAAGGTTACACTATTTTTTTCCTTCTTTTTAAATGATCCCCTTAAGACATGGGCTGACACAAATTTGAACATGTGGTTCTGTAGTTGGTGAATGACAAAACATGCAGGTAAAGTACAGTGTGAAAAGAAACACTGGCTGCTTGATCTGATTCTAGTCATTTCACTACTTCTTACTAGCACAAAGACATAGAGTTGCAATGAGAAACATTTAGCTTCATCTAAAGTATCTTGTTGCTACAACCAGGGAATAAAGTCTGATCAAGCGACTGTAGTACTACAGATGGGGGAGCATATTCACCTACTTTTCTTCAAAACACAAAACAATCAGATCAAGGTCCTTTTGTGTGTAAATATTGAATGTAATGGCGTGGCTGCACTTCATAAGTCTGAGCGAAACAAAAGCACTGAACTCTTTCCAGAATCAGCAAAGTGGATTACAGCAAGCCACAGAGCATAAAAACAGCTTTGGACATACAGAAATCCCTCCAGGTGTTACAGAGCAAAGGAAAAATGTATAGCAATAATCCCCTCAGACATTAGAGTCACATTCCTTTCTTTATTACTCCACCCTCCTCTCCTCCAACCTCAGCTTAGCGGAATCCAGGTGGATAGCAATCACTGGGCTTTGCTTTGTTTTGCCTGTGGTAGTTGTGTCAAATGTAGAAAGGTGAGCATCAAGGCCCAGGGAGGGAGAGAGGACGAGCTATACGATTGGTCAGCCTTGGCTAAGCTGCCCTGCCTTGTGCTGATAAGTGCATTATAAATCAGTATTTCATGGATATAGAGAGCAAAACGAAGAGATCACATTGGTGCGCGGGGTTGGTTGGAGGGTCACCTGACCCCTGCATAAGCCCTCCATCCACAGTTGTAGGGGTTGCCCAGGTGGAGGCAGCTCTGAATCAGCCGTATGTCTGACCTTGTCCAATCTCTTGTTCGTTGAATCATAAATTACATCTTCCTCCTTCTTACATTTCTACTCCCATCCTCACCAGCAAATCTCACCAATGGCTCTACAGTGTCCTTGGGGTCTGATAGTCAATGTTTGGGAGTTGCATTACTGTTCTCCTATAGATTAGATCAGTATGGCTTTAGACATGGAGAAATGCTGTCCTGGTACACCAATGAAAGCAGTGAGGTACTACTTTGTAACAACTGACACAGACAGTGGTGCAAACTGTAGTTTTTAACTGTCTGCTGCCTATTAACTTCTCAGGAACCAGCGTGGGATCCTCATGCTAGCCTAACAGGAGCTGTGTAGTCGTAACCCTCCTCTGGTTCACATGTGTAAGTTGACAACAGCAGCAGCTGTGTCAACACCAGCGGTCAACATGAGGGCCGCTGGCCTCACCTGCCCATAGTTAGCTGGAGGTGAGGTTTCAGCTGCTCCTTTATACCACAGCTGCCTGTTGAAAGAGACCAATAAACCTGCTGTGCAGCATATGGTGGTGCTGCAAAAGCTCCTGCCGCACCGTATTAAGACATGCAGTTTTAAGTCTTGAATATGTGTATTATAAATTCTCAATAATAGTGTTTCCTGTTCCCAGGACTCTTGGGCCACATGAAAGCTGACAGTAGAGAGAGAGTGAATCTGTTTAAGAGCCAAGAGCCATCGTGTTTATCAAGGGAGACGACGCATAAAACTGTTGCCTGTAGGAATGTAGCTTTGCTGTGAATATTTCAAGCTAATATGCATCACTTCTAAGCTGAAGAGAGAGCATTATAGCTCCTTGTGTGGACACAGGAGGATCAGAGCTACGGTACGGGCTTCAGTGTTTAGCCCGTCTAGAATATTAAACTCCTCCTCGATTTGCATTTGAGTGATACGAGCTGCACTGGGGCAGCTCGCTCTCATTGCACGGCTCATGTTTTAATCTACACGGCTCCTTCAGTGCTATCTGTACCACCATCCACAGCCCGTACGCATGCTCGGCCAACACGTGTTTGAAGCTGTGGTGTTTAAAATCTATATCTCCTCAGATTCTGTGAGGGCGGCTGTGGTTCAGGAGGTCGTTGTCGTCTGTTAATCAGAAGATCTGTGGTTCAATTCTGAGCTACTCCAGTCTGCGTGTTAAAGTGTCTTTGGGCAAGATGCTGTACTCCTTTGTGGGTGATAGAAAGTCCTGGAAAAAGGCATCAGAAGTATGTCATGTAGTGAAAAGGGTTCATGTAGTAGTGCATTTACCATCTCACTCATGCTTTCCTCTTAAGTGTGTTGCAGTCTTGTATTGTCACACCTGTGCCTCTGCACAGCAGGTGCTTACAAAGCTGGCACTTAACTTGAAGTAGCGATGCAGCTGATCCCCTCAGGTGTGTTATCTGTTAAGTGTGGCCATGGTGGATCTGTTGCAACTGGTCTTCACCTTTCCTCTAGCTGCTATTGCACAGTGATTACTGCTATGGTGTTTTAACCATAGCCCCATTGTGGTGTCTTTCCATTCTCTTTCTGTAGTTATAAACCCTTTTATAATAAGATGCACTGTACGTTCAACTACTGCTGAACAGCAGGAAAATTTTGGATAATGGAAAGCAGTAAAATGCTAGTCATACACATGAGGCCCATAGCGACAGGAGGCGTAATCGCGTTAGAGTAGTCTGGATGTCTTTGTTGAGGAATTGCTGCAATGCTATGACTTATAGCTGTGACTTTGCCTTTAGATTCTGATGGTATATATTGCCCTAAAGGGGGGTATGAAGAGCAGGATGTAATGCTTTGGAGTTCCTTGCTCAGTGTGCATCAGTAGAATGAATCAAGGGAGACACAGTGGTGCTATTAGAAACTTCTTTCTGAGATGTGATGGTGCCAAGTTCAAACCTTCCGCTTAGCTCAGCGATTCAAAACTGCATAGGATGTGATGGTGACCCCCACCTCTCACTCAAGACTGCAGGTTTGAAAAGCAGTAGTAATTTGGATTGGTGGATGGAAAATGAATCAAATGTAAAATGGGCTTGAAACTTGCTTTTCTTTTCTTTTTTTCTTTTGAATACTTCACAAATGGATAACTACTTTTAAACTTCATGTCATTTAGGTGGGTAAGGGATGGTGAGTAAAGGTCTTTAAAAGGTATTTGTTAGCCATGTCTGCTAACCCTCCCATAATAGGCCGCTTTTACCCAGAAGACAAGTCTAAATAACTGGAGGTTGATAGCAGAAATTCCTTCTACACCTGAAGGTCAGGGTGGCTATCAGGTGGGTTTCACCCTAATGTAATAAGCTGGAATGTACAGTTATTCCTATTATTTCAAAGTAAAGCAAATGTATTAGTTGGCTTGTGGCTTTCTGTGGACGAAACTAATGGTACAGTTACAAAATACAAGCACAAAACACAGAAAGGGCACATTGCAGAATGATTTTAATTTTCATTCAAAGACATTACTCTGAAGAAACAACCCGACATTAACAATTACAAATAACAGAGAAAATTATCCATTTGTGAAGTAATTACACAAAAAAATGATATTGAAATTTTCAAACCAATTTTCATTACGGTCACTTTGATTGAGGTCTTCAATTTGTCATCATAATGCGCTGCCAAAACACGTGTCTACCATATTTCAGCTACTATTTAACTGCATAACAGAAACAGAACGGATTATTTCACTCACTATTTTATGATTTGGTGTCACCAATTTATGTGGCACTGAATTCCTTCTTCAGTACATAAATTAAATGCAGCTTGCTAAGGTATTAAACTTTATCTAAGTAAGAGGAAGAATGTGTTATTTCTTGCTAGGATGCTCATTGTAAGACTATAAAAAGGAAGTGTGAGATGTATTGTTATAGTAGCAAAAATGAACCAGTGATATTTGCACTGAGGTTTTAGTTTTTTATGATGACAGAGTGGGCACATTTAGTTTTGTTTAACAAAAACAAAAGGGGGGGATTGCACTGAATTTCCTTGGAAATGTTTTGGTTGCTAGACAAAGCCATTCTTAGGGGCATGGCAGCCTTTTGGCTCCAGCTGCCCAGCGACAGTCCAGATGAATACCAAATGTCTCAGTCTCCTCTCGACTGCTTCTCTCTGTGGGTTTACTGTTCGGCTGTTCAACAAAGAACAGACATGACACTGCCTTGTACACTCCCAGGTGAAAATCCCACTCGGTGTATTAGATTAACTGAAAATTTAATCATCATGATTTTGTGTAACAGGATTCATGTGATGAGCTTTTGTCTGCCACTTGCTTGTGTGAAAGGCTCCTGTTTGTCTGTCAATGGGAGGTCAAGCATGCCGGGGGTTTTCGCATGCACGGGAGCAAACAGCACTTACTGGTTCACTTCCAGAACAGGAGCCAACGCAAACTCTGGAAGTATTTCAAGTATGTCTTCACAGAAAGTGAGTGTTGTGTTGTTTGAGGCAGGAAAACAGAACTCTGATGTTTCTGGCCTGAAAACCCCCCAAAAAGCTGAGCAGAGCTCTGAGACAGCTGCTCAGACTAACTGATAGATAAATGTTTCCTTTTGAAAGATGGGACACTGGCAGAAGCAATCTTTGGAAATGGTAATTCTGATCCAGCCCTTGAGGCCTTCCATCTAGATTTGTGGGCTGAATGGAGCCGTTTTATGATTTACTCGACTGGCAAGAAGACAGCAGGATGCTTATTTACGGCAGCGATTTGTGAGCAACGCCGAGCGAGAGGCTTTTGGCAGAAAACGCGATCGCTATTTTTGGATGTCAAGTCTCTACTGGGCATTACGGAAGAGGCTTTGTTTGTAATGAACCTCCATTATGTAGAAGAGAGTATATGAACCGTGGCTCACCTGCAACAGTTTAGTAAAAACAGTACATGTCTTAGTTTCCCCGATTATCTGTTGTTCCTTCTCAACAGATAAATAGATGATTATATGTAGAGGTTTTAAAATGATGTGAGTTTTGTGTGAACCTTGATATTTATGACAGTCGCTTGGAGGAAATGCCACTGATTGCATTCTTCGCCGCCTTTGTTACTTATTCCAACACTTTGCTTCTGGCTCTGTTACTCTTGCTTTTTTTTGTAATGGTAGCTTTGAGCTTGTGAGGCATGAAACACACAGGGATTAGATTTCTCCCTCTGTATCTGTCCATACATTATTAATGCTACTTATCTCGTCTCATTTTCCTTCCCTTTGCAAATTAATTGGCTACTAATTGCATCCAAGGGCTAATTTTGGAGTATTTAGAGTATTACTCACTCTCAGAATGCCTAATCTGCAAGTAATGTTTGGACTCTAGATGAACTCTCAAAATGTTCTCTAGAACTCATTAAATCCTACATTTATAATCTTGCATACTGTCATAACGGGGTTTATTGTGGTTTCATCTAAATTGTTGCTATCACCTGGTGTCGTTTTTTCTGATCTAAGACATTTTTTTTTCTTTTATCTTTCTGAGTCAAATATTCTCCCACAAGTCTGTCGTTACAGAAACTAACCTGTATTTAGTGATTCAGTTTTTAAATACCTGAGCAGAGGGACAGCAGCGCCCCCTGACGGACCCTTGTGTCATCTGATCAAATGCTTTTTTTAAAAAAGTTTTTTTAAAAATAATATATATTATTTGAAACACACACACCAGCCACAACCTCATTAATATTGTGTAGGTTACCAGCCCTGAATTGATGGTGCACTCCTGGCAGGTTGTGCTGCATGAGCGCATGTCAAGATATAACAAAACAATCAATGCTATTTACTTCACCTGTTAAGGGTTTCAGTGCTGTGGCTACTACTTTCAGTGCTCAGTTACAGTTACTTCATGTTACTTGAACAGAAAAATTAGTTTTAGTGGTTGGATGTAATGCTTGTGGTGGCTGTAGCTCAGGGGGTAGAGCAGGTCAGTCTACTGATTGGAAGGTTGGTGGTTTGATCCCTGGCTACCCCAGTCTGCATGCCAAATATCCTTGGGCAAGATACTAACCCCAAGTTGCTCTCTGATGCATCCACTGGAGTATGAATGTTAGTTAAAAAGCATAGAAAACAGTGCTTGTGTGAATCGGTGAATGTGGCATGTTGTATAAATGCTCCAGGAGAGTAGAAAAGCGCTATATAAGAATCAGCCCATTTGATTTACTTAACTTCTCACATAAGTCCAGTGTACTGGCTCACATTTGGGTATATTTCAAACAAGTTTTTGGCAGATATCTTGTCTTGTACCTCCAGATAACAGAAAGCTGGCTAATGATACATTTTAAACCTTCATCTCTCTTTCTCAGGTGAGGGTGTGGCTGACAGCGTGAATTGTAAAGTCCCCAGAATTACATCACATGGAGGTCAAAGGACATCTGATCACATCCATGGGTTTGGGGGCTCCTGGTGAGTAATGATGACTTCTCACAGTGTAAGGATTCACACTTCCGTCTGTGGACATGTCTGAAAAGGCTTGAGAAACCATCAGCTTGCTTGTTTTCCTGACAGTTTTTTCTCTAGGGAACTGCCAGCTGAAAAAACATCTGTGTTTGTGAAGACCTTTTGTTCACATACTGCCACTACAGCTGCCAGATAATCTTATCTTAGCACTCTGAGAACAGACACCTTCAAAAACACGACACTGTGATACAGTATAAACATAACCCACAAGATTGCGTTTTTAATGAAATCACTGCCAGTTTGAGTCCACATCTGAATTTCACCGTGTGTAAAAATGACTTTCATGCGTTGTGCCTCCTAGATGTTCAAGGCTGCCAGGATGGCAAGCTGCAGGCTGAGAGGATCGCAACTCTGCAAGAGAGGAAGCAGGCCTTGGAGGCTCTCCTCAACGCCAGAGTGGGAGAGCTCAAACAAGTCTGTTTGCAGGAAGCTGTGAGTCGATCTCGCTTCATCTTCGAAACGTAGCTCAGCTTAGATTCTTTCTCCGTACACCTCAAGCGATGAGAGGATAGCTGCAGTGTGGTTTAACAGCAAATTTAAGTCTTCTGTAAAAATTAGAATAAACGTGAACGTCTGAGCTCAGATGCAGCTAACAACTTTTTGGAAATGGGATATTTCTCACAGACAAAATCTTTGCTTGATTGCTTCTGAGTGCCTGTCAGTGCATGTTAATGAATCCGCAGCTGCCTCAGCTTTTCTTTAACAGCTGTTCAACACGTCCCTGTTTTCAGCTGGATGGTGACTCATTCTATCTGTGTGTGCCTATTTATGGATTCAGAAGTTGTCTGCTCTGTTGTCAGTGTAGCTTACTTAGACATCTGAAGCACTTCTCATCTGCAGAGTTATGGTTCTGCTTTAGAGGTAAATGCTAAACGCAGCCACATTATTGCTGGCATATCTCGGGCCATAACTAGACCATTTAAGGAATTTTTTTTGTTTTTAAAGAGACTTAAAGTAATCCGTTAAATGGTTATCACTTTATGAAACAGTTTGCATCTCAGTTGCCAGTGAGAAGGATTTTAGTAACTGGGGGCTAATCGATGTCCTCTACAGGAGCTGACTGGGAAATTGCCACGTGCTTTCCCATTGGAGACAGGAGAGAAACCCCCACTGGTGCAGCGGAGAGCTGGCCTAGCGCCCATCGCCAAGGCAGAGGTAAGTCAACACCTTGAATATCAATTGTGTTTACGCAGTAGCTGTACCATTTTGTATGTGTGTGTGTGTGTGTGTGTGTGTGTGTGTATACTCAGTCTAACATGGGTGACTTTCCCTGGCTGCAGGATGAGGCTGCCCAAAGAAAGCAGATGAAAGCCATCTTCACGGGTGCTCTGTACAGACACTCGGAATCAGACCGAAACGTTCCAAATAGCAAAAGAACGGTCCATCGGGGCTGTCATACAGGTACAATACCATGGCAACTAATCCCATACCTGCGCACTTAAAAAAACAAACAAAAACCCCCCAAAAGCTACACAATAATAATAAAAACATGATGCTGAAAACATCTTCTTTGCACTTTTGCATTTTTGTTTACCTAAGCCACCAGGTGTCATGCTGCTTTGTCTATGACCTATATCCTTTGTGTTTCAGAGGACACTGTCATGTCAGAGAGTACCAGCTCCATGTCAGATTCAACATCCCATGACAATGGTGAGTCAACGGTCTCCGTGTGTATCCACATTCACCAAAGAAATAACTGAACCTCTGACCCAACATCATTCTTAAAACATGAGAATATGCAGTGTTATTAATACTCTGCACCACAAATTGCACACGTTTTTCACTTTTAAGGCTTTTATTGAAAGTTGACTACATCAAAAGATGATTTGTTGTTCTTCCTCCTACAGAGTCTTCACCGAGCGTGGCTGCTGACCAGCGATCTCTGTCTCAGCCACGACTTACTGCAGGCAGCCCTGACCACAGAATCAGCAGGAAGCTATCCCCGGTGGAGATTTATTACGAGATGAGGACACGGCGCAACTCTGTCACAAGCTCTGTTAGGTGTGTATCTTAAGGTGACCCTGTGCAGCCTGCCTGCTCTGTTACATTCACAGCATAAGTACACAAAAGTAAATCATCAGGATTGTGTGGGTTACAAATGCTAAATGCATCTTGTGATTCTTCCTTTTTTGTTTTCTTCCACAGCCCAACTCACTCTTTACCTAGAAGTGCTTCTAACGTTGAAGGCAGAAGTGTTCCAGCAACTCCTATGCTGGCCCGAACTGCTCCCATCAGCGTTCACGTCAGGTAATCTGTGATGCTGGGCTGCTTCTGTCTGATGCTGCACCGCTCCCTCCTGCTGTGATAACTGTATGGTTGGAAATGGCTTAATGACTTAGCTGAATGAAGACACAGACTTCAGGTTGTAACAGCGATTAGTGTCAAATTCAGCCACCAGCAAAGGTTTTTAATTCTTTGGACTTTAGGCATAAAAATTGTTCCTTTTTTAAAAAGTAACTTTTCTGTGAAATGCAGTTACACGGTTTAGCTTAAAGCTGCTGTCACTCACTCTGCTGTATCTAAAGTTCTTTAGTTTCCTCTCCGATTATTATGTGCTGCTGCTGTGCTCATTTGCTTTGCTCATTTCTTAGGTCAGATGCATCGGGTGGAAATGGGCTGAAACAGTGGTCTGGCAGCCTGGATGTGCCATATATGATTCCGCTGGCTCAAGAAGGCTCTTCCTCTGACCGCCGCAGCTGTCCGTACAGCTCCCGAGCCAGACGCAGCAACAGCTCTGAGGCCCTGCTGGACAGATCGAGCCTTCCGGACGACCCAGGCCCTAGAAACGGCATGCCGCAGAGGGGAGGGCCCTACAAGAGTTCGGAGACGCTGACAGATGGAAAACTGCGGCATATTCACTTGGGCAGCCCCGAGGGGCATGTGGACAGCTCTGTTGAGCAAGTCAAAATGCGTCTGTCTATGGGTGGCAGGGGAGCAAGCGGTGGCTACAATGAACTTTTGATGGACTATATCTGGGGAAAACAGCAGAGGATGCAAGTGCAGCACCATCTGTACCAGTCCACAGGAAGGATCTGGCAAGACATGTCCTCCCCTCGCTCATCCACTGCAGCAGTGCCTCCCCATGCCAACGGATTTTCCCATTCCCAGGTGCACCTTCCCAGTGCTGCACCTCCCTACAGTCCCATGGTCCTTAGAGGATCCCAAGCTGAACTACGCAGGGTCAAGGTCACCAGAACCAAATCTTGTGGACCTTTTATTCCTTTGCAGCAACATCCCCAAGATGCAATTCTACTATCAGCGTACGAGTCCCCCCTTCCTATTTCTGGAACCACCACATCGTCCATTCCCAACCTGCACCCTTACCAGACTGATTTGTCTGGTCCCTCCTTCACCCGCAGACCCCCACAGTTTTCTCTTCCTACTCCAGAAGACTCAACAAGAAGCCTGCATAAAGCCCTGGCTCTGGAGGGCCTTAGAGACTGGTACCTGAGGAATGCTCTTGGCTATCCTACTGCTGCTCCAAAGGGCCACGAGGCAGGGATCTCTCGTCTTTCACACCCACACCCACTGGTGCACCAGGCCCAGTCTGTTCAAGGTGAACCAACCAACCCCCAAAGGCCTCAGATACCCCAGTCAGCCAGCTTCCATGGTCACCCTCTCCATGGAAGGTCAGTATTTTTAAATGTGATTGACTAGCTGATGTTTCAAGTTAGATTTCATACACACTGCAGAAACACAAGCCTAATAAAAGTCAATTTTTCTGTTGGTTTACATTAACACCAGAAAAATGTACCATTATTATTACTGCTGCCTTGTTATATATATACATATATATAAGTGAGGCTGAAGTATCCCAAAGCACTGGTCAGTCAAGATTATCCATTGCTTCAAAAGGCTCACAGCTAACACACAGATTGCTGCTGACTGCAGGTGTTATTGATCAATACGTTTTTTGCATGATACTCAGAGAAACTCGCACTTTTCCTAAAGACACAGTTGTTTTCATGCTTTCAGTGGATTTTAAGGTTATGTACAGCATGGATGCATTACTGAAATCTGTGTGTTACAGATGATTTGTCTGTCTTCTTAGATGTTGGCAGCAATGCTTCCAACAGATGCTGGCGCCGTTACACTCACTCTGCCCCCCAGCCAATCCATCTATCATCCTCTTTTACAATTGAGACTGTGTTATTTTCTTTTTATTATTTATTTTTTGGGGCTTGGTCAGCATTATCGCCTGCTGCTGGCAGCCTCATGCCAACACTCTTTGTTGTTCCTGATTGCTTCCAAGGATGGGCCTCTCCAAGCTCTGTTATAGTCTTGCCATGAGTCACACTTTTTTTCCCTTTTTTTTTGTGGGCCCTAAGAAAATTAATTTCTTAGTGGTTTTACTGCATGCTTCTTGTGGTGTTTATTTGTTTCCTCTCTTATTTTTTGGGGGGGAGTGCAATATTGACTTGTTTTACCTCCCCCCACAGGTCGATGGAGTTCTCTCTCTATCAGGAGACATCTGATCCACAGATGCAAGAGGTGACTCCAAAGGAGCCCAGTGCTGACCCAGGCACCTTGGTCTGAAGCAGCAGCAGACACTCATGCACACATCAATGCACTACATACGCAAAAACAGTGTAGCTTCACATGGACTCCTATATACTACTCCAAAAATTAAGGGAACACTTAAATCACATGCTGTATCTCGATGAGTTAAATATTCAAACTGAAAGTCTTTATGACACACACTGTGTAATTTGTTGAGAACAAAATAATGGAACAGCCTTCTGAAGGCTGGATTCAAAATGACAACAAAAATCAATGTTATAAATTGATCAAGTGTTCCCTTTATTTCTTTTGAGCAGTTTAATTCCACACACAAGTTGATTATAATGTGACCTCAGCAGCATCGAAAAACATGACAACCTCAGCAGAAAGAGACTGAAGTAAATGACAAACTGTAGCTGTACAGCTGGAAAACGCCTGGGCAAGCTCCCTGTGTTATACCTGATTTTTGCCAATTTCAATGTCAACCCCAGTGTTTTGTGGCTGTACACGGGTGCTGACTTGCAGAGCATCTAATACCAATATGATCATACTCTACTTCACATATAAATATTTCTGGTCCAACGCGAGCAGTAAGATCCTTTCCATTAATCCTGAAAAGTCTGCCGAGATATACTTTTTTACAGAATATATACAGCTGTAAAGTACTATTTTGTATCTTCTGAGATATAAAGAACTGTTATATTAAAGAGGTAATTTATTGCTCATTAACCGTGTTATATTCAAAGATGTTACGAGCTCACATCATTTGAGACGTATTACATGCCAGTGACCGTGTGTTTGTAAATTATATAAACCGCAGAAACATGCTTCAGTCCTCATCTGCCGTTAACGTCACAGCCATTTGTATTTTTCATATTTGATAAAAATGAAATGGGCCATGAACTGTAGCGTTATGGTGTAGCAGACAGGAGTGCCTAAATGTTTAATATCAAAACTAAACCTTGGTTAGAAAACTTTAAAGTTGCTAGTTTTAAGACTGTGTGAGATTTAGTTTTTAAAAATCAGACTAAAGTGTATCACAATGTGACTCAGTTAGGGTATTTGGAATGATGTCATATGTATTTTGGTGTTTTGGGGGTTTCAGCTCAGTGCTTTTTGATAAATGTAGCCTTCTGTGTGCTGACCTTAGGACAAACCTTAGGGCTGTAGTGAGACCTTCTGTATGGCAGTAGCACTTGACTGTGTGACAAGAAATGACTCGTATCAAATGAGTTTTTTTTCTGCATTCACTTGCGGAGGATTTGATTGTCATACAGAGCACTTTATGAACATCTTAAGCCTTAACCCCTATGAAATTGTCACAGAGATAGATAACAGTCAGTAAGAAGGTTTTTCTTTTTCTTTTGGGTCTTCAAACATCTGCTGAAGGTCTGGATGGTGGTCTGTACATAGTGTGGATTGTACTGATGAGTCTCAAGCTAATGTTCTATTCCCATACTAACAATGTAATTTTCCAAACTAACCACATAATAAGTATAATCAAAATAAGATGCCCTACTCCTTCAACCCCACTTCCCCCAAGTGAGAACTATTTAATTGGTTATAAAAATTGAGGGTGACCATGTGACCAGAATAGAGCCGCTGCAGTACTGAATGGTGGTGTGAGCAGGTCTCATACCAGTAAATGTCTTTGTGAGAATACACGCTGTTTGTATTTGTAAAGAATCTGTTTGACATGTTTGCTTTTTATAAAGAGTTTTTTTTAACATTGTGTCATGTATCACTGTATATCAGTAGCATTATTACATGGTTTTCACAATCAGCCTGGGTAGCATTTTGCAATGTACACTACAGAAACCAGAAGAAGTAAACTGAAAATATTTGTATTGTTGTAACAACATAGCATGTTTCTTTCATGGTTTTAATATGATTTTGCCTTTTTTTTTCTGTATTTGATCTTCAGACTCATCTGAATGCAGTTTTCTTTTGTGTGTGCTTGTGATACGTTTTTGCTCAGTTACGAACTGTAACACACTGTGGAACATGAACCTTGTGTCTACGCCTGTCTGATGTGTTCACATCCTCTGTTTCCTGCTTCATAGAGCTCCTTCCAGCTTGTTAAAGACTGAAATCAAAGACCAAACTGCTGTGCACTGGGGGTCATAAAGGTATTTTTCATATAATGTACTCTAAGTTCAAAAGAAATAATATAAATTTAGCTCTAAAGCAAATGTATTCAAACTATATTATATTTATGAACCTATAACGTTTTGTAGCCATCTACTGTAGCCCTTTCTCATCAGTGCAGGAATTAGTAATGTATGTTTAAAATTTCATTAAGCCGTGTGATATGTTTAATATTTGGTTATACTTTATATTTTCTTTATTTCTTAAAAAAGAAAAGATATTTAAGTGCAGCTGTTTTCTCTTTTCTTCTCTCTTTATAACCAGGCCTATGAAGTTAGGCTAAACAAGGCCTGCTCTGTTCTGTATGTATGAGATCTAAATAAAGTGTCATGTTGAAATCAAAATTCAAATGTGCCAGATGCTTTTGTACTATATGCAGCAAAGTTGTGCTGAAAATGACCTGTGGTTGTACTCTGTGCTAAACCTACCTCTTCTAAACTATTAATCAGAGTATATAATGAACAGGTAGGTGGATTTATCAAAATGGTATAACCTCATCACCAGTGCTGTTCTTGGTAATTGATCTGTGCTAGTGTGATAGGATTTTCTATTTT
This sequence comes from Oreochromis aureus, assembly GCF_013358895.1. Taxonomy (NCBI): domain Eukaryota; kingdom Metazoa; phylum Chordata; class Actinopteri; order Cichliformes; family Cichlidae; genus Oreochromis; species Oreochromis aureus. Next base: position 10,031,624 of record NC_052946.1, on the reverse strand, counting down.
CAAAGTCCACTGAAATGTCTTAAATTATCTTTTTGGAAATGGAAAAAATATACACACATTCACTGTGAAAAATGAAAACTGACCCAAAATGCTTTGGAGGCACATTTACATTTAATGTCTCAAAAAAAGTTTAAAATAAAGCTGAAAAGAATATTTTGTTGTTTTAATGAAGTATTGTGGAAAGTAAAAATCACACTGATTTAGTGGTCATTGAAATATGTTCAAAATCATGGCGCACTGCTCTCCCCTACAAAAGCTGCCTTTTATAGGTTAAAGTATCTGCAATACTGGTCCTTTTTTTTTTTTTTTTTTTCTTGCACAGCACAATTGTAATATATATATTTTTTTAATTTCCTGTTGCTCCACTGCAATGATTGTAATCATCAGTTACCTTACTGCATTTTTTTTTTTTTTTTTTTTTTTTTTTTTTTTTTTACAGGAACATATCGAGTAGCATTCTTCTAAAAATGAAAATTTGTTTGTCAGAAAGTCAAATACAAAGCAATGAGAAAGCCAGCTCCTTACCACCTCTGTAAATCGAGCTAGTCGCTAGATAGCAGTAATATTGTCAGAAATGCACGTCTGCTACATGCAGACAGGAGCACTCTCCCAGAATCTTAAGCTTCTGCTCGGCTCTGCTAATGAATCATTAAAGCAATGGTTGGGACTTCCAGTCAGTCAATCAATACATTTAAACACATTAGTATGGATTTCAAAATGTTATTTGGTTTTCATTTGTACCTATTTTTAGTAATATCAACTTTAATATCAGCAGATTAATAGGCATATAATTCTTTTCTTTCTCTCTTTTTTGCCATATTTTTCAAGTAACCTATATTTGACAACAACATAATAAATCAGGAAATTGTGTTTCTGGTGTGCCACCCCTATGAAAAGAAATCCGGATGCGCCCCTGGTAGCAGGAGCAGGCTGCTATTCCTGGAGCTGGGTGTGTTTTTCCAGTCGCACAGAGGAGAGAGGGCTGAGAGTGTCCTCGTGTCAGGCTCGTTCATTTCCCGCGTTACAAATACTAAAAGTGGATACATTGCACACAACGGTAAGTTGCCTCTTCCTTGAACGTGGCTGGGTATTTACAGAGGGTTAACGGTTCCTGAGTTGATGTACTCTCGACGTTTCTTCTGGTCTCCCACGGGAAAAAAGACCCTTCAGAATAAAGCTTTTCGAGGAAGAAATGGCAAATTTAGCATATGTACAATACAAAATACCTTACAAAAGACACCTGTGCATTACAGAGATTGAATGTCACACACTGCAGGAGACTCTTTAGCTAGGCGGCGTAAACAGGAAAGGAGCTCTGTTTAAAGCTCCTTTCCTGTCAGTGAGCCGATGATTTTTTTCATTCAGTTGCTAAAAAAAGCAAAATAAAAAAAGAGTAATTTTTAAAGTGACTTTTAAAAATGTCCTCTTGTGTCAGCCAACCATTTGAAACTTTTATAACCACACACACAACGTTCAGCTATTTGTTGATTGAATGCAATGAGAGCAGTCTAGGCTAGCCTGCATGTGTCTAGTTGTTTTACTGTCTTGCTGTAACTGTGATACAAATGTGAAGTAAAATGGACTAATTTGCCATCGCTTGTTTACAGCAGTGGCTCCTGCACTGCAGCAGTTCATGCAATATCAGTAAGATTTCAGTTGCAGCTGGCTGGTGTCACGAGCTATTTACGTTGACATGCCATTCATCCAGCTAAAAATAATCATACACATTCACTGGCTCTTTTAAAATGTCATTGCAACAACCTACTGCAGTCAGTAGCTAACAATACAAACCAGCTGCCAGACTCCAGGCCAGTGAACTCTTGCTTTACACATGTGGGGAATGATTTAGGACCTCCTTCCTTCTTGAACGTATGCAGATACATTTTTGTTATAAGCTTCCTGAGTGCTGCTGTCTTCTTGACCCTACTCCAGCTGGGCTCGAGTTCATCAGGCTCCAGATAAACATGTCCTCATCGTATGCTGCAACAATAGCAGCGCTGATTACAACAAACTCTTTTAATCCACCCATCAAAACCAGGACCCACACCACTTCTAACACAGCACGGACTCGTAAGCCTAGCCAGGACCACTGCTGCCCTCAAACTGTACAGAAGAATGCTGTTTCACCTGAGCCTCAGGGGATTTACGATGAGCAACAGGAGAATCCTGCTGACTATTGCATAGGTAGGTAAGACCCCGACCCTGAAATCCAGCCCCGCTGGTTGAGATCTTCAATTTTAACATCTGCTGCATGTTTCATTGTAGGTGGTTACTACCCTGTAGAGATTGGAGACATTTTTGTTGACCGTTACCAAGTTGTTAAAAAGTTGGGATGGGGTCATTTCTCTACTGTGTGGCTCTGCTGGGATATGGTGTAAGTACAGGTTTGGCCCATTTGACTTTTTACACAACAATTATCAATATGATCCAGTAACTCACTGACATAATTGTTTGCATGCAGGAAAGGGCAATTTGTGGCTCTGAAGGTGGTGAAGAGTGCTCAAACATTCACAGAGACGGCACTGGATGAGATCAAACTTCTGAAATGCGTCAGTGTGGTCACATTGCTGTCAGATTCAAGTCATTTTGGAGTGCTCTTAAAACACTCGTGTAACACAACTGGCTTAGGGTTAGGCTTAGTCTGGCCACGAGCAGAAATCTTAGTAATCAGCGTGTTTAATGGTGCAATGAACTGCAAAGGTTTTCTGCAATTATTTTGTTATATTATTTCCATCACTGTGGAGTCACAATAATGTCACCACGTTATGAAATCATGTGTCCTCTTCATTTTTAGTTTTTTTTGTTTAATACATACTTGTTTAATCATCAGGTAAGAGACAGTGACCCCAAAGATCCTAAACGAGACAGCATAGTCCAGCTCATTGATGACTTCAGGGTGACTGGAGTGAATGGAGAGCGTATCCTTTATAAAGATGGTCGATCACAATTATCTGCTCCCCAACTTGTAGTATTTCATTAGAGTGGTGCAGATCTTGTAAGTGTATTCTGGCTTACCCAGGGTATAATATTCAGGGTTTGCAGTATAAAAGCAGGTCCTTAATTGCTCAACAGATGTGTGCATGGTTCTGGAGGTTCTTGGGCACCAGCTGCTGAGGTGGATCATCAAATCTAACTACACAGGCCTCCCTCTTCCCTGCGTTAAGAGCATCCTCAGACAGGTTTTGTGCAATCCTTTATTCCAACCTTTGAAATGGTCCCCTGTCTATGACCACTATTTGAGGTTTTTCTGTAAACAGATGATCTTCTGTTTTTGCCTATGTCAGTGATTTGATTACGGTTCCTTCTCACAGGTTCTTCAGGGTTTAGATTACTTGCACACTAAATGCAAGATCATTCACACAGACATCAAGCCAGAAAACATCCTTCTGAGAGTGGATGAGGTTTATGTTCAAAAGCTCGCGGCCAACACCAAGCTGTGGCAGATGCCCACGTCTCCTGTATTCACCAGCACCTCAGGTTAGCGATGCTGTGCTAATAATCACATCGGGTTGAGATTAGCCTACATACGACTCAGTTATAAATGTGTCTCGGGAAGTACCTTAACTGCTGTTCACATTTGTGCCTTTGTCCCCTCCTGATGTTTTTCCATTTGCCAGTGAACACAGTTTCCAGAGAAAAACAGGTGTGCAATATGAAATATATTCCTCTGATATTATTATCTTATTAATAGATTTTTATTCAGCTCTAATCTTATTATGACCTTTACTTTTATACTTTGACTTACTTAGAGTTCGTCCAACTTACTCGGAAAGCTGACTGGGGTTTTCCACACTCTTGGGGAGTGGGTAAGATGGAGTTGGTGTTTTGCTTTTATACTGATGCATCGTATAAGCACCTACATCTTTGTCAAACTGTGTAACAACCGGTCTTCTGTCCAAGCACACTACACTGAGACTTCTATTCACAGTGACTGGATATGTTCAAATTTATGTTATATATGTTGTTTTTTATCAGCAGTTGCTGAGTTGCTGAGCAGTTGTGGCCTCTTTACCTCAGTCAGAAAATATGCTCTGCCTATTTTTGCATTTGTAACATTCATATAATCAATAATTATGGCATTCATATTGCAGCATTTTTTTCTTACTACCCACTCAGGTGTGTGTAACTTTTACAGAGAGTTTGGGCAGAGATCTCTTGTAGAGATCGGAGAGCACGTTATATGTGTTCATTCTACTGTATTTTTCTTCCTTTTGCATCCTAAAGAGACGCTAGAAAGAGGAGTTGGCAATATATGTACTGCATTTATAAAAAGTAACTTTGTAAACTCCTATACGCAGTGGAGTACAGACAAGTAAAGAGCAGGTTATCATGTATTTAGAGAGTACAGCTCCTATGGTGTATTACTTATGGTATATATTCTACAGTAAGCAACTTACTGTGACTATCAGCAATGCTGAAACAGTAAGCAGAGACAACTGGTGATTTTGATGTCCTTCCAACAGCCGCTGTTGTGGTTTCACCACAGCTTGTTGTCAGCAACCTGCTCTAAATCATATGGATTAATGTCAAAACTTTATGATTCACTGCTGAGGTATGAAATATAAAAACAATACTAAATATGTCCACTGTTGTCTCCACACTAAAGTACTAATAGAATATGAAACATCACTTGTAGTTGCATTATTCTGCATTATTGCTGGAACTCACAAAGCAGACATGGATTTGTGATAAATCACTAAGCACATTTCTTATTAATTTCTTCAGTCCATACTCTCTGCTGATTGTTTCCCATGTATGACTGTGCCCTACAGTCCAGCAGGATTTCCAGAAGTCCAATTAAGCGACTGACGAGGAAAGACAGAAGCCGACGAGGCAAGCCCGACGTGTCCGTTTCTGATGTCGGTGCTACCTCTAGCACCCATGGCTCCACTTGTCACTCTAAGCTAACAGGTTCTAACATCACTGTAAGAAGACAGACTCTGCTGTTGGAAGACAGATTGAATTTAGGTGCGCACAGCCTCAGAGACTCCTTCTGCTCGTGTCCAGACCTCAGCACAGATGCTGCTGTCTCTGGATCCAGATCATTGTTATTACATCAGACTGCAGATAGAGATTCTCTTCTGCCTTCACCATCATGTCCACAAGGTGAGTCTAAGAAGATTTCTTGGAGGGAAAGTAACTCTAAAGCCAACAGTTTGTTCCTCTTTTTGTGGAAACTTGCATTTTGGCTCAAATCTGTACTTTGGGCTGTGTGTTTACATAAACTGAAAGGCTTCATGGATCGTAAGTAGTAAAAGTACTTTCTTAGCTGTCATGTTGTTTTATGTACTTAAGGCACCAGTGACTCAGATGTTATTCTGGACCTACTGAAGCCTCACAATGCTGACAAAATCCTCATCAAGATTGCTGATCTAGGCAATGCCTGCTGGGTGGTGAGTGAATTTATTTTTATTATGGAATATGTTTCTGTTTGTTTTTGATTTCTAGAGAAATCTGAATTCCAGATCACACGGTTGTTGCCTTTAGGAGTTTAGAGTTGAGTTGGTCTATGTCATACCATAAATTCAGCTGCAACTGCCCAGGGCTGGCTTTATTAAACCTTTAAGTATTTGATATTATAGTATTATTCCCACATTTAGTCAAAACACACTCAGAACTTATGAAACAGTGTGCAGTTTGTTTCAAAATGGCCACACGAGTGCATTAAAAATGCTTCTTAGTCATCATCATGATACAATGCGGCAGGTGCACAGCATGATAGCCATATTTACGGTGCCCTGTGGTGAAAACACAGCTGCCATATGTCGCTTGTGAGACTGTGTGGGCTGATCTGACATGTAGCTTAAGAGAGGCGTATGTAGCAATCTTGTGCAGATCATTACAACTGATGGTTTCCATTTTATTTGTCAGAGTCAGAAAAATAGATCAAGATGCTATTTTCTATGGTAACATTTTAAAAACATGCAATTAAAATAAAAATAATTCTGAAGCCTATTATGGTATTTATCCCTGCTGTCAATGAAATGTTTATAGAATAATTATAATCTTTAAGGGTTCTGAATATAAACATATAGCCACAGTGTCACAAGACTATTTTTTTAAATGATATTTGTCAGGGCCTCAGGCGGATTGGATTCAATCGCAGACCTCTTGACTAAAAGTTTTAACAAGTTTATTTACAGCACAAACAAACAAAAATGTCAAAGTTCAGGGTGAATGTTAGAGAAACTCAGGAACAGGTGAGCTGATCACTTGCAGGTGCATGGATCCAAAGGGCACGAACCAGGATTAGTCAGAAATCAACATGTCCAATATTCTCAGTTTCAGGTTTTCTTCTTCAGACACAACAACTTAGAACTATTTTACTAGCTGTGCCATTTGACTTTAATATGAAATGTTCTCAAAATTCAACAGCACAAAATGTTGAAAAATAAAAAGTTTTCCACTACAGTAGATTAAAATCTGACTTTAAAAAACAGTCTGCTTTTTCTACTTTTCTGCTGAGTGTTATCAGCAGTACTAAAACCTCTCTACCCTTTGAACGAACTCTAATAACTTGGGTCATTCATGAACTTTTACTCCTATTATTTGATCAAATTATGTTTATAACAAAATACAATAATAAAGACATGCTCATCAACCTCAGTTTCACTCTGTGTTCAATGCCAGTCAGTAAATGTTAGCATGCTAATATATTAAATTCCAGTTGTTCCTAAGAATAGTTATTTATCATAATTATTGAAATAATCTGGTCTGTCGTCATCATCATAACAGTGGCTTAGACAACCATGTGCATATAGATTAAGGGTCACAGGTCTTTAATTTGATATAGAGAGATTTTGTGCAGCCTTGTATGCAGCTCATCTATCTTGTTGACAGCACAAACACTTTACTGAAGACATCCAGACGTGTCAGTATCGTTCTGTGGAGGTCCTGATTGGTGCTGACTATGGCACACCCGCTGACATCTGGAGCACTGCCTGCATGGTGAGCTAAGTACCTGGATATAAGTGTAAAAGCAAAATAAAAAAAAGAAGAAAGAAATGAAGGTCACACATCTCATTGACATTCATAGATTTGCAACAACCATTTTTATTTTCGTCCCTCTCTGTGTAGGCTTTTGAATTGGCCACAGGGGACTATTTGTTCGACCCACAGTCAGGAGCCACATTTTCTCGCGAGGAAGGTTTGTGGTGTACACAACATGTCTTTTGTCCTTGATTTATGTGCTTATAGTACGGTGTGTACTCATGTCCTTTCAGATCACATTGCCCACATCATTGAGCTACTGGGACCTCTTCCATCACAGTTTGCCCTCTCAGGGAGAAATTCCAAACGATATTTCAACTCTAAGGGTAATTTTGTGTCATTGTGTGATCACTTTGTTTGTTTTTTATTGTAGTTTATAATCATGAAGTCCCTTCATTCTTGGTGACTGACACAGAAAGTTTTACCTATTTAATTAATTCTCTTACGCAGTTCATCTTTTCCGTCCTAAAAGTGTTCTGGTCCGTTTTCCTTTTCTCCAGGACATCTGCGACACATCTCAAAGCTGAAACCATGGGGCCTGTTTGAGATCTTGCTGGACAAATATGAGTGGCCACGGGAGGAAGCTTTACAGTTCAGTTCCTTTCTCTTGACAATGTTGGAACTGCTGCCAGAGAAAAGAGCCACAGCTGCCCAGTGTCTAAATCACCCCTGGATTGCCTTGTAGACACACTGGCTTTGTGACATTTAGAACCCAGTGAACTATCTCTGTGATGGGATTTGGTCAGCGGTGGGAGTAGCCTGGTGCTGGCATCATGAGCACAGCTTTTGATAATGTTTATTAGCCTGACTTGGGTTGTTTGGTCTTTTGTTAGCTGTCTAAGTTAGGCAATGACCAAAGTACAATTTTGTCCTACAAGAAAAGTGCCTCAAACCAAGAGTACAATATCCTTAAGTTTTGATAACAGAACAGAAGATTTGTTTTTATTTTTTCTTCTAAAAAAGCAAATGAAGAACCCCCCTTCTTTATACCCAAGTATTGAAATGGGAACAGTGTAAATCAGGATTTATGGTCTCGCAAATATGTCCATCTGCGTACACGTTTCCATTTGGGCAGAGAGGGGAGAAGGGTTTTCACCCACCCCAGATGTGCTCCAGTGCAGTCCTCCAAGATCCTAACTGCACGTCGCTGGAAGCAGATGATGTAAGCAACTGCTGAATGCTGATTGGTTGACAAGTGGGCTGGAAAAGAGAAGGGAGCAACAGCAGAGTTCACCAGGAACAGGAGATAAAAACTTCAAAGATCAAAAAATGCATAATGAAAAGCACAGAGAGTGGCTACAGTGGACATGTTTCATTGCTTTTACTACTCTGTTTCACTTCACCTTTTTGTATGTTGTAACTTTGCTTAGCTCTGTGGCTGGTTGATGGAAAAACAACAACAGAGTGACCCACAGACCAGTTGTACCACATATTTGTATACTGCCTCCATCTGGCAACAGAGCTCTCTGCAGGCAGATGGGCAGTCCCTGAACCAGAGTAGACAACAAATGCTACCTCTGCTAGATCATAAATCCCACTTAAGTCTGAGGTGTAGAAGGGGTATCTTCACACAGCTCATGTATCAAATTAAAATTATGACATTTATGAAATGTAAATGAGATAATTACCCACTAAGAATATCAGGGCAAACACCTACAAATGATAAAAGTGATTTAATCAACACACATATTTAACCCTAATAAATGATGAAATGCTATGCACAACAAACAGTGCACCCTGTTTTTGTCAAGACTGAGCAAGTGTGAGTGTGCTGACTGTTGAGATTAGGTCTGCTGTACATTCCTTGCATGCTCACAGCACAGCTCTGAGTAGGGGGTTGGATGGAAGAGGAGGGAGGAGTTAGCCTCATGTAAACGTAGGCATATGTCCGCCTGTTAGGAAACCAACAGATTTTCCTCTAGCGGCAGGGGAAGCGAGAAGAGAGCTGAGAGCGAGCCTGCCTGCACACGTAAGTCTTCTATTCTTCTATTCCCTGGGATTGTAATAAAAAGTAAGATTTTAAGAATGCAACAGGGTTTTTTTTTTCCTAAGAAGAATTAGTCCTGCAGTTGCTAAAGAAAAACCACTGCTCAGTCTGGTTTTAATTCATATTATGGACTGAAGAGTTTGCAAAATAGTATTGTGAAATAGTGTTGTGAAACTGTGGGCCATCAAAGGTAGTTCCTTTAACTGACGTGGGTTTCAGCCATGCAAAACCAAAAAAGCATTTCACATCTTCCCCTTTTACCAGTTTTGTTGTGCCTTCTCTGTTTTTGCTCCAGTGGAGTTTGAATTCAGGTAGATAGTAGGAAAAGCATGCAACTTCATGCAGCTGTTCATCTGCACAATGATAAACATGCATGTGTGTGTTTATGCAGCCTTTCTAAAATTCCATTTTATTTTCTGAGCCTGTTCTTACATGTTCAGAAGAAGCCAAAGTAAAGGTTAAAGTCCCAAAGCTCTGCCTTTTGTGACACAGCTCTTAACCCCCGGCCAGTTGCCATGCAACTAAAACTCCAAATCAAAAGGAATTACTTCAACAGCCAATGGTCTCTCACAGTTGCATTATTAGTGCAAGGTAGAGTTGTTTCCAGCCATGCTTTTCACTGCTTTCCCACAGAAGCAGCTCTTGTTTAGAATTCTGGCTGTGCTCCCCCTCCCCGCACACACCCTTTTCTTACCCATTTTATCTGTGCTGGAGAAATCTAAACAGACTAATTGCTCCTGAGAGGAGGAAGGTTCACACAAAGCACTGTGTGGTGTGCTTTCAACTATTTATTGGAGTTGATATTAAATGATATCCTTCAGAGATATCATCATATTGAGTTTCGTGTGGGTGTTCATCTTGGACACGGCAGCGGCGGTAACAGCAGCTGATAGTGAAGGAGCAACTGTACACTGCATAAATACCCATCTCATTAACCCAACACAAAGGGAAAGGTAGGGCGAGAGGAGACAGGAGATTTCTCATGCAGATTTGCTGTTATTGCACCCCGTCTGGGGTTCATTTATCATTGTCCTTTTCCATAATATAGCACTATACACCATACCTGCACTGAACTGATATTTTTACAATCTGGTTGCAGCATGTGGCTGACTCTTCTCTACAGCTGCACGGGTGGAGCAGCTCTTCTGTATGCTCTGTACAGATGGCTGATTCCCACTGCTGTTCAGTATCATGGAGGACTGGCGCTATTGTGGCACGACATGATTGTGGAGCGAATGCTGGACACACTGACCCAGTCCACACGTCCTCAGGTGCACCATCCACAAACACTCACCTCTCACAGTGTCAACCATCACATACTATGTCGATGTGATTTAGTTTAACAGTGTATAGAAAAGGTATGGCAGAACTAAGATGGGGGAAAAAAGCAAAACATGTTAAAGTCTGATGTCTTGTACATTTTGGAAAATATAGTGACCACTCGCAGTTAGGCTACAACAGCAAAGGTTCACACTGGGCTCCATTCATGTCAGGTAAGGACAGAAATCTGAAGGTTAGTGGATACAGGCTCACCAAAACTGGAAAGCAAATGGCTGAAGAAATGATTGTGAACAATAAACTGTAAAAATATAACTTTAGCAAAGTCTGTGTCACCCACCAAGAATATAGCATACCAGATTCATGGCAATAAATCTACTAGACAAACAGTAATGTCAGGCAATCTGCAAAGTCATTTGTTCCACACAGTAAAAACTACTTTTCACTGAAATTGTCAAAGCTTACCTGTGTGCTTTGTTCCAGTTTCTTATGCTTCTCTGATGTTTTCCTTCACCCAGACTTTGGACTGGGTGAAGGACAACGAGCACATAGCCAAGATAACAAAGGAGTGGCTTCAGGACTGCTCTGTGAAAGTCCTTGAGTGACCCAGCCAAAGCCTGGACTTGAACATCTCTAAAGAGATGTGAAAATGGCTGTGCACTGACACTCCCCATCCACCCTGATACAGCTTGTGAGCTTCTGCAAAGAAGAATATGAGAAACTGCCTGAAAATGGACGTGTTGTCATAAAATCAAGGGCATTTTCACACCCATAGTTTGGTCCATATCAGTTGATGAATTTGAGTTTTTTCCCATGGTTTGGTTTGTTTTCACACAGAAAAAATGTAAGTGAACTACAAGTGAACCTAAATGTGTCACTACAAACCACATGAGAGCGTTCAGTTTGCTTATTGGCCAGATGTGTCCTTGGAGGGACAATTGGAGAACTATTACAAATTGGAGAACACAGAGAATTTACATTTATTTCACAGCTAGTTGCTAGTCTGTACAGACCTTTGCACATCTATAATACCCTGTCACATCCCAGAATACAAAGTATACATGGCTACGGTAAATTTTTTAGTTTAAACTTGCAGTTTAAAGTGGGTGGTTTGTTTTGGATCAAGGCTTGGATCACGTTCACACCCTAAATGAGCAACACCAGTACATTTGCACATGAGACCACCTACACCAATGTGTCTCGGTGTGGTTGTTTTGGTCTAAACCTGAGTGTGATTACGATATTCTGTACAGTACTGTATACTATACATCCACACAAACCGGAAAAGGGGATAACGAAACGATTCGATTTAAACGGATTAAACACCAAAGGTGTGAAAACACACTAATTAATAATTTAATGAAAACCAAATGACCCTAAAGACACAATTACTTTTAATATCATTTTTTAGTTGTGTATTGGGCTTAGTGTATGCAATAGACTCAAAGGATACTTTATTAAGTATTATAAATAATAGTCAGAAAGTAGTAGGTCAGATGGCCAGACTGCGTTGAGCCAATAGGAAGACAACAGTGTGTCAACATGCAGAGACTCATTCCTGCAAGGTATCCATAAGAGCATTGGTGATAGGATCACATGATAGGATTATACAGTTGCTGCAGATTTGTTGGCCGCACATCCATGATGCAATCTCCTGTTCAACTAAGGAGCTTGGAAATAAATCTTAAAGATGTCCTATTGGAACGGGTGATAGTGTGGGCCGTTTGAGTATAGAAAATTCATTGTCAAGTTTAATAAACCAGTTTGAAAGGATTGGAACACTGCAGCCTCCATGAAAATATTCCTGTAGACTGTGGTGTTTAAAAGATTCTTATTCGGTACGAAAGGGCAAAAGTGTGCCCAGAGAGAATATTGCCCAAACGATTACACCAGCAGCTGCCTAAACCCTTGATATAAGAAAGGATGGACTTATACTTCTGTATTATTTACACTAAATTCTGGCCCCACTATCTGAATGTCGCAGCAAAAATTGAGACTCACTAGATCAGTCACCATTTTTACAATCTTCTATTTCCAGTTTTGGTGAGCCTGTGTGAATTGTAGCCTCAGTTTCCCAAAAGGAGTGGCGCCTGGTGTGGTCTTCTGTTATTGTAGCCAATCTGCTTCAGGTTTGGATATATGGGTTCAGAAATGCTCTCATGCATACCTTGTGGGAATGAGTCTCTGCAAGTTGACACACTGTTGTCTTCCTATTGGCTCAAAGCAGTCTGGCCATCTGACCTACTACTGGTACTGTATCATCAAAGCATTTTCTCTCACAAAACTGCCACTCAATGAATATTTTCTCTTTTTCTGACCATTCTTTATAAACTTTATATATGCTTGTGTGTGGAAAATCCCAGCAGATCTACAGTTTCTGAAACACTCAGACTAGCCCATCTGTCACCAACAATTATGCCACAGTAAAGTCACTTAAATCACCCTTCTTCCCCAGTCAGTTTGATCTAAATGCCTAAATGTATTGAATTGCTGCTATGGAATTTGGTGGTTAGATATTTGCATTAAAAAGCAGTTGAACAGGTGCACCTAAAATATTGTCCAGTGTTTTACAGAGCTTTAGAGCTGAAGCCCAAAAATATGCAAGTAACTCTCCATTCTTTAGCAGACAGCTGTATTAAGGGTTCTGATGGCCCAGTATATTGTGTGTTTGCTCTAATAAAAGTGTAAGGCGACTTAGAAAGGGTGCAGCCTATACGGCACAGCTTAATGAGCTAATGTGAGACAGCTGTGCTGGCTGGAGCGGCTCCTGGGAGTGATTGGTTGATGGGGATCAGGTGTGCAGCGGGAAGAAACCCTGCTTAGGTTGGACTAAAACCTAAGCTGGCTTTCTGAAGTCTGTTTTAATGTAATAACAAGAAACAACACAAGCACAATTTCCCCTTTAACAATATTTTCATAAGAGGGAAAATATCATTTGATTCTGTCTCATGTTGAAAAAATGAGTATCTAGCTCTTATTTATAGTGTGCAGACCACAATTTTCTCTTGTTGGACATCTATGAAATGTGTGAAACACTGGAACCACAATCATAACATGAGAAGTGATTAACAAAACTATATCCATATGTGTTTAAAATTCAACCGTCAGTTGAACCATATCTGTGCCAATCCAAGTATTGTCTGTTATAAGTATTTAATAACTCAGTGATGCTCATAAACTCTTATTGAGGTTTTATTAAGTGGTGCTTTTTCTCCCCCTGCATCTAACTCCAGCGACTCCTACATGCAGTACAGAAGAACGCCACTAGAGGAGACCCTCGCAGCGTGGTGAAAGCCATCGACAACTTCTGCAGACAGAAGGAGTGGGCCATGAATGTCGGGGATGAGAAAGGTACTGACTTTCTAATGATGTGCTCAATGAGTAAAATCAGTTCCTTATTCGATCTAACTATATATTTTTAATATTGTTTCTTTTTGTTTTGTCATAGGCTGCATTCTTGACTCAGTGGTGTCTGAAGTGAATCCAGTCACTGTGTTAGAGCTGGGAACCTACTGTGGTTACTCTACGGTGCGCATCGCCAGCCTTCTTCCTCCACACGCCAAGCTCATCACTCTTGAATTTAACCCAGACTATGCCAAAATTGCTCGTCAGGTTATTGCTTGGGCAGGACTAGAGGATAAGGTAATGAGGAGCTCTAAAAAGAAGTTGATTTCCATAGGGTCAGATTGCAATATCCCTTTTTAATTTTTATTTTCTATTTACTTATTTTTTTTAATAGATCCAGTTAGTTGAAGGCCCATCTGGTGAGTGGATCCCCAAAATGAAGGAGCAGTTCGGGGTGAAAACATTTGATTTGGTTTTCTTGGATCACTGGAAAGATCGCTACCTTCCTGACACAAAGCTGCTAGAGGCAAGTCGGTTAGACTCATCCTATACTCATTAAAGTCTTTGCTTTTTCTGCCATGACTCCAATTTTGCCTTTCTTATTTTTTGAATCAGGACTGTGGCCTCCTAAGGAAAGGCAGTATCTTGCTGGCAGACAACGTCATCTGCCCTGGAACCCCTGATTACCTTGAGTATGTTCGAAACAGCCCGAGATACAAAAGCCAGTACTTCAAATCTCATCTGGAGTACACCAAAGTGGAGGATGGCTTGGAGAAATCTGTTTTCTTAGGGTAGTTTTAAAGGGGGAAAAGAACCCCTATTTACACAGGTACTAGTAGACCTCAGACTTTCAGAGTCTTGGGTTTGCAGACTCTGCAAGTGAGGAGGAGAATCTGTTTTGCTTTTTTTAAATGTCATAAAAACTGAAATTAAAAGTGACGTGTAAAAGAAAAGCTGTGTTGTGAGCTTTAATTTTCACTGTATGAAGACTTGATGCACTCTTCGAGATGTCCATACTGATACAGTAGATGGTAGTAATGATACATTCAGTCTTCTAATTTACAGGTGAGCTGCAAACTGATCTGGCAGCTGCATTTTTTTTCCCAGAGCATCAACTCAAATCAATAATAAATCTAATCCAGCTGCATTCTGTGGTGCAGAAACCTATTTTGCGCTCTCATATTCTCCACCATTGTGCCAGTGTTGACAGGTGTGTGAAGGCAAGTGCGTGTGTGTGCGTGCATGTGTGTGTGCTCGCGTATAGGGAGAGTACGAATCAAATCGCTGCTCATCTAATCTCTCAAAGTGACGGAGGTCCATCATCCTGGTGTGTGTGTTGCAGGGGGGAGGGTTCTGAATTTGGTTCAGCTGTATGAAAAAAAGGGCTAGTCCACCTAGTGCTTTCTTCACAGACGCCTGCATGATAATCCCAATCTGTGGCCATTAGAGTGCAGAGAGAACGAGCAAGGAGAGGGTTCATGAGAGAGAGAGAGAGAGAGGGAGGGAGGGGGTGCCCAGACAGAGGCGCGCTCAAAGGGAAAAAGAACGAGAGAGAGGGAGTGTGTGTGAGAGGGCTTTTAAGGGATTTGGCGGTGATTTGTAGAATCTCACTGCTGTAATGTTGCACTTTTCTCTGATTCTCACATGATATTATACCCCCCCCTCCAAAAAAAAAGCTCCAGAACTCAGTGTTTTCATTTTGTTTTACTAAACCACAACAATTTTTTTTGTTGGACCATTGTTTTTAGAGTGTCTTTGGTTATTTTTGAGAGTGCACACAGACTGACTGAGATGACAGAGGATTTACGATCAGTCAGGAGAGGAGAGCCTTGCTTCCAGATATAATAATCACATTTTGGACCCTGGATGGAGGCCTGCGTGGAAGAGTTTGTGTGATGGACAAAATCAAGGCTGGTCCATGAAGAATGGGCAGGTAAGACTTATCTTCTTCCTTCTTCTCTATGAAGGAGTTAAAAAAATGTGATTAATGCAGCTTGTGGAAATTCAAATCATTCTTGTATTGATTGCATGTATATATATATATTTTTTTATTTTATAATCACGGTATAGCAGAGGTATTTTAAATATGAGTTTTTATCATTCTAAGAAAATGAAGTTATCCTGTAATTATTATTTAGAGCCTTGTGAAATTATAATTGTGATTTTTTTAAATGGAACGGGCTCAACTGATCATTGTGGATTTTGGCAGTGATCCTGATGCAGATATAATTAACCTGCTCCGGCTTTTGAAGCATGAAATGCGGTCAGGATTTAGTCAATGTTTTGTTCTGCAAAATTTATAGTGTTTTCCATCATCGCCTCTTTGCTCTTCATGATAAAAGCTTCCACTCTGTGTCATCCTGCATCTTGGCTAAAATCTGCTCTTCAGCCACAGGTTTTTTTTTAAGTGCACCTCCATCTATCGCTTATATTTTGTTCTTTCTCCTACGTTTTCCCAGCTCTGATTCAAAGCACAGGAAACGATGTTAGACTGTAGGTGCTTTTTCTGCATCGTTACACTTTGTTACCTAATAAGGGAATCACTGTTAGCATTGACTCTGCAGCGCTGCAGTTATCGTCCTTAAACATATCATAATTGCCATGAGGAATTAAAGAGAAATATTTATAAAATGATGCACGGGACACAGAATTTGACATTTTTATGCGTTTCAAGTCGGATGCTCTATTTAAATATTCAACCCAGACTGCTTCATGGACGTGGTGGATCCATAAATAGAATAGTTAATAAAGTAAACAGGAGAGGATAAAGTGTATGAAGCTTATACATGCTCTAACTTCAATAATAACCAGATGTTAACACCCCTTTTCTTAACTCCCTCAGGTGTCAAAGGTAGAGGGAGTGGCCCAGTGCTGTCAGTACCTCTGCTGGTCATCATCATGATATCAGAGGTCCTCTCATCCCATCAGTGCTCCTGGTTTGGTACGTCATATGGATACAAACCATGGCTTCGGTTGCTTTGGGTTCTACTGGTGGGTTTCAGTCCAGCCTCACGTGCCCAGCAGGGCACCCAGCCTCAGTCCATCAAAATCGAAGGCGACATCACCCTGGGTGGCCTCTTCCCTGTGCATTCTCGGGGTCCGGCTGGGGTACCCTGCGGAGAGATCAAGAGAGAGAAGGGGATCCATCGACTGGAGGCCATGCTCTATGCCTTGGACCAGATCAACAGCGATCCCGAGCTGCTGCCTAACATCACACTTGGGGCTCGGATCCTCGACACCTGCTCCAGAGACACGTATGCCCTGGAACAGTCGCTCACCTTTGTCCAGGCCCTCATCCAGAAGGACAACTCGGATGTGCGCTGCTCAAACGGAGAGCCTCCGATCATCCCAAAACCGGAGAGGGTGGTCGGGGTGATTGGTGCGTCTGGAAGTTCGGTGTCCATCATGGTGGCCAATGTACTCAGACTGTTTGCGGTGAGATTCCTTTAACCATCCTAGCTTTGTTAATCAGTGAAAGGGCAAAATATTTGGGACAGGGAATGTTTTGAGAATGTAAGCTGATAAAATGATCCCCTCACAATCTCTCCTGAATCTGTTCACAAAGAGGAAGCACGGTAGTTCCCATTCACTGGGTTTGGACTCTCAAGTCAGGAGAGACAATGACAATTAGTCTTAAGAAAACAAGTTTAACCAAACTGTGATCAGCTAACATTTCTTTCAGTCTTGCTTAATATTAACTACTGGAATCTTAAGGCATTTTTTTTTTTAAATTTACCGTTTTAGTGTTTCTCCTTTTGTGATACTTGCAAAATAAAGGTGAAAGTTTGACTCTTTGAAAGTATTAAAGCATCTAAAATCTTCACTCAGAAAGTGACTGAGGATCACAAACAGCACCGCCACATTTTAACCAGTCAGAAGCAACAAAAGGACCAGAAGCACTATGTTAAAAAAATGATTTACAGACATCAAGTCCGAGGACACTGTGCCAGAAAATGAGCAACTATATGGAATACATTCCTAATTTTAGGTTTGAGCAGCTTGCAGTGATATCAGTGACCAGCTGCGGCCAATAAACAGACGTACTATGTGCGAGAGCTCGCACTTGTGAAGTTAATTTATATAGCTGCACCTTCATTTCCTGCCTTAGTAGAGTTACAGTATTTGTGATTAGATCACTGCAGATTTAGGTCTTCTTTATTAAAATCTGAGATTGATTAAATCCCTCCTTAGAATATAATGTGGACCTTGGTCATCATTACATTCTGATGGAATTTATACTCTGGGTACTCTGAGCTCCAGGTACTCAAAGAGAAAGACATGAATGTGAGGTTAATTGATTGGATGTTAGGTTGATTGGCCGTAAGTGTTAATATGAGTGTGGATGTTTGTCTGCCCAGCCTGCACCCTGCCTTTGGTGTAGCCACCCCAGTACTTCCAGAACCCCTGAATTGGATTAGCAGTTAAGGAAAGGGTTGGACAAATGATAGATGAGGACGTTTGATACCAAAATATTATTGAGACACTTTATGTTTTTACCTAAAGAACTTACTGCTGCTCTACAGAGATAAACATCCCACCTCTTGATGATATTATAAAGCAGTGTAACTGAAACAGCTATGTGACCTGAATGAACCTGTGTATTGCTGCCTGTCAGAACGACACTTTTACAGGGTCGTGAATCCATTGTAATTGTTGGAATCTGCAGGCTAATCCAGGTAATTTTTTTTCTTTGACAGGTGATTGACCTTTAAACACTGATTACAGCGATTACACATTGTTTATAGCAATGATGGAACACTGAGTCTGTGCAAATCTAACATTTGAAGCAAGCCAGTAATACATAAAAATTGTAACAACCAGGCTGATGTGTTTGGTTGTTTCTGTTTTGGTAAATTCTGCAGTTAGTATCTGCCCTCTATCCAAGTTGCTCCACAACTTGGATAGAGGGCAGATATTAACTACAGAATTCACCAACTCCACTAAGCCCCTCTCAGCAGCTCAGGACCCTGGGCTCAAAATAGAGTGTCAGGGTAACAGGATGACAGTGGTTCTAGGATAGCAGCAATTTGTGACCAGTGTGAAGTAGATTTAGCTAAATAGTGCGTTTCCTCCTACCGTCCATATGTGCTGCTTTCCAGACCGCAAATGCTTCTAGTCTGACGTTCTTTACATATTCAACATCTGCTCATAACCAATACACTTTTTGTTGTAACCTGCACCAAATGCATCTTTATTTTAGTTTTTTTTTCTTTTTGCAATAGGTGAGCATAAATTATAAATTGTGTAAGGTATCTTATATGAGACTATTTTTAAATGATACATACAGCTTGCATTCATCGCGTTTTCTTTAATGAAGTTTTTATAAATTTTGCAAATACCTCTGAAGCAATTACGGAAGCGGTGGTGGGATTCATCGGGAAACTAGCGGATGATACCGTGGAGACAAAGACCATCACAACGTTTCCCAACCAGAAGCCGTGGGTGGATAAAACCATCCGCGACGCTCTGAGATCCCGCACCGCTGCCTACAACACGGGACTCGCGACGGGGGACATGGACCCGTACAAAGCCGCGTCTTATGACGTGCGGAAGGCGGTGAAAGAGGCGAAGCAGCGCTACGGGAGGAAACTAGAGTCACAACTCCAACAGAGTGACTCTAGGAGCCTGTGGCGGGGATTAAGGACAATAACGGACTATAAAGCACCAACAACCGGTTTGACGAACGCGGACGGGACTCTGGCAGACGAGCTGAACACTTTCTATGCTCGCTTCGAGGCTGCAGCTAAGGACTACAACGATGCTAGCGCTAGCGGCGCTAACGGCTGCAGACAGGAAGATACTGCCAACACCGGAAACGTGCTCGTCATCTCTGAGCATGACGTGAGGAGAGCCTTCAAGAGAGTGAACACCAGGAAAGCAGCAGGACCAGACGGCATCCCAGGTCGTATCCTCAGGGACTGCGCATACCAGCTAGCACCTGTGTTCACTGAGATATTCAACATCTCTTTATCTCAGTCGGTGATCCCCACATGCTTCAAGGAGTCCATCATTGTTCCTGTCCCGAAGAAACCCCACCCTGCTTCTCTCAATGACTATCGCCCTGTAGCCCTCACCTCAGTAGTGATGAAGTGCTTTGAACGCCTGGTCAGAGACTTCATCATTTCTTCACTACCAGACACACTGGACCCACTACAGTTCGCTTACCGTCCAAATCGTTCCACAGACGATGCCATCTCTCATCTCCTCCACACATCACTCACTCACCTGGACACTAGAAGGGGGAATTATGTTAAAATGCTCTTCATCGACTACAGCTCTGCATTTAATACCATAATCCCCTCCACACTCACCACCAAACTGGAGCACCTGGGACTCAGCTCATCTATGTGTCAGTGGATCTCCAACTTCCTAACTGGCAGACCACAGGCAGTAAGGATGGGCGGACATGTCTCAGCCTCCACCACTCTCAGCACTGGAGCCCCCCAGGGGTGTGTTCTGAGCCCCCTGCTGTACTCTTTGTACACATATGACTGTGTGGCCACTACCAGCTCCACCACCATCATCAAGTTTGCTGACGACACCGTCGTGGTGGGCCTTATCTCTGATAACAACGAGACGGCCTACTTGAAGGAGGTTAGGAATCTGGAGACCTGGTGCCAGAGGAACAACCTCCTTCTAAACGTCAGTAAAACAAAGGAGTTGATAGTGGACTTCAGTACTAAGCAGGAGAGGAACTACCAGACCCCGTCATCAACGAGTGCCCAGTGGAGAGTGGACAGCTTCAAATACCTCGGAGTTCACATCACGCAGGACCTGTCATGGTCCTGTCACATCAACACCATAGTGAAAAAGGCCCGACAGCGTCTCTACCACCTCAGACGCTTGAGAGACTTCCGACTGCCCTCCAAGGTGCTCAGGAACTTCTACACGTGCACCATAGAGAGCATCCTGACGGAAACATCTTAACCTGGTTCGGGAACAGCACCATGCAGGACAGACGAGCTCTACAGAGGGTTGTGCGATCAGCTGAGCGCACCATCCGCTCCGAGCTCCCTGACCTGCACTCAATCTACAGCAGGCGGTGCTGGACCAAGGCCAGGAAGATCGTGAAGGACCTCAGCCATCCCAACAACGGACTGTTCTCTCTGTTGAGGTCAGGAAAGCGATTCCGCTCCCTGAAGACCAACACAGAGAGACTGAGGAGGAGCTTCTTCCGCAGGCGATACGGTCTCTCAATCATCACACCACCACATAGAACGGACCCACATATATGGTTCTTACACACACACACTGGACAGTCTGGACTTTGTTTACACTTAATCACTTTAAGCATATTTGCACTGCACAAGACACCTACAATGTGGTTTGCACAACACTGGACATTATATTTCTCCATTTCCATTTAATACTTGTAAAATGCTGCTGTTATTGTATATATATTTATATTTCTTCATACATTCTTATATAATTCTATACTGTGTATTGTGTATTTTGCTGTACAGTTATTTTATTTTAAACTTTAATTCATATATATTTTATCTTATTCCTTCCCAGCTAAATTTACCCTTCATTCTAATTTGTGTTGTACAGTTATTTTATTTTCAACAAATTCATATATATATTTTATTTTATTCCTTCCTAGTTAAATTTACCCTTTTTAATTTTTATTTCCTATCTTATTCATAGCCTTTTCTTTTTTCCTTAGGTCACGAGCAGTTGTGTAAGCATTTCACTGCATATCGTACTGTGTATGACTGTGTATGTGACAAATAAAAATTTGAATTTGAAATTTGAATTTGATTTAACTCATTAATGTAACATGTTCATTGACAGTTAATATTTTAGGTCTAAACCCTTAATAATTCAAGGTTGTATAAAATAACTAACCCATTAATATAGCTTTCACAAACCCATTAAGATGCACCTGTAGGCAAATGTTCTATACTGACTCATTCCAGAGGGTCATAATTATATCCATGTTTGTCAGCCTCTTTATTCTATACCCGAGCTCAGTGTCTTGATGATTCAGTCTAGTTTGTTCAAATTACAGTGATAATTTTTTCTCAGCTTCACTTGTTTTGTGACTGTAAGCAGATTTCAGCAAGACTGGACTATAAGAGGACGCTTATGTTAGTGATAAGGCTTATTGATTTTAACAAGTGAATTGGTGCAGATGCTTCTGTGGGATTAATCCGGGAGAGGATTATGTGTTTGTCTTGCGCATTATAATTTGGCATGCAAACATCTGAGTGACTTTTCAGACAATGATACAGACTCCTCTGGACACTGATGATGTCACATGCCAGTCACTCTTACAAGGAGGTAGGAGAGGACAGGAAAGTTCACCAACCTGATTTCAGGATGTGGTCTGGACCACAGAGGCTGATCAGTACATCTGAGACTGACGGGGTTAACGCAGAGCAGCAAATGCAAGCTGCATGTGGCCACTAGAATTAAATGTATTGTATGGCTTACAGCTGAGAAATGCTAACCTTTCTCTAGGCTCCTGATCTCTGTCTCTCCCTCTGTGCTTAACGTAATTTGACTAAAACCACACTAATCCTTGCAGATAATCTGTGAAATGGTTCTCTCGGTCCTCTCTCCTTCTCCCTGTTGCTGCCCCTTGTGAATACCTTTATCTCTCGGTGCTCTCCAGAGAGGGCTGGATGTTAAGCCACGTTTGGGTGGACTGGCATTAGCAGGTTCAGGGTTGAGACTGTCGACATAAACTGTGTCATTAAAGATGTAGCACACCAACAAATTAAGCTTCCCATCCTTTTTCCCCCCTTTACTGCTCTGGTTCCCACCATCTGTACTCTACTGTGACGTTGGCTGTATCCTTAGCGCAAACCAGCTCTGGGCTTTTCAAGAGATGAACCCTCTATGATAGTCCAATTTTGGGATTTTAATGCACTGTGACTTGCCAGTACTACTGTGGGAGGCATCCATTTAAGGGCTTGCCTGTGAGTAAGTGGTGCATCATGCTCCTGACATGGTTCACTGCCTCTTGTCATCCCTTTTACCTTTGGATTCACATATTGGCCTAATAATCAGCACTGCTCATGTTTTCCATTTGACCCGACACTTTCACCACAAATGACCCATCCCTGTGTCTCAGATCCCCCAGATCAGCTATGCGTCGACTGCCCCAGAGCTGAGCGACAACAGCCGCTACGAGTTCTTCTCCCGTGTGGTGCCTCCTGACTCCTACCAGGCTCAGGCCATGGTGGACATAGTCAAGAACATGGGCTGGAACTATGTGTCCACGCTGGCATCTGAGGGCAACTACGGAGAGAGCGGAGTGGATGCCTTCCTCCAGATCTCCAGAGAAGCAGGTTGTGTGTCTGACTGCACTGACGTGAATCTGCCGTCACGACAATAAGGGATTACTCATTTGTGTTATTCCCCCTCATTAAAAGACAGGAAAGAGCAATGCTTTAATAAAATCATTTGTGCTTTTAAATCTATACGATGGGATGACCTGTTAGTCCTAATGTATTAGTGATCACATTTAATATGATCAAATTCACATACATCAGTGATTGACAGTATACAGACTCTAACAGCTTTGTCTACTGTCCATTACTTTATCCAGATGGAAATATCTCTATCTCGACTTCTGGATGGTTTGCCATAATATTTTATACATTGTATCTGAATGGTGAATCTAGATAAAATTCAGTCATTTATAATAATTTTAACTGGAGACAGACCATCTCGTGCATTTAGAGATATGGCTGCCCTGAAGAACAAGATTAAACCACAAGGTAACAGAGCTGCCAGAGTGCAGGCTGGTTACAACCATTTCATTCTATTGGGCGGTGAAATAATAATTAATAATAATTGAATGTCTTATGCATCCTTTGTTTGAAATTCACCTTTGCAATGTAAAAGAGAGGAAATGCCATGCAATAACAGGTAATCCATCTTTCAATATTCAAAAATGAATCATTTTGCATCTCAGCAACATGCAGTTATGTTTACAATGATGCACAGAGGAAGGCAACACTGGAGGTGAGGGCCTCTGTCTCCCTCTACACATCATTCTGCCTGTGGTTGCAGTGATATAACAGAATTTAACCAGGATGGGACAATAAGTTCTAAAGTGTGTGTGACACAGAAGTGCAGGTATAAAAAAAAAATCTGATTATCGACCCAAGGGAGCTTAGGGGAAAGCAGTGCATTATTATTTATGAGATTAATCATAATTTATATGCAAATTCAGAACACATGTTAATGACCATTGCTTTTTGAAATAATTAGTTAATACAACATAACATACCTTTCAGGTTTCATGTATTTTGAAACTGGGTTTTTTGGAGACCTTTTTCAGTATTTAACACAATTCGGTGAGATACATACTGAACTTGGAGAACAAAAACAAGCTGTCAATCTACTGGTGCTGGTATTGATCTGATACCAATAATAGCATTAATATTGATATTTGGATTGGTCCACCCAACTCTAGCCCAAAACAAAGAGCTGATACTGTGTGGTGGGTGCTGGGCTCAGTACAGCAGAACGGTTTGAATGTGTTCTTCCCATTCTGGAATTTACTAGGATTTGATCACATAATATTGTGCTTACAATAAGGATTTTCATGTTATGATATTATTGCTATTTTGACACATAGGTCTAAGCTCATTAATCTGCATAATTAGCAGACAAAAAAAACAACAACACCCAGCTAAGGACAAAACTTCCAGAGTCGTGGGAAAACCTAGCTACCTTTGCAACTGAGCTAATGTTGGCATGCTAACACTGCAAACACAAAAAGGGTGATTTTTTTTGTCTGTGACACAGGAGGACTGTGTATTGCACAGTCCATAAAGATACCACGAGAGCCCAGACCAGGGGAGTTTGATAAAATCATCAAGAGACTGATGGAGACCTCCAATGCTCGCGGGGTTATCATCTTTGCCAATGAAGATGACATCAAGTGAGTCATGCTCTTCTGCGTGGTGTGTTAGATACATGAAGTCTGCAAGATACTCACAAGGATGCTGTTTTACATTTAACTATGTAGTCTCCTGTTCTAACCACTCTGAGCAAAGAATGAAAGAAGAAATTTCATCATGATATATAACTGTATCTTTTAGACGGGTGTTGCAGGCTGCCAAAAAGGCCAACCTGACAGGCCACTTCCTATTTGTTGGATCGGATAGTTGGGGATCCAAAAACTCTGCGATTGAAGACCAGGAGGAGGTGGCTGAGGGTGCTGTCACCATCCTGCCTAAAAGAGCCTCCATTGACGGTAGGAAAATGTATTAAATGAGCCTTAAATCTAACTCTGAACAGCTGGATCCAATAAGCGTACCCACAGAACCCTGTGACATTGATAGATGAGTCTAATATCAATGCACCAAATAAAGGAAATTAACGATGGATAAGTCTGATATATCCCGATCTGATATTTCCAGCCTGTATAAATCCTGAAAAGTGACTTAGAGCCATATTTCAAAGGATTTTTTTTTTTACCATTATCTCTGCTCCAACATGTCAAGTCCTGTTATTTTAACTGTTTTAAAATTAAATGCGAAAACGATTCAGGGTTCGACCAGTACTTCACTTCGAGGTCGCTGGAGAACAACAGGAGAAACATCTGGTTTGCAGAATTCTGGGAGGATGACTTCAAGTGCAAACTAACTCGCCCTGGGATAAAATACGATCCTGGTAGAAGAAAATGTACAGGTAAGCAGGGAGCAGCAGCACCGAAAATAAAAAGTGTCACCTTATCTGACTTATGTATTGGTCATTTTTGTTGTCCGGCAGGTGAAGAAAGAATCAGCCGAGACTCTCAGTACGAACAGGAGGGCAAGGTGCAGTTTGTGATTGATGCTGTGTACGCCATGGCCCACGCCTTGCACAGCATGCACCTGGACCTCTGTGCTGGCTCCATGGGCGTGTGCGAAAAGATGGACCCCGTAGATGGACGCATGCTCCTCCAGTACATTCGCTCTGTAAACTTCAATGGTGAGCTTCCAACTTTCAGTCTGTTTTTCCGCACCTACCTTATGATATGTCTAGCTATTTAGATAAAAGAGTTTCATTTCGTTGCTGCTGGGGAGAGAAATGCTGCAAGGAGATCTTTTTGTTAGCAAAAGTCATGCTTTTCTAACTACCGCTCTCTGCCACTGGAGAGGTTTTAAAAAAGAAGCAAATTTAAAAGGGAACGCAGCGGAAGGGAGGTCGTGTTGAAAACTGAAGCTTTGAGATGTTTCTGCTAATGTGCCTAGCTGCAGAACACGGCGCATTTCTTCAAAGCACGTCCCCTCCCTTGGGCTGCGTCCTCGCTCTTCTCTATACACAACGAACCCGCTTTTCATCCTCATCTTTCATAAAAAATATTGCAGTTTGGAAAAAGGAAAAAAAAAGTGTCCTGTGAAAGCATCCTATTTATTGCGCTCCTCTTGCTGGATGACCTTGGCTTGTATGGAAGATTTTCTGATTGAGCGCCTGCAGGGACCCGAGAGGAACATTCAATCACGTTAGGGCAACAGAGGAGAGTGCACTGAAAGACTGTACTCGTGGAGGAGAGCCTTCACTAAAGAGCATCCTGCACTCAGCTTTCACATGATTGCACAAGACTGAAGTAAGCAATAAGCTGCATTCAACAGTGTGTGGGTGTTCTCTCTGCCGCTAAAGATGGGGGTGTTTTTCTCTGGCAGTTTGAATGCCTTCTGACTTTTTGCTTTCTTTTGATAGCGCATAGGTCATTTAGACTGTCTCCATCTAACAGGTAGCGCAGGAACTGGAGTGATGTTCAATGAGAATGGAGATGCTCCGGGTCGATATGACATCTTCCAGTACCAGATGTCCAATGTCAGCAATCCTGGCTACAAGAATATCGGCCAGTGGACAAACCATCTTCGCCTCAATGTAAATGTCTATTTTTACTACAGTTGTGGTACAGAGTGATATTCAGAAGTTCATTTCTTCCTGAGAGCTACATGAGAAGATGAGATATTAACTTAGTTTTGCATAAAAACTGGAAACTAAACTCTAGTTTAACAATATGTCTTGTTGTCCTGTTTTCCTCCCCTCACCCCCAAGTGGCTTTGGCAGATGGCTGCCCCTCTGTGATTCTGGTTCTGCTGGAGGTTTCTTCGTGCTGAAAGGAAGTTTTTCCTTCCCACTGTTGCCAAATGCTTGCTCATTGGGGGGCATCTAAATGTTGGCGTTTTTGCTCTATTATTGTACGGTCTTCACCTTAGAATATAAAGCAGCTTGAGGCAACTATTGTTGTGATTTGACACTATATAAATGAAACTGAACTGAAATTGAATTGCTGTGTCCAAAGCAAAACTAGAGAAAATTGCAGAAAGTTAATTCTGTTCATCTGGACTTCTCTGAGTGCTGATTACTGAAGGTGCCAAGCATCCAGTTCCCATGACCATGAAATTATTCAGTGCAAAAGCTGTACGTTTCTGCTAAAGTACAACCCGACACTTTGTTCTTTTTAGATGATATAGATACTTGCCTTTTCCAGTTTCTATGCTAAACCTTGCATTCAACAGATATGAAAGTGGCAAGAAAGTATAATTTTCAAAATTGCAAACTATCCTTTCATTGTAAGATTCCTTTTACTACAAGCTTTTTGCCAGATGGCTGAAAGCTACCTACAGAATAGATAGCTTCAGACAGAAAAAAGGCATCTTTTCCAAGATTCCCTACCTAGCATAGCGTAGCATTTGATTTTCTTTGTAGACCAAAACTAAAAATATGGTGACATGTGAGGGAATTTTTATTTGTGAAAGGTAATAAGTTAACAATTTTATTCTTTTTATGCCAGTTTACCTGGCTTTAATAGGCTTTAAGTGGTCGTGGAAGAAGCATTTCTTGAGGAGTTTTGTTTCACAGTTATTAGCCTTTTGTTAAGTCCCAGCCAGCTGTAATGTAGTAACACACTGTGTTTGTGCGTCCATTTCAGCCGGAGGAGATGCAGTGGTCGGGCGGTGACCGTAAAATTCCAGAGTCGGTGTGCAGTTTTCCCTGCGAGTCTGGCGAGAGGAAAAAGATGGTCAAGGGTGTTCCCTGCTGCTGGCACTGCGAGCTCTGTGATGGCTACCAGTATCTGCTGGATGAATTCACCTGTGACATGTGCCCATTCGACATGAGGCCCTTGGAGAACCGCACGGGATGCCGCCCTACACCAATCATCAAGCTGGAGTGGAGCTCTCCCTGGGCCATCATCCCCGTCTTCTTGGCCATCCTGGGCATCTTAGCAACCACCGGAGTCATTGTCACCTTCATCCGCTTCAATGACACACCCATTGTCCGGGCTTCTGGGAGAGAGCTCAGCTATGTGTTGCTTACAGGAATCTTCCTCATCTACCTCATCACCTTCTTCATGATTGCAGAGCCCAGTGTGGCAATATGCGCCTTCCGCCGCCTGTTTTTGGGGCTCGGGATGTGCATCAGCTACGCCGCCATGCTGACGAAGACCAACCGGATCTACCGCATCTTTGAACAGGGCAAGAAGTCGGTCACACCTCCTAAGTTTATCAGCCCCACCTCTCAGCTCATCATTACTTTTATACTCATCTCAGTGCAGGTAAGCTTATCAATGCTTCTCCGCCATAGACAAGTCAAAGCTCATGCAGCAGTCTAAAGCTCCTTTCCTCTACAGTTACTTGCGGTGTTCATCTGGTTTGGTGTGATGCCCCCACACACCATCATTGACTATGAAGAGCAGAAGCCTCCAAACCCAGAGTTTGCCCGTGGAATTCTCAAGTGCGACATGTCCGACCTTTCCCTCATACTGTGTCTGAGCTACAGTATTGTACTGATGATCACCTGCACAGTGTATGCCATTAAAAGCAGAGGAGTTCCTGAGACCTTCAATGAGGCCAAACCAATCGGCTTCACCATGTACACCACCTGCATCATCTGGCTGGCCTTTGTTCCCATCTTCTTTGGCACAGCGCAGTCTACAGAGAAGGTAGGAAATGTAACAAGGGCAGTGCAGGGTTTCCAAAATTCTGAAAACGTTCATACAAACAGGAAAGGCTAATGTGAATGTGGAGCGCATACACCACCAAACGTCAGGGAAAGTCTGGCAATGGAAAGCAGGCCGGCACAGAGAGAAAATAAACTTTGAGGGGGGGCATTTTACTTCCAAATGACAATGACGTGAAGAATACTGATAAGTGAAATACAAGTGAATTTTACAGGAGGGTTAACTGCAGCCTTAAAACATCCACCACAGGCCAACAAGTTTTATATCCTGAGAGTGAAGTTTTGATTACCTGAGTATTCAATTAACATCACTGGTTAATGAATTGTTACCTGCTTACTTTATGTAAAGCATGTAAGGTGAAAAATTTCCTGTTTTTTCCCTTTTAGATCCTTGCAAATTTATATGGATTTTGGTCCAACAATATAAATCAATTAGGTGAGAAAATGATCTGGTGATTTATTAGAGAATAAAAAAAGAGATTAAAAACTCCACGATATTTAGATAAAATATTGTACCTATAACATCAGTGCTTTTATTTGTCTGCCTTTATTTCATTATTTATTGATTTTGAAATATGAAAAGTAAAAATAATGAACATGACGCAATTAGGTTTTCCTGAAATTGAGTACAACAACCTACTAGCACATAACTGCATCACAGGTAATATCATAATTTCTGGGGCCAGCAAGTATTTTTAGATGTGAAATTTTATTTATGTTGCTGCTATCACTTTGTACATCTACTTAAAGTAAAGTTATGAATTATAATGGAGTATTAACTTGTGGTTTTTTAATTTGATGATACAAATCCAAATGATTTGGTGAGAATTTTCTCTTGCTGTGTTCAATTGGTTGAAAATTCAAGTTGTTTTCGCAGTAGTTCAATCAATAAGCAAATGATGGATTCACAGGTAAGCACAAAAATCAAGTGATGAAAAATTATAAGTAAGCCTAAATATAGTTACACACACACACACACACACACACACACACACACACACACACACACACACACACACACACACACACACACACACACACACACACACACACACACACACACAGTGATTACAGTTCCGATGATTGTGTTTTCAGGGAATTTTAACAACCTCTTTGGAGTAGGCCAACAGTTTTTGGAGGCAAGAAAAAACAAAAACAAAACCTTTATATGAGACATAGAATGGCAGGAAATTTTCAGATGATGATTTTCAGAGACTGATATAATAGCTTCAGCTCAAAAATAAATCTGTTTAGTAAAAATGTCACTTTTTAAAAGGACAAATGAATAGCTGAATTATTTCTGGCTGCTCTTTGTGTTGGGTTGGGACAAAAAGAGATTAAAAGAAATAATTTGACCCACTAAATGATAGGTCAATAAATTCTTCTGCATAGTCAAATTTGATCTTTTTCAAGAACATAATTAAATCTCGTTACATTACATAAGCAGTCCCTGAGCTCCACTTACAGTTAAAATAAACAGTATGCTGAATCGAGTTACGTAATGCACAGTAACACACTAACTGTAAGAAAGTAAATGAATCCCTCAGATGCTGAAAGTGAAATTTGAGTTTGTTGCCTGTCATATCGTATTTGCTTCCTGCTGTACTCGCAGGACATCCTGCTCCCACTGTACTGAGGGTTTCATTTAGCTTGTGGGCTATTTGCTGCCGTCACAAAGTACAAGACAGTTGGGGGGATATTTGAAAAATAGAGATGTGCTTTGGCTAATAGAGAGCTGTATTATGAACCAGTCAGGCTGAAACAATTACTGCCTGAGGTGCTTTCAAAGTCTTTTCACCTCTTCCAAATGGAAATGAAGTGAATTAAGAAAAGGAAAGGAGGTCAGATGTGCCGAGGGATGATAAGAAGCCCTCCTAGACCAATTCAGCCATCCCATTCAATTAATCATCACTTAGAAAAAGAGCTAAATATAGACCTTAACTTTTGTCTGGCTCATGAAAGTAGCGGCTGTTATGCTCCCATCACGTGTTGGAGGAGGTGATCTACCTGTGATGACTGTAATTACCTATGAAAGGACCATACAGTGATTCTCAGCTAGTCCTTCTGCTCGGGCCACATAACTACAGTCCACTTCACTCCTAAACAGTAAACAGCTCCTTTCATAAAGGGAGACGTCACTACAGGGACAAAAACATGTGAAAGATGATAAAAGGAGCTGTACTATATGGACATGAGCCAGGATGTGTTGCTGCTGAGGATATTATGCAACTTACGACCTATTTATGGCACAAAACATTTCTTATTTATGATACATGTGGTTTTATTTATTTATGACCTGTTTAGTTTTCTTGAATAATTAGGGTTTTTTTTTTTATAATTTATTGAAGGCAGATCTCAGAACAAGTCGCTCACTGTGATTATTGTCGGATGCATGCAAAAAAAGAAAAAAGGAAAAAAGGAGAAAGAGCAGCTAGATGTGGTCAAAGCCCATAAATAGAGGCTCTTTTCCTGACTTCATATACTAGATCATAAATCATTCATCAGGGGGAAAACACTGCCTTCCCTGCTTTGAGATGAAAAGGACTGCATTGTGACAGCGGAGATTACATGTACCCTGCCTTCTAAACTATCCTTGCTGCTGCATCCAGTATGCATGAAATTGGGACACACCACCTCCATTGGGCATTCAACTTTGACCCCTTGCTTCCTCTTGTGGGTCAGAACGGCAAAATATAATAAATTAAATAAAATTTTAAAGAGTTCTTGCTCACCTACTGGAAAATGCGAGTAGATGCAATAAGACATCTTGTTGTTTTGCGTTTATGTATAAATTATTGTGCCCAACAATACTTTTTGGGTTATTAAAAGAAATTATATTGCGGTACTGGAAATATATTACCATAGACTGTATATAACAGATGGATATAGCCATGGCAAGCTCACCTATGGATTTCTGGACTCTGTGTTTTGACCACACCATGTTGGGCTTTTTGGTGCCAGAATTGATCGTATTTGAACGAGAAGGTGAAGTAGTATCGGCTACAGCTAGCAAGTTTGGTTAGCCAGCAATGCACAGACTTGCGATTCTGTGCTAACTAATATACCTTTATTTATTTCAGTATGTGAGATTTTCCCAATACTTTTTCCATAATTAATGAATCATTATGGGCACTACTTTAACTTACTGGTTGAGGAGGCGCTCTTTCCTGCAAACCGTCAAATAAAGGCTAAAAGCACCAAAACAAAACAAAAAAATCTATAATTTTCTTGTTTTTAACACACTGTTAAAAACAAGTGTGTGTGGAAGGATGTTTCTGAACTCTTACGTCTCTGTTGCAGATGTTCATCCAAACCACCACTCTGACCGTGTCCATGAGCCTGAGCGCCACCGTATCCTTGGGCATGCTCTATATCCCCAAAGTCTACGTCATCATCTTCCACCCGGAGCAGAACGTCCAAAAGAGAAAGCGCAGCTTTAAAGCCGTGGTTCAGGCGGCTACCGTGACCACGCACCTGTCCCTGAAGTCGAACGACAAACAGAACGGAGAGTCCAAGGTCGAGCCTGACAGGTCACAGTGACGGGAATCAAAATGACAACTGAAGGCAACAAAGAAATGGTTTGCAAAGAGTGGGAAAAAATAGCATTTAATTAAGCTTTTTGGCTGGATTGTGTGTGTTTCTTTTTTGAATCCCCCCTTTTTATTTTGGATTGAAATACCAGCAAAAACATTTGTGGATTATGTTTCTTTTCACACTTATTTAGATAATCAAGAAAGTGAAAGCGCAAAAGAAACCTGAAAGGCTCACTCTACATCATCATGAGTTTGACAGCTTAGCAGGGGTATGGAAAGGATGCAGAGCCACTTTGAACGGACTTCAGAATGATCTACATATAGATGTGTTGACATGAAAATGGAAGACAATTAAAAACAATGTTAAGCTTAAATGGAGACCTTTGCTTAGCAGTAAGATGTATGCTTATGTCAAACCTCAATGAAACATCGCTGTTCACAGGCTGCATGGGCTATGTGTTTTACGTTTACACGAATGTTATTTATATGGGATGTTGTGACCTTTTCTTCTGCTTGCACTGGAAGGATGTAACTTTTAAAATGCCCCACCACGTCCTGTCATGACGACCCCCCAGGCTAGATACAACGAACCACAAAACTATAACCACTCACAGCTAAATCAATATCCAGTCACTAAGGAAACACAGCATTTAATTAGTCTTATCACTGCAATTATTTTGGCAGAGAATGGATTGCTTTTATTCTGGAAACTGAGTTCATGAGTGCACAAAGGATGCAAGTGATTGTGAACAGGATGCATTATCTTGTACTTGTTACTTTTCAGTTTTCCACGGTGGAAAACAATGGTTGGCATTTTCCCCAAATTGTTTGTCCAAATATCAAGCAAACTTGTATAAAGGTCAGTTTGTAAGGGCTGCATGCCAAAGCTGTAGACAGGCTACATTTATGTTAATGCATGGGAACTTCACAAGCAAGCTTCACCTCTTTTGGCTGCGTTCGATGTTGTTCCATGAAAGGTCCTCCATCTTAACCAGTTCTGCATTTCTGCAAACATTAAAATTCATTTGACATTGAAAACGGGGCAGAATGAGCAAAAAGCCCCAATTTTATGTTATTTTATTATTTTTTTGCAAGTATATTATTTGCAGCGTATTGTTTTTTTTGTTACTTGACCATGATGCACAACTCAGGTTTTGACCGATGTTTTTCTTGAGCCTTTTCCTGTTGTTCTGGCTTCTTCAGTATAAATGGATTCAGCATTCCTCACATGCAGGCAGTATCACTCACAACGCAGGCCGGCTGACAGGTTCATACCCTTATGTGAGAAAATTTTGTTTGTACTGCCCTCTGCAGGGCAGTCCAGGTCATTGACATGTTTGTGATTAAAAGTCGAGAGGAAATTGTCGATTGCAAAAGAATCTTAATAAAAAATATTGTTTATTATTTGAGTTGGTTTACATCCAGCACGACAATTAAATCTAAAAGAAAAAATACCTACAGTAACTCCACATGTAGGTTAGTCAGGGAAAACAGTGAAAAATAGCAAAGCATTTCAAAGACTTTTTTTTTTAAATGATAAAGATTTTTGTTTGCCACACTGAAAAAGCAAACGGGGAATAAATAACAACAACAAAAAAAAAGTATGGCATTAGACACTGACCCAGAATTTCATAATCATCGCAACCCTCACAGTCGAATTTCTCAAGTAGCTGTTTCTCTCTCACAAACAAATACACACTCCCACAGAACTACGAGGCTTCAAAACCTAAGACACTGCCTACACAAACAAATTCATATCAGCACAAAAAATAAATGTACAGCAGGGTTTGCTGTTCACCCAAATGTCAGCATTTGTCATTTCTTTTAGATAAAAGTTCATTCGCAAATGCTTTTTTGGTGTTGAGTGGCAAAAACAAACAAATTTAAAAAACCCACAGCCAGGTTCTCTGTTTTAGAGCAGCGCCAACATGCTTCTTTACACAAGTCAGTGTCTTGACCTCTGACACCAAAATTTACTCGAGGAAGTCGTCCAGGGTCAGGCAAGTGGCGGTCTTGGATGGGGGCCGTGTTACCTTTTTCCTTTTAGCTTTCACCAGTGGACGAATCTGTGACAAAGGAGACTGGAGGTGGAGCGCTTGGTTAAGGATCGATGCGACCTACATTTATCTCGTGGTTATAAATAACATCCATCTGAAGCCAGACAGTGCTCCCTGGCTCTTACATATATACAAACACACACATCAAACATTCTTCAGTGAACCTCAAACGCTAGAAGACAAGTAACATATGCAGAATCACTAATGACAAAAAGGATACAGGCTGGATGAATTTAGTTCGCCCTCCTAATCCGTCATAACCAGTTCTGACCTGAAACACAAAAACATTTTTCCCCCTTCAACAAAACACTGATGATGACAAAATGGGACATGGAAACAGTTTGAGAGAGTCGGCTGTGCTTACAGCTCCAGGCTTCCTCTGAGGCTCCAACATGCTGCCAAAGGTTTTCTTCCTGAAGAGGAGGGAGTTCCTTAAAAAAGGGTCCAGATCTTCATCGCGATTCTGAGAAACAAAAAATAAATAAACATAAAACAATAAAATAAATAAATTCACTGAAAAATAAAAACAAATTATATATAGATCAGTTATTTAATGATGCATTTATTAGAAGAAGGCTACCTTGCTTAAAGCTGACGTTTTCTCACTGTGTTTGGATACAGACGTTCTGAAAAATCAACACTTCCAGTTTATACTTTGTCACAAAAACACAATTTTAAGAGGAAAGAGCAGATGGATTTCAAACTACTCTAAAAACAAAAGAAAACATTTCCACACTGAGCGACACGACTCTTACACGGGTGGATCGAGACGCATTTTCTTCAGGGGAACCCGCATTGGTCTCTTGGCCCCGTCGTCTGGCGTAGTGATGTCGTAGGTCATGTTGAGGTCAATGTCCTCGCTATCTGCTGGATGGTGGAGGCGAGGCTGCTTCAGCTCCAGTGGGGCAGGGCTGACGGGAAGGCAGCAACAAGTGCGTGAGCGCATAAAGCAAATGCATTCTTAAGCATCCTGTCAAAAGCATGAGGAGACTGAAGTCCCACAGCTGGAGACGCACCTTTCAAAGATGAGCCGACTGACGGCTTCGTTTGTCCTCGTTGGTGTGCTCAGAGATTTCTGAAGAAACTCCACTTTCTTCTTCAGGCTCTGTGGACAGGTTGCACACAGAAATCACAACCATGCACATCCGACATATAAACACAAATAAACACATATTTGTTTGATCTGCCTTACAGAGATTTCTTTGTCAGCACAGGCCAGATCGCTCTGCAGAGACTTCATGTCCTCTTTGGTCTGATTCACCTCTATTGTAGCTTTTTGTAACTGAAATAACAAACACCAAAGAGCACTTGAACCCAAAGATTCTGCACTGAAGACCCATTTCTTATTGGTGAGGCGATCTGCTTATGTCAAATTACCTTGTTGTTTGAGGACAGCACTTCTCTCTTCAGCTTCTCACACATATCATTTGAAGCCTTCAAAGTTCCTTTGAGGTTATCGTACTCTCTGAGAAAGGAAGAAAGGAGATCAGTAGTAAATACTGAGCAGATGCTGTGGTCATTAGAACTAAATACCTGAACAAACCGCTCCAAAAGAAGTACTTTCAAACACACAAATGTAGTCCTTCTAGGTCAACTTATAAAAAGATTCTGGAACATATTTCACATATGCATCTGAAACATATTTCACAAAAGCTCAAATTTACAGGAGAAAGGGAAAAAAAGTGCTAGAAAACCCTTTGGAATTTCCAGAATTTCTGATTATTCATACAAGTGGTATGATCTTCATCTGGGTCACAAATATAGACAAGCATACAATCTGATTAAACTAACACCACAAACAGCTCCATATTTCACATCTTTATAGAACACACTGAGTAATTATTCAAAGTACAGGCAGCAAAAATGTGAGAGAACCCTTGAATTTAATGACTTATAGAAACAACACCTAACAGACATTTTCTGATGCAACACAAGAGACTTTAAGAGAAATATTCAACCCTTCCTCTCTGCAAAACTATTTCAGTATTAACTAATAAGCCCTCGACAGCAAGGGTCAACACCAAGGGTAAACCTGAAACAACTTATTAAGTATAATTTAACCTGCCTAATTTAACCTTCGAACAAAAAGAAAAATACAATAATTACAATCAAATGTATATTTCATGTAAAAGCTACACAAAACCGTTTTTAATCCCGATTTGAAGTAACTAATGGATTCTGCACACTGGAGGTGTGAGGGGAGTTTATTCCACAACACTAAATGCTACCTCACCTTGTTTGGTTCTAGCCCTAGGAATATTAAAGTAAGCCTGTTCCTGAGGACCTAAGAGGTCTAGAAGCCTTCTTTTACACACAGGAAGCCATGCAATGATTTCAAAACTGCTGTAATATGATCCATTTTCCTGGTGCTGGTCAGGACTCTGGCAGCAACCAGTAAAACTTTAGTCTACTGAAAAGAAATGCACAAATAAGCTTTTCAAAATCTTTCTTTGCCACAATTTTTGCAATATTTTTAAGATGGTACTCGGCCGATTTAGTAATAGTCTCTATATGACTATTAAAATTCAGATCAGCGTCCATAACTACGCTGAGATTTTTTTAACCTGATTTGTAGTTTCGAGTTTTACTAACTGAAGTTGGGAAAACTTCAAGCCTGAGTGACATCATCAGTGTTCACACATATACACCCCCCCCCCCCAAACAAACAAACAAACAAACAAACAAACAAAAAAACAGAATAAGCAACAAACGCCATCCACTCTAAATAAATAAATAAATAAATAAATAAAATCACACTTACTTTTTCAGAGAGATGCAGTAGATAGAGAGCTGCTCCACTGCTGCCTGGCTGATACCCATATCTGTGATCATGGACTCAACCTCTGCTCTCTGGCCCTGTAACAACACATCCAAGCTGAGGAGAAAACAATGCGCAGAGTGAATATGATGCTCTTCTACAATGAAGACAATCACAGGACCATATGCACATATTTCATATCATTAGAGCTGTAGTATAAGATTCAGGTTTGCAGTTGTCCAAATGCATTGGTATAAGTTTGCGCACTTGTCAAAGATCATCTTAAACAATCTTTATCTTTTCCTCCACAATCACAGGAACTTGAATATAATAACAATGGGCTGCAGATACCTTTCAAATGTTTTCAACTTGGTCCTCAATCTCCGGACTTCTTCCTTGGCAGCCTGAACTTCATTTTGTTGCGTCTCCAAGTATGACATCTGTGTCTGTGAGACGTTAGAACATAATATTAGTTGCAGTGACGGTGAATCAGTGTGGATATTGCGGATTTTAAACACTGAAGAACAGAGAGCTCATACTTTGAGGGCAGAACAAAGCATATCCTTTTCTTTAATCTCCTTCCGCAAACTGTCTAGGTCTCGCCTCTGCTTGTCCATGGAGTCCTTTAAACTCTCCACCATCTTCTGTTTGTCCCGCAAGTCTCGCTCTACAAATTGACCAGACAGATGATCAATCTAGTGCTGCCTGCTTCCTTACAATCTAGCATAACCTTGTAACAGCTGTACTCAGAATTTAATTTCTCACCTTTAGAGCTCAGAATTGCCTTCACTCTATCAACCTCATTCTGCAAAAAAGAGAAGAAATACAATCAGAAAAAAGATAACGCCCTAAATCAAATCCAAACAGTCGCAATAGGAAAGACCACGTGTAGGTTCTGTTTTAGATGCCAGAAGGCATGAAGAGTTTTATATTGCTGTAGGATTGGCACCTGTAAGCTTTCCGGGTCAGCCGTGCTCTCCTCCTCTCCACCAATGTCAAAGAAGAGCTTGCTGATAATGTGCCTGGTGCTGACCTACACACAAACATGAAAATGTCATTGATCTTTCCTTTGTAATTCAACTTGCCACGGTCTGTGCTGGTAGTTTGACAATGTAACGTTACTGTACCTGTTTCCTACACTGTGGGCAGGTTTTTGTAGGGGCTGTCTGAAACCACTGAAGAAGACTAGAAGAAAAAGAGGGGAAAGAAAATAAGTTAAAAGATGCCATGAACTGAAAAAAGTTGTTTTGTTCAGATATGAGTTTGTGCATAGTTACCATTCATAATGGAAAGTGTGTCCGCAGTGAATGGCAGCAACATCTCTGGAGTGATCGAAGAAATCCGAGCAAATAGTGCAATATGCTCGAATAGGCATCTTACCGGCACAACGATCACCCTGTTTTGGAAACAGCGTACGACATTGTTAAAAACAGTGAAATACACATCGTGATATTCACTCCCTGATCATAATAAGCGTTACATAATAGTTGTAGGCTAAAACAGTTAGCACTGGCTAATGTCAGTGGGCCTTACTATTCCGCTACCCTCGTTAAGCCTCGTTAAGCAGCTACATGTAGATAACCAATGTTAGCCGTAGCCTTATCGTGAGTTGTCATACTTACCAAACACAGATATCAAGTTACTGCATAATCCTTCGTTATAAACTGAAGCATCACCAATTGTACATGAAAATTTTCATTGTACACACATAAAGTGAGATAATTTAGACAAGAGCCTTTCAAGCTAACACAAACACAATGGTAACTCCATTGCTGCCCAGTTTCCCCGCTGCACGTTCAAACCAAAGCTCCGCCCCTTACGGCGCGTTCGTATACAAACGGAACATAAATGAGCTGTTAGAATCTACGCCAACGTATTTTGTATTAAAATTTAGCTCAGTCGCTATAAACGTTTGATATTTAAAACAATTAATACGTTTTCCCTGGAGAAGTTACAATTTAGTGTCACTCAACGAATGTGTCAACACTTTTTTCCCTTGTTTTTTTGCTTTTATCCCTCACATATGCAGAGTCACTGTGAAAACAACAAAAATGTTATTTCACACTCATTGAAATAGTTTGCAAATTTATTCACAAACCTTGCTCGCACAAAAAGATTATTTAATATTTGATATACAATGTTTTCTGTGTGATAAATTAAGTATCTGAGTCTCGTGACAATCGTGTAATTTAATAATCAGGCACAGTTGTTTCATGTCCTGCGTGACCTGAACGCACCAGCAAGATGAAAGATGGCAGTGTGCTATAAGTAACAATAGAACTTGCATGCTGTAATATTCAAAATTAACCCATTAAATTAATTCTTAACTATTTCAAAGCAAATTCTCCGTATTTTATTTTATTCAGATGAACTCGGCTTTTTATCACTCCTGGGAAACGATTGAGTGTATAAACCCTCTGGCAGGGAACTTCATATCCCACAATTCGCACTTCCGCAACCAACCAGGGCATGATTCAAGAAGTTCTTCTGTGCGGTTTCTGCTAGTTAGCTAGCAGCAACTGTGGCAAACGAGTTGGGGAGCATAACATTCAGATGCAGACAGCTGTGGAAATGAAAGGTAATCTTATTGAAGTATTTGAAGTTGTCTTGAGTGCTGTGGTTGAGAGCGAAGGCGATTAAACGTGTCTGAGATAGCGTTTGTTTGACTACATGCTAAAGTCAGCAATCAGAGTAGCTTTTGAAGTCGAACATATGTGACGCCTGTGATAATTCAGGGTGCTAAGCAAGAAAAAAGAAGATGTGAGTGTAAATATACTGCACGTGAATATGTTATTCTCTCGAGACTCATTTTGTTTCCATAGTTGGTTTCAGCCTTCCTTGGAGCAAGGAGGACATTCCGATTTAGCTCTGTTTTCCCCCCGCTTGGAATAAATAGTTAAAGTCTTCATGACCTGACTGTAGGGCTTTATTTGCTTTCAGTTGAACCGACTCGTGGTGACCGTGTCATGTCACTATAATGGCACACAACCATAAATCCAAGCCTCAGTCACGAAGTTGTTGACCTTTGGTCCTATAGCCCTTTGTCTGTCTATTTTTCCAGGTGCGTGTCCCAGCCTTAAGTAGCAGTGATGGAAGGTGAAGCCCAAAAGGCGACTGCATCATGGGAAAGTGGAACTCTGGCTCCCGTGGACCGCCTTCGCTCAGTCAGGGCGGACAGCCCCATACCTGGTCTGGTAGAGGGAACTGAACCAGGTAAGTGTTGTGCCGGTTGTCTGTAAACACACAGAGACAAGTATGATTTTAAACATATTTAATATACATCTGCAAAACTGGAACCAATGCATAGTAGTGAAAAAACATCAATTATAAAGGAAGTGTATTATGTGTGAAGTTCCTCTTGGATTTGTTCCAGTCTAAGGTAATGTTAATGCAAGAAATATTTTCCAGGTAGGTCACTTAGCCACTATCAATGGGATTACACTACTGACTGCGCTCTCATTTTAAAGACTGCAGGTAAGTCTAGGTGTGTTAAAGAAGTTGGTGGGTGAATAGAATTGTGCCACGCTACTTTGTGGCCAATCCCTCATAGGATTGTATTATAAAACATTGCAGGACATGATCACAACATTTACAGTAGACCATAAAAGCTTCCAGTTGGGCTAAACAAATATCAGGGCAGGGCAGGGAGAAGTAATTATCAACTGTTTTCTATTTCAAGTACAAAATCCCTGCAGTATCTTTGCCTGGAATATTGTCTTTTTTATGATTGTACCACAAAGAAAAGACATTAACACTCTTTCAGTAGTGACACTTCTGAAAACTTTCCCATGAATTGGACTTCTCTGTTTCACATTGTTGTAGCTGTGCAGTGTCCGGTGAACGCATGCTGAGTACTCTGTGTGTGAGAGACAGCATGAATATGCACATCCTGTCTATGTAAGAAATGGTGAATATATTTACAGGTTGTCTGCTGTTTTAGAGCTTGTGTTACAGTTGCACAATATTCCCTTCATATGCTGAAGAAGGATCTTGCATTGTATGTTTTGTGGACTGTGACTGTAGACTGTAAGAGTAGCCTTCATGGAGAAAATGCTGCCATGTTTTCTCATGAGAATGTAATGATATGACCATCTGTTGACTGAAAAGAATCTGGGGAAAATATGTCAGTTTGTCACAATGAAAGTTGGCTGCAGCTGCTTTCGTCTGCTGCATCACATCCTGCTTTAAATAAATCCAACAATGACAGGAGAGATGATGTAACACTGTATGGATTTGCTCTTACCAAACTGGAGATAAACAGGACATTTTGAAGTCTTAGCATACTCTTTCGCTATCACAGTTGCCTTATTCTTGTTCTTCTAATTAGATAAGCTTTGGCCAGAGGCTGTTCATTTTGTTCACTGCGACAGCTCTGAAGTGTGATAACCTGAAGTCAAAACATGTGTGACTAATATGATAATAGACTAAATTGAACTTCTGTTTTTTATGGATTGTTCGAGAGTTGCATACCACGTTCAAAATGAATCAGGTTTTTCAAATAAAAGGATAAAATCTTGTCCTGTAACTGTAGATAATTCATCTCTGTCATCTGTCTTGGACGCCTTTTCCAGCTAGTTGGTTCCCACAGGAATGCCCAGGAAAGCAGTTTTGTTCTCCAGCAAAGTTGGGGAATTTAACACATTTTCCAAACCAGCCATTTTTTTTTTTCGTTGCAGTCTTTTTTTTTTTTTTTTTTTTTTTTTTTTTTCTCTTGTAGAAACACAAACTGAAAACCTTTTAAATTATGTATATATCTCCACTTTCCATTGTGTTGAATCTGCCTTGAGCTAAGCAACATTTCGACATTACCTGGCTGTACGTGTGAACGCAAATTAAACGGGCACATTAAACACAAGGCCTGCTTCAGAGCATAAAAAAAATCTGTGTGTTTGATTGTTTGGCACAGAGGTCTGCAACCTTTTACACCCAAAGAGCCATTTGGACCCGGTTTCCACGCAAAAGAAAACACTGGGAGCCGCAAATACTTTTTGACATCTAAAATGAAGATAACACTGTATATATTGTTTTTTATCTTTATGCTTTGTGTGAACAACTAAGGTGTGCTGCTTATGAAATCCATACAGTGCAACAGAGAAAATTAAATTATATTTATGTAATCAACACATTTTGAACTCTTAAAGAAATATAACAAAAGGAAAGACACCAACCTGAACTAAAATGATCCATGTAGCAAACAAAAACTGTTGTCAGCCGCCACCCTTATATCGCCTTTGGGCTGGTGGAGCCTTGACCTGACTCTTAAAAAATAATTGGAAAAAAGCACTATGCTGCTGAAAAATGGATATTTGCAAAATTCTGCCTAAATATGTATTTTACCTGGTTAATGCGTGCGGCGGGGCGTGGTTTGGCGGACGCACCTGAGTGACACCCGCAATCACGCCTCGCTGCCTTAACGTCTGTGCTATCTGTGCTGTTGTGTTGTTGGTGGTGTATGTCGGGCTGTGAGCTGAAAAGCTACAGCCGGCTGTATGCGTACAGCAACCGTGTGTGAAAAGTGCTCAATAAAGAGATGCTCAAAAGCATGCTCATGGAAACATCGTTGGGTCTGCTGTGATTTGTTTACAATGGGACTTCTGCTCCTGAACCTCTGCGCACAGAGTCCGCAAATCGGGGCTATACGAAGTCAGTTTACGCAGGACTGTAAGCTGTCATCTGTCAGGCATGAACGGTGTTTGTCTTTAACATAGTTCACGGTGGAGAACAGCTGCTGACTTAATGTGGATCCGAAGATCCATAATTGGCCTACCTGGGGTTGAAAGTCTCGATAAATGCACGGCGTTTCTGCGGGTATACCGGCTTCCGCGAGTGTGACTCTTATTTTGAGCGATGAAAAAATAATAGAATATAATTTTATTTTTATATTTCAATATCACAATAATCTTCCATTTTAGAACTACGAGTTAAAAAGAACTAACATAAATAAAATACACTTCAGCTAAATACTTCTAATTTATTTGCCCAAACCACGCGGAGCCGCACTATAAGGACTAAAGAGCCGGCTCCGGAGCCGCAGGTTGCCGACCCCTGGTTTGGCAGGTAAGAGTATGAAGAATTCACGCTGAGCAAATAGGGTTCATGTCTCTGTCTCCTTCATGCTCCACCCTTACCCCATCACTTAACCAAACACATTATTTTCAGTAGTGAGAATGAGCCTGATACTAACAGTCCACTTTTTTTTTTCTACATGGGAAAAATGTTTGATTATGAAAACCGCTATAAATGCTGCAAACTGAGAAAAACACTAAAAGAGGACTTGGTGGTTACTTTGGCAGTTGTATATGTGGTCAGTGGCCCTATGTCCTTTTAGAAAGTAGCTTTCAAACTTCCTGGAGCTTTTTCCAAAGGAACTGTCCGGAAATGTCTGCCAATGTGTGCTCATATTTTTATAGAGCTTTTTCTAGCTTTTTTTTTTAATCTTTTTATGGACAACGTTTGTCATCATTTATATTAATACAGGTGCTGGCCAGAAGAGTGCCATGTTCATCCATGCACACTCGTTTGAGGATTTAACTGCTGAGGCTGAAGAAGAAGCC
Source organism: Oreochromis aureus (assembly GCF_013358895.1). Lineage (NCBI taxonomy): Eukaryota > Metazoa > Chordata > Actinopteri > Cichliformes > Cichlidae > Oreochromis > Oreochromis aureus. The sequence goes on along the minus strand of NC_052946.1, from coordinate 9,988,203 downwards.
CTGAGGACGGCTGATTCAGGCAGATCAGAAGAGCAGCATGAAGAGGGGCTCAAGGCACTTGTTGCTGAACAAAATATAGATGAACAACACAGCAATGACCTGTCGGATAGCAGGACTAAGGAAGAGGATGTGTCCAGTGAGGCATGGCGGAGCCACAAAAAACATGTGTTTGTGCTGAGTGAGGCGGGGAAACCAATCTACACTCGCTACGGCACGGAAGAAGCTCTGTCGAGCACCATGGGGGTGATGATGGCTCTCGTGTCGTTTGTTGAGGCTGAGAAGAACATCATCCGCTCCATCCATGCAGGTCAGATTATACTTTGGCGGCAACATTTAATCCTCTAAACAGTTATGTCGTACCTTAATGTAAGTGCTGTTAATATGTTTGTGTCAGATGGCTGTAAAGTGGTTTTCCTCACCAAGAGTCCTCTGGTCCTGGTGGGAGTGTCACGCACCTGTCAATCAGACAAAGAGATGCTGCGGGAGCTGCAATACATCTACTACCAGATAGTCAGCCTGCTCACCCTCACCCAGCTCAACCACATCTTCCAACACAAGCAGAACTACGACTTGCGGCGTTTGCTGGCCGGCTCAGAGTATCTCACTGACAACCTGTTGATCCGGCTGGAACGAGACCCCGGCCTGCTGCTCAGTGCCGTCACCTGCCTGCCCCTGGCCAGCTCTTCCAGAGACGTAGTGTCATCGAGCCTACAGGCTGCTAAATCCAAAAACCTTGTGTTCTCCATATTGTTGGCCGGCGATCGCCTGGTCACCCTGGTCAGGAAGAAGGACCAGTTCCTGCACCACATAGACTTGCACCTGGTCTTCAACCTCGTCGGTTCCTCCTCTTCCTTCCGAGAAGGTGAAGGCTGGACGCCGATCTGTCTGCCAAAGTTCAACACCGCAGGATTTTTCCACGCTCACATTTCTTACCTGGAGCCTGCGTCCCAGCTCTGTCTCATTCTGGTCTCAACTGATCGAGAGGACTTTTTTAACATGTCCGACTGCAAGCAGAAGTTTATGGAAAGGCTGAGCAAGCGTAGTGCCTACCAGGCCCTGAAGGAGGCGGTGAAATGTCCCAGTTACTCCGTGGCGCAGGTCGGCATCCCAGAGCTCAGGCACTTCCTGTATAAATCAAAGAGCTCCGGACTGTACACCAGGTGAGTGGTTAGACTGTGTTTGTCAAATTTAGGGATTTTTAGATAAAGATCAGAGTAATTTAACAGTCATTAATCCTGTTAATTCAAGAACTTTTTCCTTTCACTGTATATACACATCTACTCAGATGTTTTAGGTATTATGAAAAATTGACATAAATGACAACTTCATAAGAGCAGATGACACTTGATTTTGTATTTTGTCTGGGCCAGTAAAATGATCATCAGTATACAAAGATTTGCATTCTTATATGTATACATTTTTTTGTCATGAGTGCAAATCCTTGTTCTTGGATATTTTCCACCTTCAGCCCGGAGTTTCCGATGGTCTACCAGTCTGATGAAGAGCAGGAAAGGCTGCTGAGCTTGTATCAGGAACTTCACAGCTGCTTGCACCATCCAACCAGACCTCTTCGTTACTACTACCGCTGCAGGGAAACTGAAAACTTGCTGGCACAGGTGAGTCTGGTGTTGTGCTTAAAATGGTTTATTGTTTTTGACCAATTTTTCTTTTAAGCTGACAGCTGTTAAAAGCATTTGGTTTTCTGCCACTATGTACAAAATGAATACTGGACACTGGATTGGTGACATTGTTCATACACATTTAGTTGGCTTACTGTTTTGGGTTTCTTTGGAGGGGGGGGGGGGACGACGACTATTTGCCTTATTAGGGACAATAATCCATTTAATAAAGTCATACATAATTTTGATTGCTGGCATAATCTTTACATCAGTTTTTCCATTCATAATGCAGTATTATCAACAGCTGAATGAACATTTTGCAATCAAATAGGTTAGGTGGCAACAGGTCAGTAACATGACTACGTATAAAAAGAGCATCTAAGAGAGACCGAGTTTGTTTCAGGGAAAAAAGTCTCTACAAATTCTTGGAAATTTTCAGAATAATACTCTTCAATATAAAAATGTGAAGACTGAGTTTCTCATCATCTGTAGTACTTAATATGATCAAAACACAAATCTTGGTGGACAAAGGACAAGGCCAAAAATCAGCATTGGCTGCTGTGAACAGCAATTATTCTGTCATGGAAATCACTGCATGGGCTCAGGAACACTTCCTGTCACTGCCCGTGAACCCAGTTCACTGTGCCACGCACAAATGCAGGTTGAAGCTCTATCATACAGTAAAAAAGCCATATGTGAACATGATCCATACTGGTAAATAATTCCTTTTGGAAAATGCTGCGTCCTCCAGCTAAAAGAAGATAGGGAAGATCCAGCTTATGTTTTTTAATTTCTATTTTAATTAGTGTGTTAGTTTTTTTTTTGTTTGTTTTTTTTTATCCCCACAACGAGTTTAATTATTGTTTACTGCAATTACCTTTGTTCTTCATTACCAGCTTTGTATTAGCAGCTTTGTGCTCTTGCAGACCCTTGCAATAAGTCGACACATTACCATCACATACATATAAAATAACAATAAAAGTAATGTTTGCATTGACACTTCTGGAAAGTTGTTGACCACTCTTTTTTTTTTTTTTTTCCTTTCTAACCGCATGTTGTGTGGTTAAATATATATCTTAAAGAAACTTATCAAAAAAGGGACATAATTCTGAATGTGGCGCAATGCTTTACAAATATTGTTACAAAAAAAATGCTGTCATTACATAATTAGTTTTGTAACATTTTCAGATGTGCATAGAACACTTACAAATTTTTGATTAAATGTGCCATTAATGATAATTGCACAACATTAACAGTAATGTGCAAAAATGGGCATTACACATTATAAGCAAGATTTCAACCTCCTGCCATCAACTACAACGTTTGTAGTTGATGGCAAAGCAGGCAGGGAGCTGGCAGAGGAGTTAGGAGCGGAGGAGGAGGATGACATCCTGTACGGTGTTTTTGCTGTCACTGATGACAACGGAGTTTTTTTCATTGATCTCAAATGCAGTAAGCTACAGTAATTTTACCAACTGTAATAATTTCTTTCATTGAACCACATTTCTGAACTACTTTAACAGAAAAATAGTACATTTAAAATTTTGAGTTTGTGGTTTTTTTTTTTTTTCCAAATACAGTGCAACATAAACATTAGTATCATAAAATTCCCCACAAAGTTAGTAATTCTTTCAAACTCAGCATGAGCGATTCAGAACTGATTTGCTGGTGTGCACTTTGTAGTATACGGCTAAAACTGTTTAAACAGTTTTCATTTTTTCATTGTTTCCAGGTAACAATTCAGCAGGTCAGTTTGGTCCTGTGAGTTTGCACACAGAAACTGAAGAAAAATATCCTGCTACTACACACAGCGTTTTCATGCCCCGTTTGTCTCGTTGTGCCTTCTTTCCTCTGCAGGTGACAAGTGGCTTTGAGCTCTACCTCTGCTTTAGTCCGCTGGTGACCAAGGCCTCAGCGTTCGCCGCTGTCAACAAACTGCTGAAGTGGATCAGGAAGGAGGAGGATCGCCTCTTCATCCTCAGTCCTCTCACATACTGAGCCTCCTGAAACGTAAAGCAGTATTGTGAACACAGACTGGAGTGGTGCTAACAGCAGCTACGCATGATGAACCAGTAGTCTTTAAGAGTGTGATGATTGTCAAAGCCTATGCATTTTCTTTTTTTTGGCTTTTGGAATGCTCTGTTCTAATTCTCTGATTTGTAATGAAGTGTGCTGTGCAATTGAATTAACGCTGTATTTTAGCTGGCGAGATTTTTTATAACTTTTAATTAAAAAAAAATGAAGAGCAGATAGAAGCCTCCGCACTTTTGGTAACACAGAAGCTTGCAGTGTTTACCTGTTGTTAAAGATCTTTCATGGAAGGATGGTTTTACTGTAACGGCTATTATGCATCTCACAACTTAAAATGTATTTTTTATGGTATTAACTCAGTTCTTAGAAATTAAGAATAAACTGGAAATTCCTCGAACTGCAGTAGAATGTATTTTCAAATTAGAAGACATGTTGGCAAAATATGGGTTAACGGCATTCCTGTTGGAAGCATCACCCTTTTACCTCTATGCACTTTGTTTATGTAACGGACACTGAAACAGAAAGCCTGTAACCTGTTTACTGCTGTCAGTAGTTTGTAATAACACGTCTTCTCTTAACACCACTGTAGAGGAATTCCACATGAACTCCATTGTTTTTCCAGTTCATCTGTTTCTTTTCACCCATAATACTCACATTAACAGATGATACGTTTCTGCATGCCTCTTAAAGCTTAGTTTCCTGGAAACCTGCTATGCTTGAGGAATCCAGCTTTGCCACATTTGCCTCCTCTAATCATGCCTTAACTGTTATTGTGCATAACAAATATGTAATGCTTTATGGCAGTCCCATGCAAAATTATATGTAAATAAAGAAACGACCTGCAAGCTGATGTGTCATTCTTTTCCCCTCACACTGTAGGCACTTCGTAGATGGCAGTAGCAGCAGCACTTCCGTCTCACAAACGCGGAGCACACTTGCACAACAAAAGGAGTAAGTTTTATGGTGCTGTGAAACAGGCAGGGTAGTGGTGGGGGAGATGAAGAGGAAACGTTTATGGCATTAAAAAGTGACTGAGGCCATCTATAGACGCTGGGCTAATTGGCTTCTGCTCGTGCTGCCGGTGTGTGTCAGTGTGGAGCTGTGAGGGGAGGAGCGAGGACAGCTGAGGTGCAGAGGACCGATTCAAACCGGGAGTTAAAGTTAAATACGAAGCGGGCGCTTAACGAAAACAGAAGGGCTTACATTTAAAATATATAAATATATATATGTGTTTGTGTGTTAAGCTAATTGTGTGATATTAACTCTACCTGAGGAAAAACCCGTCATCCCCCGCGCGCTGTTTTACAGTAAGGGCAGAGCTGGCAGTGGCTGCTTCCCTCAAGCGGACTGTGACTGACCTGTACAGGTAAGCTTTTCATCACGCTCTTTCCTTCAGCAGCGTCTGCTCTGATGTTTAGATACAAAACAGAAACCAACTAGTCTTCAGAACACAGGCAATGCTAGAAGACGACTTTAAAAAGAATAATATGTGTTTATGATCCAAAGTTTGACTTACAGCACCGGCTACAGTGTAAAGATTGTACAGAAAGTTGTGCTGAAACACTCCTTATATTATCACTCACAGCACTTATAACGCGAGGAAGGGTTGCCGGTGTCATCCATTTATAAATGTTTAGAAAAAGCGAGATATTTGCGATTAATATTTATTGTGGGGGTTGTGAAATATAAACTCGGTGTTGCGTTATCTAAACTCGGGTTTTGGAATCAAAATAACATCTTTAACCCGTGGACTGGAGCCAGTGTGCACTCTATTACACTGGAGTGTTTCCAAAGAAGGCAGATTGTAACCACGAATATGGAGACAAAGTAAAAGGAAAAACTTCACCAACCCCCCCCCCAACAACAACAACAACAAACCCATAAATACAAGCGATCAACTGCAGAGGGCAGATGGATGAAAAGAAATTATGCTGTTCTGTGTTAACATACTCATAATTGGACTGATTTCTGATCTCACATTGTTTTGAATAAAATCACACAGTAGAATAAAGATCTTTCAAAACAAAGAAATGCAGACGCAGTTCCTCCTTAAACTGGATATTTCTAGTGAGTCTGTATTGCCTGGGAAATTATTTCCTTCTACTGAGTCAATGAGTCCTTGGGGTCCAATATGTGTTCACTATTGATTGTTCAAACAGCAGCTCAACTCTGCAAATCCCCCTGGATATCTGTGCATTGATTATTATAAGAGAGGTCTTCGATCTTCTTCTACTCTTGATTAGGACACCAAAGTGCCAGTGAGCAAGGTGCTTTACTGGCAACTCATGCCGGTTCAGTGATGAAGCCTTGGTTGGCCTGAAAATAGCAAAGCGAATGGAAACTCTGTTTCAGCCGTTTGCTTTATTAACCATGAACAAGGAGAAAGTCAATCAGTGCCATTACTATGTGTACCCATGTCCTCAGACCTTAACCTCAGCTTTACAAGGAGCTGCAAATGTTAAAATGTAACAACAGCATCAGCGGGGTTCTATGAATTATTGATGCAAAGACCTGAGACTCTGAACTTTTCCATATGACTGCTTTTAGCAAAAACAAGTGCTTTGTGCTTAAAATCAATTGGCTCACACTGCCGTTTCTGAGACTGTTAAATAAAATGTTCAAAATTGATTAAATTCTCTGACACGAGCCGAAGAGCAGTTTTGCCCTCACCTGGTAGTTTTAAAGGCTACACGACGTCTGACGACCATCAGTCCGTGGACATCTTTTCCCCGTGAAAGGCACGTAGTGGTTGTGACAGGAATGCATAATTGAGAGGCCAGGCTTCTTGAAAACAGTCATACCGTATCTCCAGTTAATGATCCACCCACTTATGTATGTTCAGGATGAAGACAGGGCTCGGATGCTGTATAGAGCTTGGGGTGGATGAGCAATGGAAAAATGTAGATTTGCTAAATTTGGTTGGTTCATGTTGAGCAAAGGTCATTATCTTGGTTTGTTACCACCAACTCCCTTGCAGAAAAGAAGATGATTCATTTGAAGAACTCTGCCTGTGATTAACCAGAGTAAACATGACCAGACAGATATAAATGGCTTATGTACAAAGCCCCAGTAAAAATAGTTAGATCCACATCTACTACCACCACAACTCTGTGTCTGATGATCTAAACATTTCCTGTCAGTGTCTGTGGTGAGTCAGAGAAAGCTTTTATTTTTATGACCACATGTGCTTTTATTATCAGGCCCAGACAAGATGGTGATGATGATTGTTACCTCAGGTCTTTTAGGGTTCCACGTAAAACATAATAAAATATTGTTATATTGATTTTCACTTTCATTAGTAGCAAATCCCATAGGAGGCATCATTTATCATGACAACATGAAACAACAGGCCACTGTTTATCATTTTATGGTCTTAGAGCAGTTTTAGTAGGTTTCAGACACAACAAAACTCTTCTGTCAGCTTTTACCTCTTTATACAAACAGAATTGCAGCTCCTTGTTTGTTCAAAAGGTGGTTCTTTAAACAAAATCCATTCCTGCTAAAGGAACTTTAGATAAGAAATAGGCGATATGCATTTAAAAGCCTTGAATAAAGGTAATATAAGTACTGCTAGTTATATGCTCACTTGATTTCTTGGCCTGAGCTAGATGAGAATATCTGTCTAACACTTATACAGGTCCAATTTAGTATAATGTTGGTCCTAGAGGACATTTAGTTTAAAGCAGGAGAAAGCAGTCAAGTCAGCTAAGATCCCCTTTTCTCTTTCACATCTTTATGCGAAGCTTTCCTGGATCATCTAGCTCATTAAACTGGCATCTTTGTTATTTAACTCTCAAGCAAGAAAATATCAAAGCTTTAGTCATTCTTGAGTTGCAGCTCATGATTTCTTATCGGTTTAATGAGTTACTTTACTCTTTTTGCTTTATCAGGTGTCACAGGGTGGTTTAAGGATGGTTTTGACCCAGCAGCAGACCTGGAGGTAGCCACACATCGCCTGTGCCCTTGGCCCCCTGGAACCCGGACTGGAGATGGTCCACTGGACCGGACAGTGGTGGGCATGCGTCTGGTTCCAGACTGTGCTGGCCTTTGCCCTGGCCAACTGTGCGTCATTGGCCCCCAACCCTGTCAACTTCTCTGTTGTGTACACAATGCCTTTCTTCCAAGCTGGGGGTCCCATCCAAAACATAGTCAACAACTCATTTTACCAAGAAGTGTACGTGGCCTCTAAGAATGTGATCGAAGCAGTCAACAGAAGCCTGGAGAAGGTGTGGGAGCTCCGCACTGGGCCAGTGGGGGGCTCAGAGTGTCACATATGCAATTTGTGTGAGATTGACAAGAATCACAACTTTCCAGAGGACACAGACAATCAGGTGTTGCTGTTGGATACACTCTTTATGTATTTATATTCTTGTGGAAGTTCTCAGTACGGCGTATGCTATTTCCACCAGCTAAACCCAAATGGAGAGCCACCCTCTCTTTCAAAGTGTTTGTTCAGAAAGGGCTCAAACTCTGCTGCTAACTGTCCTGACTGTGTGGCTAGCCCTCTTGGTACGAAAGTCACAATGGTGGAGGAGGGTCAGACTGTCTATTTCTTTGTCGCGGCCAGTGTTAATGACAGTGTCACTCAGCGTTATGGCAGGAAGTCTTTATCAGTTCGCCGACCACTGGCCACAGAAGATGGTTTCTTCAGTGATGTGCGTGGTCTGACTGTCCTTCCCAGCCTGCGGAAGACGTACCATATTGAATATGTCTACAGCTTCTTCACTCAGGAGTTTGTGTACTTCCTTTCAGTCCAGAGAGAGAGCCCAGATCAGGAATCGTCACCTTTTCAGACTCGTCTGGGACGTCTCCCAAGGAACGAATGGGAAATGAAGCGGTATCGCGAGTTGATCTTGGAGTGTCGCTTTGAACCAAAGCGCAGGAGGAGGAACGTAGCCAGTGAACCTTATAAGGATATTGTGTACAACGTGGTCCAGGCAGCCCATTTTGGCAAAGCAGGCAGGGAGCTGGCAGAGGAGTTAGGAGCGGAGGAGGAGGATGACATCCTGTACGGTGTTTTTGCTGTCACTGATGACAACGGAGTCACGGAGCATGACTCTGCCCTGTGCGCCTTCCCCATGGACAATGTGAACAAGGCAATTGCTGATGGGGTGGATGACTGCTGTGAGTCTGGACCTGAGCAGCTCTCTAGAGGGCTCTGCCATTTCCAACCCTGTGAGAGCTGTCCACATGAGGTGAGCGCATCAGTCTGCAAATACACAACTATGAAAATGCTACTTCTTCTTCTAAATGCTACAGTTGCTTGGTCTGAGCTGGCAAAAAGGAAAGTATGTGGAGATAAGATGAGCAGAAAATTATCTGAACTTGGATAATTTATGGACTAACACAGGTGGCTTGATAAAAATCTTGTCACATGGGTGCAGAGCTTTAAAATATGTCTCTCATCTTCAGCCAGCCTCAGGGCTGAAAACGGATCCATCACGGGAAGCCAAAAATTGTTTTTCTTGTAGTGGCAGGCTCCAAAAGTGAATCAATCCCTAAAAGACTCCCATGTTAAACCCTAAATTAAAAAGCCCATTTACAGCCTGGTACCAAAAATGGTTTTGGCCAGAATTATAGTTCCTCCTTCCATCTTTTCTATGAATATTTAACTTTGAGATGTCAGACGGTGTCAAGTCTTTGAATCATTGTGGTTTAGTGACAAATAAAACTTAGATAAATACACACTTATACCACATCTGTAAACGATGACATTTCTGACAAAACCTTCACTAGGTTTACAAGAAAATGTTGATCGGACACAACCACACAGTGTTGTCACACAAGCCAAAGCATCACTGACGAGGCAAATCTCCCTGGCTTTATGGCTAGATCACACGTACCTTATATTGAGCAGGGATTTTCCACTCACAGGCGAGAGGTTTGCTGGATGAAGATTTGGGGTTTATTTGCAGTTTTTGCATCAGACACTCTTCAATGGAGCACATTTTTTGAGATGGTTTTGAGAGATATTTACAGACAGTGCAGTTAGGAAAACAAACACTGGAAATTTCAGAACATCTGGTTGTTCTTGAATGCATCATTGCCTGGCTGTTTTGTGCACAGCTGGGATTCTCGGCATATTTGGCCAGCTTTTCCTACTTCTGGCTACTCCTGGCTTCATTGCACACAGTATAAAACCAATGGGAGAGGCCTGGGTGGTAATGACCATCTTTTATATACAGTCTATTGTCTTCACCCTTTTTGTATGAATTTTTATGGTCATTCAGTTGAATTTATTTTCCTCTTAAACCAGAAATGATCCTTTATTCATCATGTATCACCTCCTCTAGATGACACACCAATGAAAAGGAAATTTTTGTGGTTTCTGTGAAGCAATATTGAGGTTTCCATTTCAGTCATATCAGGAATGTGAGCAGAAGCTTTTGCATCAGCAGTCAGTTGTATTGACGTCACTGTTAAATCAGAGAAAACAGGGATGCAGAAAGCTTTTTGGATCGCTAATAGATATGGAAAAAGTCTTGCTACACACTCATCATTATCCAGAAGGACCGGGATGGCAGCCAAGTGGGAGTGAGGGTCAGTTTTTTTTCTATAGGCTGAATGTTCTCAAGAAGGGACTGGAAAGGTTTGCCCCGATCCCTTTTTGTGTGACTTTAGTCAGTGGCCTTTTCAGGCCATGCGTGTGCATTAGGATGTCTAATTTTAAAGGTCGTAGAATATGTTGCTGCTGGTTTCTCATGGGAAAACGCCCGTTTATTCCCAGATCCCATGCATATTTCTCATATTTTTTTGTGTTAAATTATTCAGTTTTGTCTTTTGGGGTAGGTTTTGGGTAGTGGGAGCTGTGGTAAGACATCTGATACCACAGTTACTTTAAGTAAATTCCAGTTTGAGAAACTATAAGAATTCGCACAAGGACTGGTTGCTATTACTGTAATGTTGCTGTGATATGGTAAAGCTGTTTAATTAGTATGATTTCAGCTGCTGGGTATCCCAGATGATGGCACTTCAGGAGAAAGTGATTTCATAAAGTTTGGCAGAACTCGAGCTATGTTGTCCCTTCGTCTGCCTTTGGAGGAACACTTTTTGCTTGGACTAGTGAAGTGTTCTTGTAATGGATCTTCTGTTGTTGCTTTTGGCTGCTGGTCTGAATATTGAGTAACGTGACAGTGGGACTGTCCAGTAGACTGAAACCTTGGTTCTTCCACTTCACAGCAGACCAATACATGCCAAAACTGCTGCCAAAACATCATCTGTGTTTAATACATACCACGCTTTTTGGCTTGTTACTACGTCACTGAATTATTTAGCTATTTCTGTGATGACAAATGCACTATTGTTTTAGACTGGCATACGATAAAATGTTTGATAATACTCTTACAGTTTTCATTTTTACAGCTTTTCAGATAATTAGTTTTATATTTGTATTTATGATTTGTATTTAGAGTAGCTGTAATGGAGATTTAGGCTTTAGGAAAGCAATTCATAACCACTGTTTTATACTCCTCTGGGATTAGGAGGTGGATGACTTCAGTCAATAGCAGTGCTGTTTTTGTTTTTTTCTTAAGCTCTGAGGTCACATACAGTCCATATATTTTTAGACACTGACTCATTTTTAGTTTATCTGTATATCACAACATAATTAAGATCTAGTTATATGATTAATATGGTCTAATCTGAGCAGCTGAACAAGTATATTGGATTAACCACAGAGAAATTACTGCCATTTTTTGCACTGGTACTTATTAGCATGGTCTCAAATGTAACTGGATGGGTTCACTTAAGGGTGGGATTTGAATGTGAACAAATGTAACCTTCGGTGTAAAGACATTTCACTTGTTTCATCAAGTGAAACAGGTCATTTTTAGGATTCAAAAACAAACCAAATCTGTCAGAGAGATAGCAGGAAAGAAAACAGTGTGGCACAGTCGGTGAAAAAAATAACACATAAGAAGGCCTGGATGTTTACCGAAGACAATAGAGGTGGATGTCTGCAGGATCCTTTCCAAGGTAAAGAAAAACCTGTTCACAACATTTAAGTTAGGACAACTCCAGGAGGTAAGCATATCATTATCAGAGGTTCACACCAGGGTTTAAACCAGTGATCTGTCTCAGAGTGGCCAGATCAGACTTTACCACATACCTAAAAACAGCACATAGCCCCTGGAAAAGCAGGTTTTGGACAGATGAAACTTGGATCAACGTATATCAGTGATGAGAAAAAAAACAAAACAGAGGAAATGTGACACAAAGACATATATGGCTTCCAGTGGCACTAGGCCACTAATGTCAGCCTTCAGTTAACTGGAGGAGACTTCACACTAAGAACGCATTGACTAGAAAAATACGGCAAATTCAAGCCCGTCTGTAAACACGACAGCTCGGAAGGTTTTAAATAAATTCCATTAAAGCTTTGCAGGGGTGCAGAGTGGGCTCATGTTAACAATCCATGAAAATGTCCCTACATTCACTAAGCTCTTCAAGGTCAACTTAATGACTTACTGACATTCTTACTGACATTGTTTGTATTGACGACATATAGGCAGTGATGTATGGGGATTCTAAATATCACATTATTTTATTATGAATGTTATGTAAATTATAATAACAGGTCATAATATTCCAGAATTGGTATTTTTTCTTTTGAAAACACTTATGATCAAAACATTTTTTCACTTGATATTTATTGCAAAACATTTAAATTAATTTTACTAAAAATAAAATGCATGCCACACGTGCTCTACACCCAAAAAGTGTAATTAAAATTATGTCAAGTATATTAAAATGGGTTTTAACAGGATCGACTTTGCACTTGTTTTTACTGCACTACAAACTTGGCCAGGTCTCCCTTGAAAAAGAGGTTTTTTAATCTCAATGGGATCTTCCTGGTTAAATAAAGGTCAAATAAAAAAAACAAAAAAAACAAACTTTGTAAAGTATGTTTAAAAAGAACAAAAAACCCCAAAATGAATATTCACAAAAGACAGTACTATTATTCCATTACAAGTAAGTGCTGCTCAGAGTTTGCTGCCTTGGTGGAGGTTTGTGTTCTCATAGTGCTTCTTGTTCCTTGGTAGAATACTCCCTTAAATCAAACAGTGATCCTCTCTGCTCTGTATCTACAGCTCCAGGGCAGTCCTCCTGTCAGTAATGCAAGGCATAAACATCTATCCAAGGCCTTTAGATTATTAAATAATCATATTATCACAACCGATTCACCTCGGGCTTCTGGTGTGCCAGATACTTTGTTTCTCTTTGTCACCTCGGTGACGAGCTCAACTTATCTCACAAGAAAGCAGCTCAGTCTGTCGAATCACAACTGTACATTTTCCAGAGATCAAATATTACAATCTAATAATATGGAACTGCTCAAGGCATGTAAAACAAACTCTATGCTCCCATGCGGTCGGACAGCTAATAAATCTTCTTTAACATACTACAATGGCTGTGTTCTTGTTTACATCAAAAAGCCTTTATATGTGATTGATGGTGTAGATTTGTTTACATTTCCCATTAAACAGTGACTTTAACAGATTTGTCCAAATGCAAGTCCCGCTTAGTAGTTTATTCTCAAGGACCAACATTCATCACACAGCATACAGCAGATCAGACATTCTCAGACTGTCATAAAGAATCAGAATCGAAATACTTTATTAATCCCAGAGGAAGTTATGTGGTCAAAGTTGCCCCAAGACAGTAAGAACAGTAACGAACAAGTTAAAGTACCCCTCTTATCATACTGACTTTGTTATTTCTGTATAGAGGATGCACAGATAATAAAGGTACACAATTACTGCAGTGTGCACTTGTGTTTTTAGATCAAGGAACTGTACAGAGAGATGGATTTGTTTCATGCTGCCTTTTAAGTTAAACGTATCCCTGCAAATACAGTAATTTACTTTAGAAAATATACCTCAGGGTATACTTAATGAAGTTCTTCTACAGTTAAACCTACATGACTGCCGATCTGCTGCTGAACACAGCGTGATATGATATATCAAGAATAAGTGATCATTTTAATGCTCAGTATAAACTGAAACACATTGACAGCACAACACTGCACAAGATCATACTCTCTTTTTCCAGCATAAAGGTCGAACAACCTGTTGATACCCTGCTGCCACATATATGTGTAATACTGCTTAGCTGCAGCTTGCACTTGAACTGCTTTTTGTCTCACTGTTTCCTGTTGTCTGTGCCCTCTGCTGTCTACGACCTTTGTACTAGAGCATGGAGAATAATGCCACATGCAGAGACCATCCTACGATGGTGTCAAAGCCCTACTACAGAGTGGACCTGTTCAACAGGAAGATGACAAACGTCCTGCTCACATCTCTCCTGGTCACAACTATAGAGAACAAGACCGTGGCCCACATTGGTACCTCAACCGGACGCCTGCTTCAGGTATACCATAATTTATCATCTTTAGCATTTGTCTTCATTTACTTGCTCCTCTACTAATTATCAACACTTCATTTTGTGTTGGCAGCTTGTGCTGACAAGATCCAGCCCTGTCATCTTTGCCAATTACTCCTTGGTAGAAAACCAGAGGGTCTCCTCCATTGCTGCTGTGCATTCTTCAGAATATCTTCTCTTTGTGGTTGGAGACAAGGTACAGCTGCAGTCCCTTTGCACAGTAAACCAATCTTATACCAGTCCAAGCTCAGCAGGCTCTATGGGTAAATCGTCCTCTCACTATTGAAAGACACGGAGACCTGGTCACATTACAGTTACAAAAGAGCTGGGTAATTTTAGCAGTCTTTTTGTGACAATCTAGAGCACCTGCCCGGGTGTTCTCTTGCCTTAGGGCCAGCGAATATCTTTCGCTTTCTACACGGTGTCACCCTTGTGATCATGAGAATCAATTAGTGGGTAAGAGCCTTAAACTGAATCAGTAAATCAAACTGGTCACGTGACACTCCCGTGGGACCTTAGAAAATGAAGCTCCTCTGAACATGTTTGTAATATTTTAATGACACTAGATAAGAGTCGTTTCAGAACTAGGAGCTGTCCAGCTGACCTCTTAAACAGACTGTTGCTGACTGAGACCAAGTATCAGCTTACATGTCTCTCTCCATGAACAGGATCAATTATTAACCAGCAAATAAAATGATTCTACAGTAGTCTACAGTAGTTTTATGAAATAAGCAGTGTCCAAAGTGCCAGTGTAAAAACTGAAGATTAAACATCATTTTATGCACACCTATTTCATTTACATTATCGCGTACATCTTGTTTAAATCCTGCATTTAAGATTTTTACACGTGTCCTGCTAACATGCTATGAAAGGGATGATCTATTCAGGTGTTTAAATACAAGAAACAAGTTATAATGCAGACAAACATGTCAGGCAGAATACTTTTCATATTTAATGTGAGAAATCATTATTTGGTTTTGAAAAGAACATTTCTTATGCTGGTTATAGGCTTCATTATATGAAAAATAAAATGAAGATTTCTTTTTCCCCTAACAATAAGTGTGTGAGATGAAAACGGTTATTACTTTGTTTTAGATGATCCAGGTGCCCCAAAGAGGACCAGGCTGTCAACACTTCCTGACTTGTGCCATGTGCCTGACTGCCCCAAAATTCATGGGCTGTGGCTGGTGCTCTGGAGTGTGCTCGTGGGAGAGCGAGTGCCACAATCGCTGGAGAAACGAGTCCTGCCCACCTGGGATCTCCGGAGTGAGATTTAGTCTAATAATCCACAATCTCTGAATCAGAAATTTACATCTATGACAGCATTCATTTTCAATGGTGAACTATACATTGTCTTTTATTAACACAGTTCTTTCCACGGACTGCTCCCCCTGATGGTCAAACAGAGCTAACGCTGACTGGGTGGGAGTTCCAGTCGCCTTTGAGACCCGCTATCACCTCCAGAACCCACCAGATCCGACTGGGACAGACGTCCTGCACTGTGATTCCAGCCAAAAGCAACAACACGCAGTGAGTAACTTTGCAAGGCTTGTTTTGGTTCTAAGAACAAGGTGTTTGTGTTGTCATCATTATCAGCAATTCCATCAGTATTTTTTTTATATCTTTGCTGCACTGTGATATGCCCTATTTATATTAATGCTTGCTCATTATTCTATAATGGTCTTTGGAAACAGCAAAGATAAGTCACCGAAGGTAATTTTGTCTCCTGTTGTAGTCAGACAGTTTTAATTCACCATGAAATTAAATTGTTAGTAGTTTTGTGGGTAATGTCTAATGCAAGTGTTTTCTTCTGATACTCAGCTTGGTGTGTAAGATTCGCTCTGGGGCCACTGAGCTGTTCAAACCAGTCAACATTACAGTGGAAGTGCATGAGGGCAAAGTGGAGGGACGCTACTCTATTGAAGGGAAATCAGAAATGCCAGGATTCACGTTTGTGGTAACCTTTGTTAATATCTTGCAATTCATTTTCCCCTTGTCTATGAAGAGGGTTTGCTTTACCACAATATCAAAATAAACTGACTTCTTCAGGTTCCCAACATCACAGAAATCCAGCCCAACTATGGCCCTCGTGTTGGGGGCACACTTATCACAGTGAGTGGGCCTCACTTGGATGCTGGAAAGACCAGGAGAGTCACTCTTAACGATGTGGCCTGCGACATAAAAAGGTACACAAATACAAAACCTTACGTGCCTTGTAGCACAATCACTTACTCAGTTTCTCAAGTGTTTTGTCTTAGAGCTCGTAAAGTTGTCTTGGTTTTCAGAGGTTAAGAAAATGACAGTGTTGTTACTGGCATGATGTTTTAAGTAAACATGTTCAGGCTTGTTTGGAGAACAATGTGGAAAAGTACTGGCTAAGTGTTAAAAGACTGACTCACAAGTGAACTATTTTCTGCTCCAGTTCTTGATGATAACAGTAATATATTTTAGAGCATGAAGCCTTTCGATTTGCTCCAGTTTGTCTGTTGTGATGTGTCACTCACACATAGCTTTGTCTCTCTGCAGGGTCACAGTGCCTAAAGGCAACGTGTCTTCCATCATTTGTTTGTCCAAAGAAATCTCAGAGGTGAGAGATGTTCCTCTGAGTGTGTTCATTGACAAGTCTCCTGTTCTCACAACAAAGGTGTTTTACTACAAGGAAAACCCAAAGATAACAGACGTCCGGCCTGACTGTAGCTTTGACAGGTGGGCCACAGAGACCTCAGCACAAAAACAGCTGCTGTGTGTACATACTTTGAGGGCATGATCAGAACATTTTGCATTTGCACTTCACTTTTGTGTATTTCTCATTTTTCTGAAATGGCAGATTCATTAAAAAAATGGAATTTAAACATCTGTCTTTTTGTTGCAGAGGTTCAAAGATTGTCATTGAAGGGGAGAACTTGGATTCTGTTTACCGCACCATCATCCACTTTAAACCCAATGAGAGCCACCTGAAATCTGTGTCAACGGTACAGTTTCATCATCAATCATTGTAAATATACAGTGCTCAAAAAAATTAACAACAGATGCACTAATGGCACCAATGAGGCAACCATCAAAACGGGAATGGTTTTACAGCTGGAGTTCACTGATATTTTTCCCTTCTGAGGTTTTCTTACTGTTTTTTTTTTAACTCATTTTCCATTTGGGTAGGCTCAGTGTCACTACTAGTAGAATGAGGTGATCCCTGCACCCTACAGGGTGGCAAAAGCATGTGGGGCCCACGCAAACAACTGAGGAACATTTTGAGTTGCTGCAATGAAATTTCTTTTGCAAAAAGGACTATTTTGCTGCATCATTTTTTCAGGGTGTCTTTGAATTCAACTCTCTGTATTTTAACTCTGATCATTTTCATGCCCACAAAATGCGGCGACATCCTTTCATTCCTAACACATTACCCAGTACATGTCATTATAAATATCAAACATGATTTTTCTCCCTTTGAGATCCAATATGATTTTAGTATTTTTTTTTAAGCAGTGTATTAAATTGTAGAGTTTCTCTATTGCCTCTCTGGGTGATGTGCTTATACTTTATTGTATAGAAGCATTAAAATTTTATTACACTGTTTTGTTTAAGGAGTGCCTCGGCAAGTCTTTACCCACACGGATGGAATGCATGACCCCTGTTTTCCACAGGGATGAAACTGTGGAAGGATCGCTATCTTTTGATATGGATGGAGCATCAAGCCTGTGGAGCAAAGAGTTCTCCTATCACCCCTACGGCGAGCCCATACCTTTTGAAACAGAAGGACATGTTCTAAATTTGTACCCTGGGTTTGATGAGGTGTCACTACATGTAAGCTGTTGTGTAACTTCATTCTTACTTAAATCAATTCGAATGTGTGGAATGTATTGGAAATTTTAAATATCACACGTTTTGATTCTGTTCTTAGCACCAAAAGCTGAACCTGGTGAGCTCCTGCATGACCATCATTATGACGGTGGCAGGTGTTGATTGTGGTGCTAAAGTCCTGGATAATGAGATAACCTGCAGGATCCCCAAAAACATGACCATTCCTAGTGAGGGACTACCAGTGAAGGTCGGTCAGATGGTTATAAATTGATGAAATTGATTCAATATGGAACTTGGGGTCCTAGGTTTTACTGTCTAGGCCACTGATTAGTAACCGTTACTGTACATCACTAAGTTGTCTGTCCTGTCTCGTGTACCTACAAGATAGGATAGACAAGTAACTGTTGGATAAATTCAATATTTTTTATATGAACACAGATCCCATCTCCACCATACTGATTGTGGCATTCTAACTATGGGTTCTGACCCCATATCTATATAAAAGACCACTTTCTGTGCTTTTTTTGAAATTCAAATGAAAGAAATTACAAAAATTAACAACATGGAATAATGAGTTGTGATAATTCATGATTCCCTGAACTTGCTAAATTTGCTAGCTCAGAATAAGCTAACCCTATTTTTAGCTTACTAAATATTAAGTGACTGTCAAGACACCAAAATAAGCTAGTGTTAGCTTATTAACAGTTAACCTAAGTATAATATTAAAATAATATGTTGACTGTAATATATTACTTATCTTTCTGTAAGTAGGCAACGGATTTGAATGTCTGCATTTTAAATTTGCACCAATGTGTCGTATACAGTGTTGGGGTCAATACTAAACAAAAACTCATGCATCACACATTACTCACTTCTTTTCTTAAAATTAATGCAGTACGTGATTTAATTACTCCCCGTAGAAAGTAATTTCTTACACTACTCGTTACTTTCATGTAACATGACCTAAAATGCATTGCCACATAAATACTGGTTAACAATGTTAACCTTCGGCTGCATTTCCACACGCTGATACAAATCAGTACTTTAATGAGGACATACACGATGGCTTTCTTTTTAACGCATGAACAAAGACCACTACACAAAGCAAGGCAAGTTAAAAGTGATCATCGGAGTGATTCTACTGCAGAAACACGTGCAGGTATAAAAGAGAAGCTACAATGCTACATGTCTGAATGCTCATCACAGCCACCTGCAGAAGGCTTTGGCTGCTGGGTTGTATGCACTCAATATTAACGTCAGCATGCTGTGAGCACAGATGCTTGTACTGAGCTGATGTAGCGTTAGCAGTATTTGTGTCAGCAGCTGTTTCTGTCTTGGATGCACTTTGACTCTTAAAGATAAAAGTAGTGTCCATATCTCCAACACTGTCCTCCTCCTTCTTGCTGTCCACCAGGCATGCAGATCCTCTAAAATGTATAATCAGAATACTATAGAAAAATTATGGATCTATTAGAGATGCATGCTGTTTGTTTAAAGTGTTGAGCCATCCACCATAAAATCAACATTTAACGTACAAATTAATATTATTATTAATTTCTTTCTTTCTCTTTCTTTCTTTCTTTCGTTCTTTCTTTCTTTCTTTCTTTTCTTTTTTTTTTTACAGCTGAGCTCATACAAAATTAGATTTTTACTAACTAACATGGGTTAGAGCATATGTGGCAAAAACTTTTACATAAATGAATGGTTTCCTCCAGATCTACAGAAATACTAAACTTGTGATTTATGGACTTTATTATTTTAGATCTCCATCAACGGACAGGTTCACAACGTTGGCACAGTGGTGAGGGTCAGCAACCATTACATGGTGGGCATTGTTTTGGGGATCCTGGCAGCTCTGGTGGCCGGGGCAGTGCTGGCCTTTGTTGTCATGAAACACTTAAGGAAGAAGAAGAAAGGTGAGCGCCACTTTCATGTGTGGACCTTGATGAGTCATGTTTATACAACTGCTAGCGGATGTCAGTGTGATGAATTACTAAAGTCTTTCAAGTAGAACATCTCAGGTTTTGTATAGGATGTAAATGTGTTCCGCTGTTAGGGTTGATGATTGAACACTATTGTGAAATGTTTTTCAGCCTCCATGGTAGAGTCACATTTAACCCACAGCGCCAACCGCTGTGGTACAAATAATGTGGAGATGTCACCTGTTGGAGACTACAGAAGAGGTGGCTATCTAAGCACATATATAATATTCTTTACTCTAATTATTGCTAATTTTCCTTTGACAAAGACACCTTCATAACCTTAATAGCTTCATGCCTCTCTTTTTCTTTCTCTGTGAACTTTTACTAGTAGTATCGCTGAGTCCTCCCACCCCCTTGGTTGGGCCGGTAGCATTCCCCAGCCTGACCTATGCTGGAGGTCGCATAGATCCGACCCTCACTCCCCTCCTTCCTACAGAAAAGATCCCTATCACCAGTTTTAGGCCAGAGCTGCTGGAAGAGGTGAAAGATGTTCTTATTCCTGCCGAGATGCTTGTTGTCCAGAAACATCGGATTATCGGAAAAGGTAAGGAATTGTGCACGTGAAACAAAAAAACTTGCTATGGAACCCAAGCATTACATAATATTTTGAAGGAACTCTGTAATTCTGTCTCTCATTTTTGTTGCAGGTCATTTTGGAACCGTCTATCACGGCTACTTCACAGACTCCAACAACAGAGAAATCCACTGTGCTGTCAAGTCTTTGAATAGTTGAGTAATGTCTGCTTCTTGAGGTTTGATTTATGTTTGACGATAGAACCCGAGCGTCTCTGCTGTGGAACAAAGTGCTAAGAGTATCTATGATGTCCTATGAGTACCTTTCAGAAGAGGTTCTCTCTGTAATTCCACTGTCTTCTCAGAGTCCATCAGAAAAAAATCTTTACATGTGTGTGTCATCAGGAATAACAGATGTGGAAGAGGTGGAGCAGTTTCTGAAGGAAGGCATCATAATGAAGGGCTTCCATCACAGCAACGTGCTTTCTCTGTTGGGCGTCCTCCTGCCACAGGAAGGGCTCCCTCTTGTGGTTCTGCCATACATGAAACACGGGGACTTGCGGCATTTCATACGCTGCGAGAAGAGGGTGTGATAACTATATTAAAATATTGAAAATTCATCACCTCGTTTATGAGGAACCATCTGTTAAATACCTAATGAACTATCATTTCCTTTTGTTTAATGAGGTGTGTCTTGTTGTGTGTTTATGGGATTTCTTTAGAACCCCACTGTAAAGGATCTGATTGGCTTTGGGCTGCAAGTTGCCAAGGGGATGGAGTATTTGGCCCAGAAGAAGTTTGTGCACAGAGATCTCGCTGCACGCAACTGCATGTGAGTTTCCAAGACATGCAGAGAATTTAGCAAATGTTTCAGTGTCTCTGTTAGACTTAAAGCATTTGGTTTCGAGAGAATCCTTCAGTTGGCTTTTCCTTTCTTCAGGCTGGATGAGTCGTACACGGTGAAGGTGGCGGACTTTGGCATGGCCAGAGATGTTTTCGATAAGGAATATTACAGTGTTCAGGACCACAGGAAGGCTAAACTGCCTGTC
The DNA here is from genome assembly GCF_013358895.1 of Oreochromis aureus. Classification (NCBI taxonomy): domain Eukaryota; kingdom Metazoa; phylum Chordata; class Actinopteri; order Cichliformes; family Cichlidae; genus Oreochromis; species Oreochromis aureus. The sequence continues at coordinate 9,966,831 of NC_052946.1, read as the reverse complement.
AAGTGGATGGCCATCGAGAGTCTGCAAACACAAAAATTTACCTCCAAGTCAGACGTGGTACGCATATAAAGATTTACTGCAGTAAAATAAATTAATAGTTGCATTTAAAATGTATTTTACTTGATTTCCATTACACTGTTTGCATTAAAAAGTTGTATTTGAGTGTTTTATACACATTTGCTGGTATGTCGTGTATATTTTTTGTGTCTTCGGATACAGTGGTCCTTTGGTGTTCTGATGTGGGAAATGCTGACCAGAGGAGCAAGCCCCTACCCAGAGGTGGACCCATACGATATAACGCACTATTTACTGAAGGGCAGGAGGCTTCCTCAGCCACAGTACTGCCCTGACCCTTTGTAAGTAGCAAGAATGAAGTCATTTTATGGCTAAAAATTTCTGATTCACTCCAAAAGTTATTGCAAAAATACACTGTTGTGTATGTGTTGATGTGGATCCTACCAATGCTTAAGTAGTTCTGGTACAAATTAACAGCTGCAGGGTAAAAGAGAACAAAAAAAAAAAAAATCATGACTCAAAGTCCAGATAATAATGACAAGATGTTCAAGTGGAGTGATACCTGTAAATTCTCCACTACTTTGTATTTTAACATGGTTATGCAACACTGTCTTGGAGTTAATGTTTATGTGTTTCGCACTCACACAGATACACTAACACAAAACTGACAATCTCCCCCCCCACACACACTCTAGTGTGACCGTACTTTTGCCTTTCAATGATAAACTGCTTAGGTGGTGATCTCTTGCTCAACAACTAAAAAGTAACCATGCATGCCCCGTGTCCACTGAGGCCTGGCAACACATTCAACGTGGTCTGAGGACTCATGGAAGGGAGTCACCTGGACCACCTAGATCAGAGCAAATCAGAGGAACAATACTTTTTAATTATATAATCACTTTCTTGGTGGTCCATTCACTTTTAGAAGCTAAATTCTTGGGATGGTGAAACAAACCTAATCTGGCTTGACCCAAATGTAACAAAATTTACATGTCATTAATTAAATATTTTCAAAATATTTTTTGCCAGCTTGAACCATGAACCTCTTGGGATCTCATCTGGTTGCCTATGTGAGCTTCCTGGGCGCTGGATTCTTTTACAGCTGTACACAGCTTGGCAAGCTGTTTCACTCGCTCTAGTCTTTGTGCTAATGAGCTGCTGGGTACAGATATATGCTTAGTGTTCAGACACAGGAGAGCTATCAGTCTCATTATCCAACTCTCAGCATACAAATCTATGCCATCTTCTCAAATTGTTGTGCTTCACGGCCCTGTAAACCCTGGTTCAATAAAACAAGTGTATGAGACGCATGCCAATCAAAATCGTTCCTACATGCCATGCAGTCATCAGGAGAGGATTAACCAGCTGCAGCTATTAACACATACACAGTGCTTCTGTGTGAGTCTGCTGTAAGTCTGAAATTTTTCAGGGCCTGGTAAAATTTCCGTGAAAATGTCTAATTCCTTACACAGTATTTTAATTGTGCCTGTATTTTTTCCCCAGGTATAGCATTATGCTCCAGTGCTGGGACCCAGATCCAGAGTTGAGGCCCAGCTTTGCTACACTGGTGTCAGCTGTCTCCACCATACTGTCTGGCCTGGAAGGAGAGCACTACATCAGTCTGAATGTCACCTACGTCAACCTTGACCAGCCTCATCCCTATCCTGCCCTGACTGAATCCGCTGATGAGTATGACTCCACAGACGTTGAAGACTCAGGCTCAATGTCTTCTTGATTCACCTCCCCCTACTTTAAACTGGTTCTGGTGCTAATAGCAGGCGCACAAAAAAGGGAAAAAACAAACTTCCGTCTCATCACACCAGTGTCTTTTACCTCAGTGGATTTGAATCAGAAATGCTGCTTTTCACCGGAACAGCATAAGTAGTTGGAAAAAGTGAGAAGGCCCAACTGTGGGCTTCAGGTTTGTGAGCCAAAGGAAAAAGAAAGACAGAGATAGAAAGATATTCTTCATCGTAGTGCATTAGGTGAGTAAAAAGTACCTTCAAATTACGAACACCTACAGAAGTGCAGGCACTACAGCTCACAGATGCTGGGCGCTGAAGAAGAAAAGTGTGCTTTTTGGTGAGCGAGGCATTGATGAGAGGGGAGCTCAAGTGCTTATTTCTGACAGTGGATTAAGGGGCTGGTACTGCATTAGTTCTGGATTGGTGCTGCGCAGAGCTTTTGCAGATGCACATGTTCTTGCTGTGTGTCACCACATGAGTGCAAAAACATTTGGAACAACTCATGTAGGCTATTCTCATTCATGTTTGCGTTAATCCTTTAGCTTTAATGGAGATTTAACAGTGGAGAAGGAAAAGTCCAGTTTTGTTTTCTTTTGTGTCTTCCTTCCAATTGAAGGCAGCATTTCAAACAATCAGCATTTGACATATGCTATTAGTTTGTTTGGGAACTGCATGCAAGTAGACTCTACATTGGTTGAATTCCTGCAATTCTCTAAAGCACTTTCGGATATAAAATATAGTACTGGAAATGTCAAATGGGATAAAAATAGCATAATTGTCACACCTCTTTTTGGATTCTACAATTTTACATATCAAGACATAATAAAAATAATTTGGTCTCCAGCTGGTCCTGAAATTAAATAAATCCAGTCTCAGATTAAGTGTAAAACATGACATATTATCTCATGTCTTTATTTATTTAACAAAATTAAGCCAAAATGCAGAAGCGGTTGGTGAAAAACTAAGTACACCCTGACTATTTCCATAGAAATTTAGAGGGTAAACAGCAGCCAGGTGCTGTTAAATAAAAGCACTTTATTAACTGATCATCAGTGAGTGTGAGCACCTCAATAAAACTAAAGTTTTGGCAATATGCCGGTCTCGCGCATTCAGGCGTTTGTTACCCCAATGCGAAAGAAAGATGTTGATGTCCATCAGTCTGGGAAGGGTTATAAGATTATTATAAGGTAAATATAATTCTACAGTGAGAAAGATCATTACAAGCGAAAAGCGTTCAAGACAGCTGCCAATCAGCTCAGGAGTGGATGTCCCAGCAAATTCACCCCAATTTTAAAGTTGAAAGCTACATCTTTACAGGCCTCAGTTATCATGTTAAATATTAAAGTTCATGTCAGTACATTTAGAAAAAGAATGACTGAGTACGGCTTGTTTAAGGGTTGCCAAGAGAAAAGCTCCTCTCTCTAAAAAGAACATGACAGGGTGGCTTTGGTTTGCAAAGTTGTATCTGAACAAACCACAAGACTTCTGGAACAAAGTCCTTTAGATTTAGATGAGACAAAGTGGACATATGTGGCCATGATGCATTGCAGCATGTTTGACAAACACCAAACGCAGCACATCAGCACAAACACGTCATACCAACTGTCAAGCACAGTGGTGGAAGGATGATGATTTGTTTTTTATTTTTTATTCACTGCTTACTGTTCTAATGTTGGACTGTCAAATTGATTTGCTTATTGTGGGCTAAATAAAGTTTTGTGAATTGATTCAGATTCAGATTTGGGTTTTTTTTACACTCACTGAACGTGGACACCTTGGAGTCATTGAGTTGAATACAAACTCCTCTGTATACCAAAGTATTGTAGAGTCAAATGTGAGGTCATGTGTGAGAGCTAAAGCTTGGCCCAAACTGGTTCATGCAGCAAATCTGCAACAGAATGTGTGAAAAAGAAAAGAATCATCGAGGTGTTCAAGTCCAGACTTCTGATTGTAATGTTATGGTGGTGACTAAAGAGAGGTGTGCATGAATGAATGAACTAAAGTAGCATTGTGAAGAACAGAGGCCAAAAATATCTCCACAATGATGTGAAAGACTGATGCAGCATCAAATCAAAAACAATTCAAGCTATTGTTGCTAAAAATGACTCTACAAGCTACTGAATTACAGGGTGTAATTACTTTTTCACACACTGCTTATGTATTTTGGCTTGGTTTTTAATGAATAATGACATCATAATCTTAATAAACTTTTTCACCTGTGGTCGTATTTACCTAATTCTAAGACCTACCGGCAAGTTCTGTTCCACAAAACCTTATAACTGACAGAGAGTGCACGGTCTTCAACCATAACTGTGTGTCTGTTAGCAGCTAATTTATTACAGAGTCATTAAGTTAGCCTTAATGTTAGCTAGCTAGCTACAAATTACACAAAACAGCTTTGCCAGGTTGGACGAAGTAAAGCGCTTCCGGTCCAGGGATTCTTTAAATAAAAAACACAGTTTGGGGCTAAAAGGGTAGCAGAGTAACCCATATCCAGCAGTGCTGCTTTTAATTCTTTTGCTGTATAATGATTCCTCTGCATATTTTGTATCAAACTATAAAGTCTCAACATCGACCACAACTCTGACATCACCCCATTGCTCTTATTTCTAACTAGATGTGTGCATGAGATAGTGTAATTAAGTATTTATTGGTTTATAGCTGTGTTCTCATGCTGTGGAACATGAGTAAATATTTGTGCAAGCTGCCTTTTGCACGCCACTCAATCATTATGTGTGCCTATGGAAAGAGGCACACATATTACTATTCGTCGGATTTATTATTATTATTATGTGTGCCTATGCCAAGAGGCACACATATTACTATTCGTCGGATTTATTATTCTTATTATTATTATTATTATTATTCTCCATCTTCCGCCTAAATTATTACTATTCGTCGGATTTATTATTCTTATTATGTGTGCCTATGCCAAGAGGCACACATATTACTATTCCTCGGATTTATTATTATTATTATTATGTGTGCCTATGACAAGAGGCACACATATTACTATTCGTCGGATTTATTATTATTATTATTATTCTTCAGTTTCCGCCTGAAATTTTGCAGCGAAACTCGCCCCGCAGTTTTGAGACAAGCTTCATATATGTTACCTCATTTTGTGCGGCTGGATCAGGAATGGTGTGCTATGACTTTTGGTGTTTATAACTATTATAGTTTTTTAAATATTAATATTTTAGTGAAAATTTTCCCGCGCTTCTCTGCCAAACAGTTTTGAAAATAGGGTTACATATGTTAGATCATTTTGTGCGGCTGGAGCTGGACTAGTATGGTATACACTTTTGGTGTTCATGACTTTTATAGTTTTTGAAATATTTAGATTTTAGTGCAAATTTGGGCCAATTTCCATAGAAACAGACTTTATTTGTGGTGGGTTGGCTCTCTCTAGTGGTATACCGGGAGTAGTACGGCTGAAAATCTGTATGCTTGTTACAAAACTCCATATCCAATAATTCATAGCACCCTCTGCCGAGTTAAACAATGGCGGACACCACTTCGCTTTTATATGTCTTTTATTCGTGTTTCTAGGTCACAAAATACACTTTTAAGATATTTTCAGGCGAGAATGTAGGTGTGTAAACTTCAAATATCTGCTCGTTTTATCAAGACATCCCATATTAGCGACAATTCTCTTAAGTGTTGCTGATAGCCGGCTAGCTAGCTAGCGCCGCTAGCTTAGCTAGCTAGCGCCCCTTCGTGAAAAACCACCCAGGCTTGGCTGATAGTGAGGTGGCTAAAATGTGTTTAATCGCCTGATCGCTCGGCAAGGGTCTGTGTCTTAGCTGGACTTATTTTTCGTTTATATGGGGTGATGATGCTGGTCGATGTGGAAAAAATAACTGAGTTGTTTGGTGGTGGAGCTACAACAGAGGGCAGCTATCCACGATGTGTGACAGAAAGGACATGCCGCGAACGAGACATACAAGGCGGTGAGGCTACCGCCGATCGTCCGGTGTTTGCTAACGCGGAGGTCAATCGTGGATCAGGGAAAGCGAAGGCAGGAGCGTGAGGTGAACTGAATTTCAGGTAAGAAGTTATGACCTGCACTCTATTTGGGTCAGATATAAACCGAGTTTAGGTGTAGTTTATTTAGCAACAGTTCTCTTACGTGTTGCTGATAGCCGGCTGGCTAGCTAGCTAGCGCCGCTAGCTTAGCTAGCTAGCGCGGCTAGCGACCCTTCGTGAAAAACCACCCAGGCTTGGCTGATAGTGAGGTGGCTAAAATTTGTTTAATCGCCCGATCACTCGGCAAGGGTCTGTGTCTTAGCTGGACTTATTTTTCGTTTATATGGGCCGATGATGCTGGTCGATGTGGAAAAAATAACTGAGTTGTTTGGTGGTGGAGCTACAACAGAGGGCAGCTATCCACCGTGTGTGACAGAAAGGACATGCCGCGAACGAGACATACAAGGCGGTGAGGCTACCGCCGATCGTCCGGTGTTTGCTAACGCGGAGGTCAATCGTGGATCAGGAAAGCAAAGGCAGGAGCGTGAGGTGAACTGAATTTCAGGTAAGTTATGACCTGCACTCTATTTGGGTCAGATATAAACCGAGTTTAGGTGTAGTTTATTTAGCAACAGTTCTCTTACGTGTTGCTGATAGCCGGCTGGCTAGCTAGCTAGCGCCGCTAGCTTAGCTAGCTAGCGCGGCTAGCGACCCTTCGTGAAAAACCACCCAGGCTTGGCTGATAGTGAGGTGGCTAAATTTGTTTAATCGCCCGATCGCTCGGCAAGGGTCTGTGTCTTAGCTGGACTTATTTTTCGTTTATATGGGCCGATGATGCTGGTCGATGTGGAAAAAATAACTGAGTTGTTTGGTGGTGGAGCTACAACAGAGGGCAGCTATCCACCGGTGTGTGACAGAAAGGACATGCCGCGAACGAGACATACAAGGCGGTGAGGGTACCGCCGATCGACCGGTGTTTGCTAACGCGGAGGTCAATCGTGGATCAGGGAAAGCGAAGGCAGGAGCGTGAGGTGAACTGAATTTCAGGTAAGAAGTTATGACCTGCACTCTATTTGGGTCAGATATAAACCGAGTTTAGGTGTAGTTTATTTTCGTTGTGCTGACTTTTCAATCACTTACAATAACTCGTACTGCGTGCTAGCTAGCACTACGGAGTTTGTATACAGCTGTGTGCGCGCTAAGTTACCGATGTTACCGATGTTGAACTTTATGACAGCCTCCCTGTCATTCTCTCGCCTGTTGAAACTTCAGTCATGAAACTGATCAATGATCGGCTTTTCTCTCTTGTTTGTTTATCGCGCTAAACAACAGCAGCACGTTTAAAGCTTGATCAGCTGTTGTTAGAATTCTTTTGATTTTAATTTCTAGTATCAGCTGATGTTTGCTGGAGCATGAAGATGAAATCAGGAGATGTCCTTACTGAATCATCAGAGCTGAACTGGTGATGGAGAAACAGGTTTACCCTTAGGTGACATGAATGAGTTGAAGGAAGTTATGAACTGTTTCTGACAGACAAATATACACCAAGCTCCTTTTTTGTGTAGCTGACAGCTGGTAACTGTGCAGGGGCGGATCTAGCAAAGCTTTTGCCAGAGGGCCAGGTAGGGCATTAACAGAGAAAGGTGGACATAAAGATATACTTTTCTTTCTTACTCTCATATAAAATATTTAGCTTTTATTAAATAGTTATCTGAATCTTACAACCAAAGTTTGTATAATAATACACAAGATTGGCTGTAGACCATTGTTCATCATTCAGAACACTGTGTAAAAATAACAAAAACAAAAAGTGAATGCAAAAGTGCATAAATATTTATTTTACGTGTTTGATGTGTGTGGCGGGCGTGGTCTGCAGTGCCGCTGCAGGGAGGTGGACCCACCTGAGCGGCACCTGCAATCACGCCTCTCAGGCGTAGTCTGTGCTCTCTCGGCTGTTTTTGGGTGTGTGTCGGGCTGTGAGTTGAAAAGCTACAGCCGGCTGTTTGGGTACACCAACCATGTGTGAAAAGTGGTCCATAACGTAATGCTTCAAAGCGTGTTCATGCAAACATTGTCGGATCTGCCGTGGTACAATGGGACTTCTGCTCATGAACCTGTGTGCACAGCGTCTGCAAATCGGGCTGTACAAAGTCACTTCATCTTTACCCAAAACTGTAAGCTGTCATCTGTGAGGCGCGAGCGGTGTTTGTTTTATCATAATTCATGGTGGAGAATGGCTGCTCTGCTGAGTTTTGCTCTCTGTAGCTTTATGAATGGCAAACTACACTGATTACCAGCGGCATAGGCACACATAAAATTTCTTCTGAAATTTTCCCTTTCTAGTTATTATTATTATTATTCTCCAGTTTCCGCCTGAAATTTTGCAGCGAATCTCGCCTCGCAGTTTTGAGACAAGCTTCATATATGTTACCTCATTTTGTGCGGCGGATCTGGAATGGTGTGCTATGACTTTTGGTGTTTATGAATTTTATAGTTTTTAAATATTAATATTTTAGTGAAAATTTTCCCGCTCGCTCCTCTGCCCAAACAGTTTTGACATTAGGGTTACATATGTTAGATCATTTTGTGCGGCTGGAGCTGGACTATTATGTTATGACTTTTGGTGTTTATAACTTTTATAGTTTTTTAATATTAATATTTTAGTGCAAATTTAGGCCAATTCATCTTTTGGCGCCAAATAAACAGACTTCATTTGTGGTGTGTTGGCTCTCTCTAGTGGTATGCCGGGAGTGGTACAGCCTGTGTACCCTTATTTGGATTACCGTAATGATGACAATTTCAGCGGTGCGCTGGCGTCGCTGCTTTCAGGAGCCCTTGGAATTTTTAAGGTTGCGCAAATCATTCAAAAGTTACGGTAATGCTTGGTGGAAAACTCAATATCCCACAATTCATAGCACGCCTCTACAGAGTGAACAATGGCGGCCACCACTTCGTTTTATATGTCTTTTATTCGTGTTTCTAGGTCACAAAATAAGCTTTTAAGATATTTTCAGGCGAGAATGTAGGTGTGTAAACTTCAAATATCTGCTTGTTTTATCAAGACATCCCATATTTAGCGACAGTGCTCTGACTACGTCGGTCCTGCCTGACAGCTAGCCGGCTACCTAGCTGGCTACCTAGCTAGCTGCCGCACTTGGCTGCAAATGGATAGCGAGGGACTCTCTCTGTCGTTTCACCTCCTGGTCTCTCGCAAATGCTCGCATAGAATCGGAGTTACAGCTGGATGTGGAAAAAATAACTGAGTTGTTTGGTGGTGGAGCTACAACAGAGGGCAGCTACCCACCGGTGTGTGACAGAAAGGACATGCCGCCAACGAGACATATGAGGCCGGGCAGGCGATTGCTAACGCGGTGGTCAATCATGGATCAGGAAAGCAAAGGCAGGGCGTGAGGTGAACTGAATTTCAGGTAAGAAGTTATGAACTGCACTCTATTTGGGTCAGATATAAACCGAGTTTAGGTGTAGTTTATTTAGCAGCAGTTCTCTTATGTGTTGCTGATAGCCGGCTAGCTAGCTAGCGCCGCTAGCATAGTTAGCTCGCGCCGCTAGCAACCCTTCGTGAAAAAGCACCCAGGCTTGGCTTATATTGAGGCGGGTGAAACTCGTGTCAGCACCGGTCGCTCTCTATTTGGGTCAGATATAAACCGAGTTTAGGTGTAGTTTGTTTAGCAGCAGTTCTCTTATGTGTTGCTGATAGTCGGCTTAGCTAGCTAGCGCCGCTAGCATAGTTAGCTCGCACCGCTAGCAACCCTTCGTGAAAAAGCACCCAGGCTTGGCTTATATTGAGGCGGGTGAAACTCGTGTCAGCACCGGTCGCTCTCTATTTGGGTCAGATATAAACCGAGTTTAGGTGTAATTTATTTTCGTTGACCTTTTACAATCGTAATGCCACGGGTTTATATACAGCTGTGTGCGCACTAAGTTACTGACGTTGGACTTTATTTTATTCATTAGGGTTAGTTCATAGAGTTGCCGTGCCGTACAAACGGAATCGTCCCACATTCAGAGAAAACATTATGATTTATTCTGTCGTTCTGAAGCCTCCCTGTCATTCTCTCGCGTGTTGAAACGTCAATCATGAAACTGATCAATGATCGGCTGTTCGCTCTTATTTATCGCGCTAAACAACAGCAGCACGTTTAAGCTTGATCAGCTGTTGTTAGAATTCTTTTGATTTTAATTTCTAGTATCAGCTGATGTTTGCTGGAGCATGAAGATGAAATCAGGAGATGTCCTTACTGAATCATCAGAGCTGAACTGGTGATGGAGAAACAGGTTTACACTTTAGGTGACATGAATGAGTTGAAGGAAGTTATGAGTTGTTTCTGAGAGACAAAGACCAAGCTCCTTTTTGTGTAGCTGACAGCTGGTAACTGTGCAGGGGCGGATCTAGCAAAGCTTTTAGGGGGAAGCTAGGGCATTAACAGAGAAAGGTGGACACAAAGATATACTTTTCTTTCTTACTCTCATATAAAATATTTAGCTTTTATTAAATAGTTATCTGAATCTCACAACCAAAGTTTGTATAATAATACACAGGATTGGCTGTAGACCATTGTTCATAATTCAGAACACTGTGTAAAAATAACAAAAACAAAAAGTGAATGCATGTGTGAAAAGTGGTCTATAATGTAATGCTTCAAAGTGTGTTCATGCAAACATTGTCGGGTCTGCCGTGGTACAATGGGACTTCTGCTCATGAACCTGTGTGCACAGCGTCTGCAAATCGGCGCTGTACAAAGTAACTTCATCTTTACACAAAACTGTAAGCTGTCATCTGTGAAGCGTGAGCGGTGTTTGTTTTACCATAGTTCATGGTGGAGAATGGCTGCTCTTCTGAGTTTTGCTCTCTGTAGCCGTATGAATGGCAAACTACAGTGATTAGCAGCGGCATAGGCACACATAAAATTTCTTCTGAAATTTTCGCTTTCTAGTTATTATTATTATTATTATTCTCCATCTTCCGCCTAAATTTCGGCACGTATCACGCCCCGCAGTTTTGAGAAAAACTTCATATATGTTACCTCATTTTGTGCGGCTGGATCTGGAATGGTGTGCTATGACTTTTGGTGTTTATGACTATTATAGTTTTTAAATATTAATATTTTAGTGAAAATTTTCCAGCTCCTCTGCCAAACAGTTTTGACAATAGGGGTACATATGTTACATCATTTTGTGCGGCTGGAGCTGGGCTAGTATGGTGTGACTTTTGGTGTTTATAACTTTTATAGTTTTTGAAATATTTAGATTTTAGTGCAAATTTAGGCCAATTTCTAGGCTCCTGAGAAAGATTCTGCTTTTGGCACCATAGAAACAGACTTCATTTGTGGTGTCTTGGCTCTCTCTAGTGGTATACCGGGAGTAGTACAGCCGAAAAGATTTTATCCTTGTGTTGAAAACTCCATATCCCACAATTCATAGCACGCCTCTACAGAGTGAACAATGGCGGCCACCACTTCGTTTTATATGTCTTTTATTCGTGTTTCTAGGTCACAAAATAAACTTTTAAGATATTTTCAGGCGAGAATGTAGGTGTGTAAACTTCAAATATCTGCTTGTTTTATCAAGACATCCCATATTTAGCGACAGTGCTCTGACGACATCGGTCCTGCCTGACAGCTAGCCGGCTACCTAGCTAGCTGCCGCGCTTGGCTGCAAATGGATAGCGAGGGACTCTCTCTGTCGTTTCACCTCCCGGTCTCTCGCAAATGCTCGCATAGAATCGGAGTTACAGCTGGATGTGGAAAAAATAACTGAGTTGTTTGGTGGTGCTATAACGCGGAGCTACAACAGTGGGCAGCTATCCACCGGTGTATGACAGAAAGGACATGCCGCGACCGCCGATCGACAGGTGTTTGCTAACGCGAGGTCAATCGTGGATCAGGGAAAGCGAAGGCAGGGCGTGAGGTGAACTGAATTTCAGGTAAGAAGTTATGACCTGCACTCTATTTGGGTCAGATATAAACCGAGTTTAGGTGTAGTTTATTTAGCAGCAGTTCTCTTATGTGTTGCTGATAGCGGCTAGCTAGCTAGCGCCGCTAGCATAGTTAGCTAGCACCGCTAGCGACCCTTCGTGAAAAAGCACCCAGGCTTGGCTTATATTGAGGCGGGTGAAACTCGTGTCAGCACCGGTCGCTCGCCGACAGTATGTGTTTTAGCTGGACTTATTTTTCGTTTATATGGACCGATGATTTATTTATTTATTCATTTTAGTAACGGTATAAACAGTGAAAGGTGGTGGATTGGCCAGATGTAAACTTCAAATATCTGCTCGTGTTACCAAGACATCCCATATTAGCTCTGATGTTTTCGGTGCCTGCAAAGAGCTAGACAGGTAGCTAGCTAACCCGAGCTGGCTGTCTTTTGACTCAGGGTCATAGCTGGACTTATTTTTCGTTTTATGAGCCGATGAGGGTTTTTTTTTTAGTAACGGTACAAACAGTGAAAGGCGGTGGATTGTCCAGATGCTGGTCGATGTGGAAAAAATAACTGAGTTGTTTGGTGAGTCGCTGACGCGGAGCTACAACCGAGGGCAGCTATCCACCGTGTGTGTCAGAAAGAACATGCGGGGAACGAGGCGGCGAGCGACCGCCGATCGACCGGTGGTAGATCGTGGATCAGGAAACCGAAGGCAGGAGAAGCAGGCGGCTGCCGGTCGGAGCGTGAGGTGAACTGAATTTCAGGTAAGAAGTTATGACCTGCACTCTATTTGGGTCAGATATAAACCGAGTTTAGGTGTAGTTTATTTTCGTTGTGCTGACTTTTTACAATCAGTTATAATAACTCGTACTGCGTGGTAGCTAGCACGATGGAGTTTCTATACAGCTGTGTGCCCGCTAAGTTACTGATGTTGAACTTTATGACAGCCTCCCCTGTCATTCTCTCGCCTGTTCAAACTTCAGTCATGAAACTGATCAATGATCGGCTTTTCTCTCTTGTTTGTTTATCGCGCTAAACAACAGCAGCACGTTTAAGCTTGATCAGCTGTTGTTAGAATTCATTTGATTTTAATTTCTAGTATCAGCTGATGTTTGCTGGAGCCACAGCTGTAGAAGCGGCTGGTCGAAACCAGGAGATGACCTTACTGAATCATCAGAGCTGAACTGGTGGTGGAGAAACAGGTTTACCTTTTTTTAGGTGACATGAATGAGTTGAAGGGAAGTTATGAACTGTTTCTGAGAGAAATAAACACCAAGCTCCTTTTTTATTTAGCTGACAGCTGGTAACTGTGCAGGGGCGGATCTAGCAAAGCTTTTGCCAGGGGCCAGGTAGGGCATTAACAGAGAAAGGTGGACACAAAGATATACTTTTCTTTCTTACTCTCATACAGGGAGTGCAGAATTATTAGGCAAGTTGTATTTTTGAGGAATAATTTTATTATTGAACAACAACCATGTTCTCAATGAACCCAAAAACACATTAATATCAAAGCTGAATGTTTTCGGAAGTAGTTTTTAGTTTGTGTTTAGTTTTAGCTATTTTAGGGGATATCTGTGTGTGCAGGTGACTATTACTGTGCATAATTATTAGGCAACTTAACAAAAACAAATATATACCCATTTCAATTATTTATTTTTACCAGTGAAACCAATATAACATCTCCACATTCACAAATATACATTTCTGACATTCAAAAACAAAACAAAACAAATCAGCGACCAATATAGCCACCTTTCTTTGCAAGGACACTCAAAAGCCTGCCATCCATGGATTCTGTCAGTGTTTTGATCTGTTCACCATCAACATTGCGTGCAGCAGCAACCACAGCCTCCCAGACACTGTTCAGAGAGGTGTACTGTTTTCCTCCTTGTAAATCTCACATTTGATGATGGACCACAGGTTCTCAATGGGGTTCAGATCAGGTGAACAAGGAGGCCATGTCATTAGTTTTTCTTCTTTTAAACCCTTTCTTGCCAGCCACGCTGTGGAGTACTTGGACGCATGTGATGGAGCATTGTCCTGCATGAAAATCATGTTTTTCTTGAAGGATGCAGACTTCTTCCTGTACCACTGCTTGAAGAAGGTGTCTTCCAGAAACTTGCAGTAGGACTGGGAGTTGAGCTTGACGCCATCCTCAACCCGAAAAGGCCCCACAAGCTCACCTTTGATGATACCAGCCCAAACCAGTACTCCACCTCCACCTTGCTGGCGTCTGAGTGGGACTGGAGCTCTCTGCCCTTTACCAATCCAGCCACGGGCCCATCCATCTGGCCCATCAAGACTCACTCTCATTTCATCAGTCCATAAAACCTTAGAAAAATCAGTCTTGAGATATTTCTTGGCCCAGTCTTGACGTTTCAGCTTGTGTGTCTTGTTCAGTGGTGGTCGTCTTTCAGCCTTTCTTACCTTGGCCATGTCTCTGAGTATTGCACACCTTGTGCTTTTGGGCACTCCAGTGATGTTGCAGCTCTGAAATATGGCCAAACTGGTGGCAAGTGGCATCTTGGCAGCTGCACGCTTGACTTTTCTCAGTTCATGGGCAGTTATTTTGCGCCTTGGTTTTTCCACACGCTTCTTGCGACCCTGTTGACTATTTTGAATGAAACGCTTGATTGTTCGATGATCACGCTTCAGAAGCTTTGCAATTTTAAGACTGCTGCATCCCTCTGCAAGATATCTCACTATTTTTGACTTTTCTGAGCCTGTCAAGTCCTTCTTTTGACCCATTTTGCCAAAGGAAAGGAAGTTGCCTAATAATTATGCACACCTGATATAGGGTGTTGATGTCATTAGACCACACCCCTCTCTCATTACAGAGATGCACATCACCTAATATGCTTAATTGGTAGTAGGCTTTCGAGCCTATACAGCTTGGAGTAAGACAACATGCATGAAGAGGATGATGTGGACAAAATACTCATTTGCCTAATAATTCTGCACTCCTGTAAACACCAAGCTCCTTTTTTTGTGTAGCTGACAGCTGGTAACTGTGCAGGGGCGGATCTAGCAAAGCTTTTGCCAGGGGCCAGGTAGGGCATTAACAGGGAAAGGTGGACACAAAGATATACTTTTCTTTCTTGCTCTCATATAAAATATTTAGCTTTTTATTAAATAGTTATCTGCATCTTACAACCACAGTTTGTATAATAATACACAAGATTGGCTGTAGACCATTGTTAATCATTCAGAACACTGTGTAAAAATAACAAAAAACAAAAAGTGAATGCAAAAGTGCATAAATATTTATTTTACGTGTTTGATGTGTGTGGCGGGGCGTGGTCTGCAGTGCCGCTGCAGGGAGGTGGACCCACCTGAGCGGCACCTGCAATCACGCCTCTCGGCGTAGTCTGTGCTCTCTCGGCTGTTTTTGGGTGTGTGTCGGGCTGTGAGTTGAAAAGCTACAGCCAGCTGTTTGGGTACCGCAACCATGTGTGAAAAGTGGTCCATAACGTAATGCTTCAAAGCGTGTTCATGCAAACATTGTCGGATCTGCCGTGGTACAATGGGACTTCTGCTCATGAACCTGTGTGCACAGCGTCTGCAAATCGGCGCTGTACGAAGTAACTTCATCTTTACACAAAACTGTAAGCTGTTATCTGTGAAGCGTGAGCGGTGTTTGTTTTTACCATAGTTCATGGTGGAGAATGGGTGCTCTTCTGAGTTTTGCTCTCTGTAGCTGTATGAATGGCAAACTACACTGAATAGCAGCGGCATAGGCACACATAAAATTTCTTCTGAAATTTTCGCTTTCTAGTTGTGTGGATGCCTTTGAAGGCATCCACACTATTGAGTTCCTGTTTCTCTTTATTCTTTATTATTATTATTCTTCAAGTTGCTTCCGTACGTTTTTTGCCGTCTATCTACTGCCTCAGTTTTCAGCCGATTTTCTCCGTTCAAACTCTATACTGTTCTGCTCTTTCTGCTAATGTTTGCTATGACTTTTGGTGTTTATTACTATTATACTTTTTAAAATATTACACTTTTTCCTTTAATTTGTCCCATTGAAATGAATGGAAAACTTCCACAATTCTGCTAAAACTTGCTTGTTTTTTGAAACTTAACTACTTTGTCATACTTTCACCTAGAAACTCCATTCAAACTTTAAAATGTTCTCAGATTATTGGGCTATTCCTGTCTGATTCAGCTTTTTCAGATCTTCTACCGTTTAAATCTTATCTGTCTTTAAGTTTTCAGTTGCAAAATTGTGATTTTCAGAAAATACATGCGTTGCTATGGTTGCTATGCAATTAAGTCAGAGTGAGTGCTGGTCCGTTCTGAATTTTCTCTTCATGTCCGAACAACTTCTTGCTACTCGCTCAATTTCCACTCAACCCCACAAATTATACATCAAAACGTAGGTATTTTTGCTGGCTTTCAGAAAATGTCACTATCTTTATTGTGAGATTTACCGTTTTTTCATAATTTGCCTCGGAGTGACACAAGGTCTCAATACTCCCCATTCAAAGTCTATGGGAGGTTTTGAAATTCAGAGCTGAAATTCTGAAACGGGAGGCATTTTCAAATCGCCATATCTCTTTAACAAAGCAAAGTTAGGACATGAGGCTTGTGCCAATATATCTTCAGACACTGCTGACACTCACAGTGGAGGCAGTTTTACAATTATCTTACCGTTGAGCAATGAATTACGTTTGTTTGAGGGTGGAAATCTGTCCTTCTCTCAGTCTTCAAACTCTGGAAATGAAGCCGTTTCTTCTCTCGTCATATCTCCGCGACGGAGGTAGAACGAGCTATGAAAATCGCAGTCAAAATACACCAAAGTCCGCTGATTCACCCAGTACAAGAATTATGCTGCTAGCCCTCCTAGTTTTTGAGTTACACGACGTTTTGTAACTCCAAAACGGCGTTTTCGCCTCTCACGCGATCTATTTTCTGACTGCCCAAGTATCTGTCTTTCAGACCGCCGCCCCTTTCCAGGTGGCGCAATCAGTAATGACACGGCTCTGCAGCTCAAAGGTCGTGGGTTCAATCCCACGTTGGTCCACGTTTTTTTTTTTTTCACTACAAATTTATACACTATCACAGACCTGTAATTTATATTGCTAATTTATTACAATTCTGCAAAGTTTTATGATTTTAGCAGCTTTTCTAATATGGACCTCAGATTCTTGTTAACGCTCCATGACAGAAACAAGTACACAGCCTGATGAAGCAGACTGAGGCAGTACCTCTGATTGGTGAATTTGAGCAGAACCAGGTTGTTCTTTCATTTCATTTCATTATTTATTTCACACATGGTTCAACAGTGTTTCTTTTTCTACATACAGAACCTTCTGCCTCTTTTCAGCAGAAATTCTGCTCATTCACCTCATCTCTTGTGTTGGAGTGCCCTCTTGTGGCGCCTTTTGGGTAGTGCCTTAGTAAACGTGAGCGCTGCAAAGAAGTGGTATCAGACTGGTTTGTAGTGGAGGAATTTGTTGCCAGTTTCTTTCATCTTTAATCCGTATTCATGTTGTAATGTAGTAGTACCACAATATGGCAGAAACACTATGTTTTGGCACAAATACTTTGATTTAGTATACTTTAGCTTCTTCAGCTTCTTCACCCCTTTTCAGCAAAATTTTCATTTTTTTCACCCCTTTTCAGCACAAATTCCAGCTTTTTTGGCTGTATTCAGAAAAAAGACAAATCTTTTGAGCAGAAACTCTGCTGATTCATCTCTTTTCAGCGCAAGTTTCTGCTTCTTTGCCTCTTTTCTGCAGAAATTCTGCTGATTCACCTCTTTTCTGCAAAAGTTTCAGCCTTTTCACCTCTTATCAGCACAATCCTCAGCAGCTTCTGCTCATTTCAGCAGAATTGTCCGTCTCTCCACCTCTTCTTTGTAAGAATGACTTTGGCTCAGGGAAATGAATAGCCGCCTTTGAGGAGAAATTCTGCTGATTCATCTCTTTTCAGCGCAACTTATTGCTTCTTTACCTCTTTTCTGCAGAAATTCTGCTGATTCACCTCTTTTCTGCAAAATTTTCATCCTTTTCACTTCTTCTCAGCACAATTCTCAGCAGCTTCTGCTCATTTAGCAAAATTGTCAGATTCTCCATCTCTTGGTTTCGAGAGAAAGAGTTTGGTTCAGTGAGATGAGCAGCTGCCTTGAGACGAGAACGGCCAGGTTCAAATCCCGGTCATAGCAAAACCTGTTTTCAGTTTTCTCTTTTGTTCTTCCTCTTTTCTGCAGAAATTCTGCTGATTTACCTCTTTTCTGCAAAATTTTCAGCCTTTTCACCTCTTCTCAGCACAATTCTCAGCAGCTTCTGCTCATTTTAGCAGAATTGTCGGTCTCTCCTCTTTTTGAGAAAGTGAGTTTAGCTCAGTGAGATGAGTAGCTTCCTTGAGACCAGGAGGTCCAGGTTCGATTCCTGCTCAGGGCAGTTTTGTTTTTTTTTTCACCACCATACAACTTTTTGCAACTTTTCATCTTTTTCAGTTTTTGAGCAGACAGCTTCAGCAATAAGGCATCCACACAGCATTTTCGCAGGAAATGCAAATTTTTCTAGTTATTATTATTATTCTCCAGTTTCCGCCTGAAATTTTGCAGCGAATCTCGCCCCGCAGTTTTGAGACAATCTTCATATATGTTACCTCATTTTGTGCGGCCGGATCTGGAATGGTGTGCTATGACTTTTGGTCTTTATGAATTTTATAGTTTTTAAATATTAATATTTTAGTGAAAATTTTCCCGCTCCTCTGCCGAACAGTTTTGACATTAGGGTTACATATGTTAGATCATTTTGTGCGGCTGGAGCTGGACTATTATGTCATGACTTTTGGTGTTCATGACTTTTATAGTTTTTAAATATTAATATTTTAGTGCAAATTTAGGCCAATTCATCTTTTGGCGCCAAATAAACAGACTTCATTTGTGGTGTGTTGGCTCTCTCTAGTGGTATGCCGGGAGTGGTACAGCCTGTGTACCCTTATTTGGATTACCGTAATGATGACAATTTCAACGGTGCGCACAGCGTCGCTGCTTTCAGGAGCCATTGGAATTTTTAAGGTTGCGCAAATCATTCAAAAGTTACGGTAATGCTTGGTGGAAAACTCAATATCCCACAATTCATAGCACGCCTCTACAGAGTGAACAATGGCGGCCACCACTTCGTTTTATATGTCTTTTATTCGTGTTTCTAGGTCACAAAATAAGCTTTTAAGATATTTTCAGGCGAGAATGTAGGTGTGTAAACTTCAAATATCTGCTTGTTTTATCAAGACATCCCATATTTAGCGACAGTGCTCTGACTACGTCGGTCCTGCCTGACAGCTAGCCGGCTACCTAGCTAGCTGCCGCACTTGGCTGCAAATGGATAACGAGGGGACTCTCTCTGTCGTTTCACCTCCCTGGTCTCTCGCAAATGCTCGCATAGAATCGGAGTTACAGCTGGATGTGGAAAAAATAACTGAGTTGTTTGGTGGTGGAGCTACAACAGAGGGCAGCTACCCACCGGTGTGTGACAGAAAGGACATGCCGCCAACGAGACATATGAGGCCGGGCAGGCGATTGCTAACGCGGTGGTCAATCATGGATCAGGGAAAGCGAAGGCAGGAGCGTGAGGTGAACTGAATTTCAGGTAAGAAGTTATGAACTGCACTCTATTTGGGTCAGATATAAACAGAGTTTAGGTGTAGTTTATTTTCGTTGCGCTGACTTTTTACAATCGTACTGCGTGCTAGCTAGCACGACGGGAGTTTATATACAGCTGTGTGCGCTTAAGTTACTGACGTTGGACTTTATTTTATTCATAATGGTTAGTTCGTAGAGTTGCCTTACAAACGGAATCGTGCCACATTCAGAGAAAATATTACGATTTATTCTGTCGTTACGAAGCCTCCCCTGTCATTCTCTCGCCTGTTGAAACTTCAGTCATGAAACTGATCAATGATCGGCTTTTCTCTCTTGTTTGTTTATCGCGCTAAACAACAGCAGCACGTTTAAGCTTGATCAGCTGTTGTTAGAATTCATTTGCTTTTAATTTCTAGTATCAGCTGATGTTTGCTGCAGCCACAGCTGTAAAAACGGCTGTTCCAAACCAGATATCCTTACTGAATCATCAGAGCTGAACAGGTGATGGAGAAACAGGTTTACCCTTAGGTGACATGAATGAGTTGAAGGGAAGTTATGAACTGTTTCTGAGAGACAAACACCAAGCTCATTTTTTTGTGTAGCTCACAGCTGGTAACTGTGCAGGGGCGGATCTAGCAAAGCTTTTGCCAGGGGGCCAGGTAGGGCATTAACAGAGAAAGGTGGACACAAAGATATACTTTTCTTTCTTACTCTCATACAGGGAGTGCAGAATTATTAGGCAAGTTGTATTTTTGAGGAATAATTTTATTATTGAACAACAACCATGTTCTCAATGAACCCAAAAACTCATTAATATCAAAGCTGAATGTTTTTGGAAGTAGTTTATAGTTTTAGCTATTTTAGGGGGATATCTGTGTGTGCAGGTGACTATTACTGTGCATAATTATTAGGCAACTTAACAAAAAACAAATATATACCCATTTCAATTATTTATTTTTACCAGTGAAACCAATATAACATCTCCACATTCACAAATATACATTTCTGACATTCAAAAACAAAACAAAAACAAATCAGCGACCAATATAGCCACCTTTCTTTGCAAGGACGCTCAAAAGCCTGCCATCCATGGATTCTGTCAGTGTTTTGATCTGTTCACCATCAACATTGCATGCAGCAGCAACCACAGCCTCCCAGACACTGTTCAGAGAGGTGTACTGTTTTCCTCCTTGTAAATCTCACATTTGATGATGGACCACAGGTTCTCAATGGGGTTCAGATCAGGTGAACAAGGAGGCCATGTCATTAGTTTTTCTTCTTTTATACCCTTTCTTGCCAGCCACGCTGTGGAGTACTTGGACGCGTGTGATGGAGCATTGTCCTGCATGAAAATCATGTTTTTCTTGAAGGATGCAGACTTCTTCCTGTACCACTGCTTGAAGAAGGTGTCTTCCAGAAACTGGCAGTAGGACTGGGAGTTGAGCTTGACTCCATCCTCAACCCGAAAAGGCCCCACAAGCTCATCTTTGATGATACCAGCCCAAACCAGTACTCCACCTCCACCTTGCTGGCGTCTGAGTCGGACTGGAGCTCTCTGCCCTTTACCAATCCAGCCACGGGCCCATCCATCTGGCCCATCAAGACTCACTCTCATTTCATCAGTCCATAAAACCTTAGAAAAATCAGTCTTGACATATTTCTTGGCCCAGTCTTGACGTTTCAGCTTGTGTGTCTTGTTCAGTGGTGGTCGCCTTTCAGCCTTTCTTACCTTGGCCGTGTCTCTGAGTATTGCACACCTTGTGCTTTTGGGCACTCCAGTGATGTTGCAGCTCTGAAATATGGCCAAACTGGTGGCAAGTGGCATCTTGGCAGCTGCACGCTTGACTTTTCTCAGTTCATGGGCAGTTATTTTGCGCCTTGGTTTTTCCACACGCTTCTTGCGACCCTGTTGACTATTTTGAATGAAACGCTTGATTGTTCGATGATCACGCTTCAGAAGCTTTGCAATTTTAAGACTGCTGCATCCCTCTGCAAGATATCTCACTATTTTGACTTTTCTGAGCCTGTCAAGTCCTTCTTTTGACCCATTTTGCCAAAGGAAAGGAGGTTGCCTAATAATTATGCACACCTGATATAGGGTGTTGATGTCATTAGACCACACCCCTTCTCATTACAGAGATGCACATCACCTAATATGCTTAATTGGTAGTAGGCTTTCGAGCCTATACAGCTTGGAGTAAGACAACATGCATGAAGAGGATGATGTGGACAAAATACTGATTTGCCTAATAATTCTGCACTCCTGTAAACACCAAGCTCCTTTTTTGTGTAGCTGACAGCTGGTAACTGTGCAGGGGCGGATCTAGCAAAGCTTTTGCCAGGGGCCAGGTAGGGCATTAACAGAGAAAGGTGGACATAAAGATATACTTTTCTTTCTTACTCTCATATAAAATATTTAGCTTTTATTAAATAGTTATCTGAATCTCACAACCAAAGTTTGTATAATAATACACAAGATTGGCTGTAGACCATTGTTCATAATTCAGAACACTGTGTAGAAATAACAAAAACAAAAGTGAATGCATGTGTGAAAAGTGGTCTATAATGTAATGCTTCAAAGCGTGTTCATGCAAACATTGTCGGGTCTGCCGTGGTACAATGGGACTTCTGCTCATGAACCTGTGTGCACAGCGCCTGCAAATCGGCGCTGTACTGAAGTAACTTCATCTTTACACAAAACTGTAAGCTGTCATCTGTGAAGCGTGAGCGGTGTTTGTTTTTACCATAGTTCATGGTGGAGAATGGCTGCTCTTCTGAGTTTTGCTGTCTGTAGCCGTATGAATGGCAACTACAGTGATTAGCAGCGGCATAGGCACACATAAAATTTCTTCTGAAATTTTCGCTTTCTAGTTTTTTCTTTCTTCTTTTTTTTCTGTGTACCATTCCTCTGTTACTGAATGAGTCACTTGTTGCAGTTCTCCACTAGGGGTCAGTATTCTTTTAGAAGTCATACTCACTGGCACTGATTTGCTCCTTCCCTGTCAGTGGATCCACATATATTTAGTGGTTTCATTATTTTTGGAGCTGCAAAACCGCATGACTGACCAAACAGCTTCCAACTCCAGCCTATCCTTACAAAGATGCCACATAAAATTGTAAAAACTGGCAACAGACCTGCTACAACAGACCAAAAATATTTTTCCCCTTCTCTTCCTCTTTCACTTGTTCTTCCCATAAACACTTGGCTGGAGCAAATGACTGCATTTTCAATTAAATGAGCTGAAGAAACAGCCAACCGAGACATCTGTCAATCTCCCGAATAAACCAAACAAGTGTCTCACCAGCATACAGTAGCGAATCCCTGGGCTGGAAACAGGCGACACACACAACAAGCACACTTTCCCCACAACAGAGCTGGAGCCAAATAAAACCAGAGGGAAACAGACATCACAAAGTTTTCCCTTTTTTCATGCTGCCAAGAACAAAAGTCAATCCCCGCATGGTGGGGCCTTTGATATAGATGGAGAGAGCGAGCCCAGCTTATGTTGTCAAAATGTGAGTGTGTGCGTGTGCTTAGTGTGTGTGTTTGCAAAGCCACATTTTGCACAGCAGAATGCACAAAATCCACAGTGGTGAAAAATCAAGATAGCGATGATCCTCTGTTTCCCTCTCTCCTGTTTTTGTCCGTCTCTTCTTCCCTCTTGTTTTGTCTTGGCTACAAAAGAACCTGTGAATAGAGTTGCTGCTGCCAGCTGTATGACCATTTCAAGCCTCATCCTTTTCTCTGAGATAAGTTTATCATTAGGTCCCCTAGTATAAAGCTATTGAAGTGCATCTCATTTCTCCTTTCCTATTTACTAATACAAACTTGACAACACACACAGTCTATTAAAAATAAAACCTCAACGCTGATTGATGTGATGTACCGAGGGTGTGTGATCTGTGTCCATATCCCATACGTGCCCTATGGCAGGCTTACCAGAGGGATCAAGAATAACCGGTGCTTCAGTGCTGTGTCATATTTGGAGAGAGGAAACGCAATCTGTGGAATTGGCCATCTGAACGAGACTTATGAAATTAGTAGGCTAATTATTTCCATTTCTTTGTGAAGATGGCAGATTCACAAGTGCTAGAGGCAAATTGGGAGCTCACGGATTCTTTTCCATCTGGTTTATTTTTTAAAAAGTGCAGTGAAAAACCCTATGGAACCAGCGAAGCAAAGCGCTCATTATATGCACAGCCGGAAACGATGAAAATGACAAAGAAAAAGGTCCTTGTGCGCACAGTCGGAATTTGCATTCAAACAAGCTTATTTTGTGTGAGCAATTTTGCCCTCATGAGCCGTTGAAGCTCAGCCAGGATATTGTCAGCCTTTCTGTTTTTTTGTTTTCTTTTTACAATCTACACGGAATCCTTCCATCTTCTGCAGAAAGATAAAAATTTATATGGAACGCTCAAATAGCACTTTCCTCTATATTGCACTGTACACCCCACATATCACAAGCTTTAGATATGAACACATTTTCCAGTTCTAGCAAAAAGAAAATAACTTTGCACCATGTTGGACTGTAATTGGTCCCATTTCTTTGTCACCACTCTTAGTACTTATTGCAACATCTCAGTTTATTACTTCTTGTGTGGTGAGGATTTTCTCTGACCATACACTGTACACCATAAATGATGCTGGCTAAATTAGGTTAATGTCTTGTCCCTGCTGTTGGGTGTGGGTGGCCTACATTTATTTTCTTTAGCAATTTAAAAACAGAAATGAAAGAAGATGAGGAAGAGCAAGATATGGTTGGGTTTCTGCTAAGAAAAAAAACCTTTTACTGACATATTCAGCAGCCTTACAAATCTTTAAAACAATTCCTGTGTCGTCACTGTCACTTTAGCAGGACTACACCAGACAAAATTAGTGCTAAAATAACTTATTCATGAGAGACTTGTACAACAGAAATTTATCATGTAAACAGCATTTGAAACATGTTTACCTAGAGCAGGGGTGTCCAACTCCAGGCCTCAAGCGTCCGTGTCCTGCAGGTTTTAGATATCACTCAGGGTCAACACACCTGATGATTAGTTCATTACCAGGCCTCTGGAGAACTTCAAGACATGTTGAGGAGGTAATTTAGCCATTTAAATCAGCTGTGATGGATCAAGGACACATCTAAAACCTGCAGGACACCGGCCCTTGAGGCCTGGAGTTGGACAATCCCTGGCCTAGAGGGACGTCAAAGGCTACGTCCACACTAATTAGTTTTCGTTTGAAAACGCATCGTGTTCTCTCCGTTTTGGCCTCCCGTCCACACTGAGACGGTGTTTTCCCCAAGGAAAAACGCGGCGTTTTGAAAACGCTCTCGAAACCAAATACATTTGAAGATGGTGTGTTTACATTGCAGTGTGGACAGTGAAAACGGAGACTTTCGAAAATGATGACGCATTTTAGTCATGTGATTGAGTCATGTGACCAATTAAACTAAGATAGCGGAGGGCATTATACAGCAGTTGTTTTGTTTGCTCTCAATTTTGACAGCCCGGTTTCCGGTACGGATCGGGTAGTGACAAGCCCTATTAAAGATTAACAGACCCTGTGCACGAGAAAATGCTAACTTCCTGGTTTGAGACCGGATGTAGGGTTGTACATTTCCGGTAGCTTTACTTTGCCGTCGATCGCTACTGCGAAGATATACTCCAAAATCATGTCCAAAACTCGAAAACGGAAAGATTGCGTTAAATTACAAAGAGCAGAAGGTGGGAACACTCACGACTGTTGTGTCATAAAAAATCTAATGATCAATTTTGACGTTTAAAGAGTTTAGATCAATCAGTTGTTTACATCACTCAACACAAGCAGAACTGCATTACAAAATCTGAAGACACATCGTCCACATTCAGAAGCACATCTCTGTATAGTGACTGGTCTTATGATTTAAACAGGTAAATTTTCAGCATTCAAACTACAGGTGAACAATAATCAAACCAGATGTTTCCCCGTTATGTTGATATCAGCTAGTCAAGTACACACCTACACAGCATGTTAACAAACCGTGAAAAAAAGCCACACAAAAAATGAATGATTGCTGGTAAGGGTTTCTATACATTAGTATTTACGAAGGGTATGTTGTGACTTACCTTCAAAATTACAGTGGTCCCTCGCTATAACGCGGTTCAACTTTCACCTCGCTGTTTCGCAAATTTTTTAGTGCAAGTTTGCATGCTTTTTTTTTTTTTTTACATCACATTGTGTCCTGCGTCCTGATCGCTGCAGACGATCTCCTCCGTGACGTCTCTCCTGTACAGTACAGAATCGCTACATCGATCGAATTTCACCTATTGCTGGTTATTATTAGAACATAACACCCGCGATAAATGAAGGACCGCTGTTTACAGATACTGAGAAATATAAAATTTGAATCCCTTTTCTCTTTTGCTCTGAGGCGTGGAGGAAAAAATATCGACAAGTCGATGAACATCATTTACAGATATATTGGGTAAATGCCCAGGACATCTATAGAAATGTGAATCGCCGCTTGATTCATTCATTTGCTTAACTTGTTTTGGACCGTAAACAAGGCGCAAATAGGACACCGGAAACAAAGCTCCCCACAGGAGTTTCCGCACGGGAAGTAGCATATGCTAACGTGCACATAGTCTATATCAGTTTGTACATGCTCCAGATAGCTTTTCTTCAAATTATTTAATTCTCACTCGATTTTGCAACTTTGTACTTTTGTGTTACTCGCAGCTAGAGATGGACCGATCCGATATTACGTATCGGTATCGGTCCGATACTGACGTAAATTACTGGATCGGATATCGGAGGGAAATAAAAAATGTAATCCGATCCATTACATATCAAAAAAAGCACCTCAAAAAACTTGCGACATGGAGTAACTTGGCTCATAACCGTAGCACGTGGGAGCGGCTGTGTGTATTTGTAGCCTCGCTAGCAATCCAGCATTTCATCTCCGAGGAAGTTATCCCAGAGAGAAGTGTATAAGTTCATCTCTGAATGTTTGTAAAGAATTCCCGCGTTAAGCTTAACAGCCGATATATGGAGCGACTGCCTCTTCTCTCCCCCTCCCTCTCCTGCTGCTACTTCAATCATGAAACTGCTTAATGATCAGCTGATCGGCTTTTCTGTCACGAGTCTGTCTCTCTTGTTTGTTTATCGCCCACTTCGCGCCAGAAAGAGGAAACCAGCGGCTGAACAATAGCAGCACGTTTAAGCTTGATAAGCTGTTGTTAGAATTTATTTAATATTACTTTCTACACCAGGATCCTTTTCTATGCAGCTGATGGCTGGTAACTGTGCAGAGGCGGATCTAGCAAAGTTTATCCAGGGGGGCCGATAGGGCATGAACAGGGAAGAGGGGGGCACAAAGACATACTTTTCTTTCTTATTCTCATTTAAAATATGTAGCTTTTAATAAATAATTATCCAAATCTTACACCCAAAGTTTTAATCTGATGTAAAATGTATAGAAGTCCATTACTGTATATAATAACAGTTAAGTCTAATATACCCTAGTAAGCTATAGTACTTTTTCCTTTGGGAAGGTACCATCTGTGCAGTCTGCAATTCTGTTGAAGAAAGATGTTGAATCTATTTAATTATTCTTCAAAAATAATTGATTTCTGTGCATTTTTTTTCACACTGCATCAAATTAAAGTTGATTACGTCGATTAAGCATCACAAGGTGGAGGGTGGGTGGTTTTTGTTTTTTTGCTGGGAGTTTTCAACCCTATTAGTTAGGTTGCTTACTCTTTAAAATACCAGAATAGGAAGGATGGAGTAGGTTTAAATTTATTAGATTGATCAGTGTTGCTGAACTATGAAATATTTTGGGTGCAGTGTATTTTTTGCATACAGGTATAACAGAAAAGCTTTAGTGTTTTTTTTTTTTAACTTGAGTATGAACTTATACAAAAAGCAGCAAGATATTAAAAAAACAGTTTTATTGATTAAAAAACACTATATCGGATTCATATTGGTATTGGCAGATATCCAAATTTATGATATCGGTATCGGAGATAAAAAAAAAGTGGTATCGTGCCATCTCTACTCGCAGCAACAACTCCACCTCATTGTTAGTCCATTTAAAAAACTCGGTGCTTTTCCTCAACATTTTTAACGAGGCGGAAAGTAAATAAACGGCTGACAGAAATGAGGCAGGCCGAATCTTCTTGCATTTCACACATGCGCAGTACTGGAACGTAAGCGTTTTCGGCCGTTTCAATGTGGACGCACAACTCTGTGAAAACGACTGAAAACGATAGTGTGGACGCGGAGCGTTTTCAGATGAAAACGCCGTTTTCAAATCTATCCGGGCTAGTGTGGATGTAGCCACAGTGACACATGTCAGCGGTGTGCATATAATACAGTCCCGATCAAAAGTCTAAGACCACTTGAAAAGTGCCAAAAAATCATATTTTGCATGGTTGGATCTTAACAAGGTTCCAAGTAGAGCTTCAACATGGATCCAGAAGAAATGCGAGTGAGACAAAACATTTTTTGAGAATGCAATTTACTGTTAACAACCTGTAAACCCCCCCAAAACAGAAATCAAAGTTCCAAACATGAACTCAGTAATGAGTTGCACTGTTATTGTTGATTACTTCAAAAATTCATTGCAGCATGCTTGATGCAAGCGTTTCCATGAGGTGAGTGGGTACATTTCTCCAATTTGTGAAGATGGCTGCAGGAAGGATGGATGGAAACTTCCCTTGCCATCCATCCCCAAAGGTTCTTAATTGGATCTAGATCAGGGGAATACACGGGATGTTCCAAAAGAATCATGTTATTATCCTGGAAGAAGTCCCTTGTCCTGTGGGCATTGTGTACTGTAGCATTGTCCTGTTGAAAAACCCAGTCGTTAAGACGACGGCCATCAGTCATGAGGGATGCTCTCTGCAACATCTGGACATAGCCAGCGGCTATGACGGCTAAGACACCCCTGCACCTCCAGAAGCTCCGTTGTTCCACTGAAGGAAAAAGAAACCAAAGCCCATTATGGCGCCCCCTATACTGTGGCGCGTAGAAAACATCTCAGGTGGGATCTGCTTGTCATGCCGGTAACGATGTACCCTTTTCTGTATTTATATTTGAAAAATCCTGCCCATTAAGGTGTGCACACATTTTTTTCCCTTTCATCCTTTGCAAACATTTATTGAGACAGTTTCAAAGTGTGCCGACGGACTGCGCTAGTTGTCTCTTGACTTTCGTTGCTGCCTCTAAATTTCACTGTTGTTCCACTGCTCCTCTTGCCCCCCTTTTTTTGATCTGTTTGTTGTATGCTTGTGGAACAATCACATTGAGTCAGGGACTTAGCACTACAGTCTCACACTGTAGAGCCATCCATCAACAGCCTCGGTCTCAGAACAGTCATCGCTGGCTCTGCTGAACAGGAACCTGCGAGCCCTGGACAGCAGTTGTTGAGTTGACGTCAGTTCTCCATCAGGAAGAAAAACGTACTTACATTTTTAATACAAGTTATTAATGATTCACACAGCTTCTCCCACCCCGCCCCTTTTTGGTTTTTGTATGAGAAAAAAGAATCCAATGTTTTTTTTTCTTACACTGACAGCAGAAAGATGTGCTCCTTGAGCCTGGCCCAGCAGCCAGGCTTGAACTACAGTGTTAAAACTATTGATTTTACAACACCAAGCTTGACTTATTTTACCCAGGAGGTAAAGTATGAAGTCAAGATGTACAGCTGATGTGTTTGGAGTTTTTTTAACTGAGGAAACTTGCAAAGACATGAAGAAAAGAAGTAGGTGGAAGGAGATGAAAAACAACAACAAAAAACCAAGTATGAAAAATGTGAACACCCATCACTTCAAACAACTTTTGTCTACCTACCTCATTAAAACGTGACATATTAGACGAATGCAAAACTAGGCAGATTCAGCACAGCCAATTTTACAGTAAATGAAAAAGTAAATGACTTATTGTGGCCATTCATATATTTAAAGATTGGCCCTAAGTCACATTCACCTTATGTACTGTGCAAAGTTTCCTTAGCTGTTCAACAGACTGTGTCTTTGTTTTATTAAAAGACACAATAATAAGAAATAAAATTGGATCTTCCCTTCAGGCTTTGTCCAGATTGAAAATGGAAGGGAGGGGATTAATAATTTCCTGCTGTTACTGATCTTTATCTACCGTGGGATGTCTAAGTTGTCCTTAGAATGTAATAAACTATAAAAGGGAAGCTAAAGAAATGAGCACTCAAAGTCCATTCACAGGTCTAAGAGGCCTGGACAGCATTTTAAATCACTGAGCTTTGTTCTGTTCTTTAAAGACGTTTGACAAATGCGGGCTGGGATTACTTTTGATCAGCTGGGTTCCAACAATAAATTGTGTGTATCTTGCTTAATTTGCATTAATTGCCTGAATTAAAAAGTTGAGGAAAATGAAACTTTTCAGCCAGTAGTGTTGGTGCAAGAAGAGTGCGCTGGGTGCTGCTGTAGCTTGTTATTTGATCTCACGATGGAGGAAGTAATTACCATGTTTTATATGGTCAAAGTGGGTCACAATCAGCTAGCTAAATTCAACCTAATTATTTTGTGAGTACATTAGTTATCCCCATCATAATCATACCAGCAAAGACATCCCCCTAAACATCAAGCACACACAGTGTTAAGCATTGACCAGCACGTATAACTGAGTGCTGCCAAGTGGAACGTGTCCACAGCTAAGACAGCTTCTGCTGTGGCCTCGGAGGCACCATGGGTGAGGTAGTGTTGCAATAAATGATTGACAGGTGTTTTCCTGCAGTTTCCTTCATACAAATGACTGCACATAATAAACTTACAGATTCTCTGCACTCAGATTTTCAATCCAGGCAAAAAATTGCAAAACTTTCTCTTATGTTACATAAATGCTTTACAAAATGTGTTTTGAAAAACATTTGAGGCTAAGTTGAGCCTCATAACTGCTAAATGAAAGTACAGTGTAATGTACCAGGAAAAGAAGAGAAGTTTGGTTGACCTGAAATTGGAATTATGAGCCTGATATCAGGTTAATGCTTCAGGAGGTGGACCAGTTTGACTATTTTCCTGTCCCAGTAAAAGTTAAAGTAAAGTTTTCCTTAATCTACATTCTGCACTTACATACATTTACGTATTTACACCATGGATTTTGTTGACTGTGAGATACTGATATCTGAAAATCTCAGATATAGGTGTATCTCATATCCTGTTCCCAGTATTCCTGCTCACATAAGAGCTGATGAATATTAACCTTGTCGGCTTTTTTCAGGTAATTTATTCTTGGTGAATCATCTTTGAAATAGTAGTCTGACTGACACACCATGCTGATCATTTAGCAGAGACAAACCTAATGACCCGAGGATTTTTCAAGAGAAAAATGCAAATGACATAAGATCAATGAATGCTTGAACATTTGGTGATTAGGTGACTTTCTGAGTGACTTTGGACAGGTGTTTCTTGTGAAGATGGTAAAACAGTTGTGTTTAGCTATTCTTACTATTGCTATAGAAATGTCGGCTACTGTAGGGTTGGCAAAGTCACCAAGTGTTTAAGTTAAAATGCATATTAGTTGAATAATTCATCGACCCAAACAGAATGCGTATTGAATCTGATCTTGATTAGTGACTTCTCCTCTCCATTAGTCCATTCATGCAATATTCAAAAAGGCATTAAAGCTGTCCAAAGGAAATTGTCTTGAGGAATACTGCAGAGGGAAACACTGGGATGTGTTCATATATGCAGAGACACAGAAAGTCTCCCTGTCCCTGCGTCTGAACAATGTGGGACCAGTCTAGGGGGAAAAGTGGCGAGACGTTTGCAGAAAATCTGCATCAGCTATTAGACCAACCTGTCTTGGTGGACTGAAAGTCACTATAGTAGATTCCTAGTATCTCACTGAATACATGTTTTCAATAATTTAGTGGTTTCTGGAGGCAAAAGAAGTCTCTCCTACTACCACCATGAAGGTAATAAAGTGAAGCTCGCTGCAGCGCGAAAACACTGAACTATGGTCGGAGGGGAACTTCTTGCTGGGTAATTAACATCATGTCTTGCTCAGTGGGTAAACCCACTGCTGACCTGAGTGGTACATTCTTTAAAAGTTAAATGAGAGAACTCAAAGAGATTCTTCTATGACAAAAATAAAAAAAAAACCTACATTAAATCTTCCCTTAGTACAAAAATATTGAGAAAAGTTTTCGCATAATACATCACAATCTTCTCATCATATTGAAGCAATGATACCTTGCCCCAAGCAGAGGAAATTTAGAGAGTTCACTTATCAACAATACCTTTACCGGCTTGAATTTTGCTTAAGGCTAATCTTTTCATTTCATTTGAGTGTTTTATCATGTGAACAGCTCTGAAACATGAGGGATCCTTCTTATAGAATACAAAATCAAGGTCTACATATCAGTTATAGAAATACGTCACATGGTATAGCACTGATCAACTTACAGTAAATACAGATATTTATTAATTGGGACTGCCAGATTTTTTTTTCAATACAGTCATGTCAAAGGTCAAGAAAAGCCCAGCATTTTCCTATAAATCAGAATACTTTATTAATCCAAGAGAATTGTATCTTCATGAGGTATTTTATCCACATAAAATAAAACAGCGGTCCTTCCTCCTAATGCACTCCTTTTACTAATCTTCTCATGAAATCTCTGCCTCTGTAAGAGCTGAATTTCAAGTTGCACAATATTCATATTCCTTGTATTAAACAACAAGCTATCTTCATCTCACCAGTATTTTTGTTAACTTACAACGCTAAGACGTGCTTTGTGTGACCATCAGTACAGGAATGAGTCATCGAGAATAGCCTCCGGTGGGACAATTGTCTGGTATGAGCAGCAGGAAGCAGAGCTCAATTATAGCAAGCTTTGTGAGAGTCCTATTCCTTGGGTCATGCATTGTACTTCTTCAGTACATAGCTAAATTAATGATAAACCCACTCTTTTGGACATCTGTCACTAATTTGTGCTCAGGGGTGTACACTGTGATAACACTGGAGCACAATAGCAAGCAGGAGCGCGCACATTTAGCTCGTCTGTGTAACTGCTATTCTGCCTCTTCACCTGCTTTGACAGAATTTTCTTTTCAGTGTATCTCATGTCTTAAAAGATACTGATGAGGTGATAGACTGGACAGTTTTCTTCAGTAATCAGCAACAGCAGATTGGGGTTGTAGTTTATTTAAATTGCTGTCGTAAGTCAAAAATCTAGAGTTCATATTAACATGACAGCATCACACAGTTGTTGTAGAATTGTCAGCTACACATCCATGATCCCGAAAGGTTGATTCTGTTCATCTGAACGTAACGTTTTCAGTGGGAGAAACGTTTCGTCACTCATCCAAGTGACTTCTTCAGTCTCAGCTGACTGCAGGTTTCCCCAATCTTATAAACAGTACATGTGCACAATGACTGAAACTAGACCACTGAATGAGCAAGGGGCTGTGAGGTCAGTTTGTTAATCATCCAGGTAAGTAAATAATGATTGAGCATGCATCAAGACATCCATGATCTAAATCTTCCTTTCAGTAACACATGAAAGATGGCCCTGTTCTTGTGATAATCACCAGGAAATGTGGCATGAAAAAGAGATGAAAGAGTCAAAACCGTGTGCCACAGTCAGGGATTAAAATGGATCTTTTATTTATTATTATTATTATTATTATTATTATTATTATTGTTGTTATTATTTGGCAGAACACCAGAACGACTGCAGGTGTCCATAAGTTGTGGTTGTGGTGCTTCAGCATCTAGCTACACTCAGAGAAGACGTGCGAGTATAAAGGGAGTAACAATTTTTAAGTGACAGGTAATTTGAAATGTAACGTTTCTATCTGCTCAAACTATTTGTGCAGTTTGTCTCGCAGTGTGTTGCTAGCTAAAGGTCCAGCTGCTGTCTTTCACAGGGGGCGAAGAGAAAGAGAGCTAATTTCACTCAGAGATGTAGATAGATAAGAAAGATGGGACAGGAGAGGAAGAAGAGAGATCTAAAGGTAAGAAATGCACAGTGGTGTTTGATACGCTGTAAATTTAACTTTCTATTGAGAGTTAACTGAGGTAGAGTAACTTTGTTATTTAAAGGTTAGTGCGGGTTAGTGTAGGATAAACAGGTTAGTTTGCTGTGCTGTGATGGATTTAAAGTAAAGAACAGTCTGTGACTGGTGGACAGTGGCTGTGGTTTCATGGTCAGAATAAGGTTACATCAAGGGTAACAGAGATAAATTTGAAGTTAAGCTGATGATTATTAGTTTCATTCACTGAATTCCACCTTTATACAACCTTTATATCATCTAGAAAAAAAGACTAAACTAAAGCATAAACAGTGTACTGTCAGTGTAGAGGATAGAAATCAGCCAGGACAACTGGTTGAATTTAGTTATGCACATCCACAAAGAGCAGCAGGTTAGCTGATCACAGCCTGTACATTATGAAAATCTACCAGAGCTCTCAGTAGAAATTATTGTGAGTTATGATTCTTTTCCCCACACTGAGCCATTACAACCAATTTTAGGGTTCCTCCACCTGCTCAATCCACTTTAACCCCTGACTGTACATATTTTTGTGTTTAGAGACAAAGTCACCCTCCACAATTTAGGCAACAGAAAATAGAGCTATTTTTATTTTCCCTTTTTTTTCTCTGCTCATGTTCTACTTAACTGATTCAAGCTGCGTACCTTTATTATAATTAAAATGAACTGAAATAAGATTTTGTATTCCTATCTTCCTGTATTATTTCATCATTTCATAATATATGAACAGTTCAGTTAGCTTTGCACAAAAATAGGTGGTACAAATGTTCTTCTAGGAGCTACATTTACTTTCTTGCCTAAAGCACATTTAAGAGCCCGCAGTTTTTCACTTTAACTCGAGTAAAGAAGTCGAACCAGTACTTCAACTTTTACTGGAGTATTTTTCAAAACACTAGTATCTGTTCTTCTACTTAAGTACAGAATGTCCATACTTTTGCCACCTCTGCTTAAAATGTTAACGTGGACTAAGAAAATATCCCCCACACTCTTACATCACCATCAGCAGCCTGAACTATTCAGATAGGGCAGGGTGGATCCATACTTCATGTTTTTGATACCAAATATTACAACAGAAACTGAGACTCATCAGACCAGGGAAAAGTTTCTAATCCTCTACTATTCAAATGTTTAGTGGTCTAAGTTTCATGCTCTTAACTGACAGCAGTGACACCCTGTTTGTTATGTTGCCCATCTGCTTCAAGGCTCAATGTGTCCTGTGTTCAGAGATGCTCTTCTGCATACCTTGGTTGTAACACGTGGCTATTTGTTAGGTATTAATGCCTTCATATCAGCTTCAAGCAGTCTGGCCATTCTCATCTAACTTCAGAGGAGCATTGTTTTCAAGAGAACTGCCTCTCACTCATATTTTCTCTTTTTTGGACCATTGTCTGATGGATGTGTTGGAAAAATCATCAAATTCTGAAGCATTCAGACCATCCTGTCTGGTACCAACAACTATGCCATGTTCAATTCAATTCAATTCAATTCAATTCAATTCAATTCAATTCAATTCAATTCAATTCAATTCAATTCAACTCAATTCAATTGTATTTATATAGCGTCAAATCATAAGAACAGTTGCCTCAAGGCGTTTTATATTGTAAAGACCCTACAATAACACAAAGATACAGAGAAAACCCCAACAGCCATATGACCCCTATGAGCAAGTGGTTTGGCGACAGTGGGAAGGAAAAACTCCCTTTAAACAGGAAGAAACCTCCAGCAGAACCAAACTCAGGGAGGAGCGGCCATCTGCAACAACTGGCTGGGGTTAGGGAAGGAAGACAGGACAAAGAGACATTGTGGAAGAGAGCCAGAGATTAATAATAACTAACAATTAAAGGCAGACAGGTATATCAACACATAGTGAGCGAAAAAAGTGACTGAAGATAAAACACTCATGGGACACATCATGGGAATCCCCCAGCAGCCAAGACCTATTGCAGAGTAACTAAGGGGGGATTCAGTATCACCTGATTCAGCCCTAACTATATGCTTTATCAAAAAGGAAAGTTTTAAGCCAAATCTTACAAGTAGAGATAGTTTTCTGTCTCCAGAATCCAAACTACAGCTGGTTTAAATACTCTAGGAACCACAAGTAGGCCTGCAGTCTGAGAGCAAAGTGGTCTAGTGGGGTGATATGGTACTATAAGGTCATTAAGATAACATGGGGTCTGATTATTCAACACCATGTATGTGAGGAGCAGAATTTTTGCATAACCACAATATTCGCATGTATAACAAAGCACTTAAATCACCTTATTTTCCATTCTGATGCTCTGTTTGAACTTCAGCAGGCTGTCTTCACCATTTCTAGAAGCCTAAATGAGCTGTTGCTATGTGAGTGACTGGATGGTTTCATTAAGAAGCATTTCTACATATATTTATGTTCAACAAAGTGGCTGGTGAGTGTATATACTTGTCACAATTGAGTGTATATTAAAGATGTAGTTAGTGAAGTACGTTTTAGATGTCTCAAACTAACCGGTTTCACCATCGCCATCCTGGTGTTTTGAAACTGGACATTAACGGGACTGCATAACCAAAGGAAACCACATGTTCCTAGGTACTGACAGAAAGTAACAATGAAGGCTTGCCCTAAAGCGTTTCCTCTTTAATTATCCTTATTAACACTAATGAGGACCACAGTGTACAGAAAGAACATTATGTTGTATTCAGTAAGACTGAATAAAAGCATCAGAAAAGTACAAAAGCATGAGACAAAGAGTGGAGTTTTATAAAATCAGACTTTTTTTGCAAT
Organism: Oreochromis aureus; assembly: GCF_013358895.1. Taxonomy (NCBI): domain Eukaryota; kingdom Metazoa; phylum Chordata; class Actinopteri; order Cichliformes; family Cichlidae; genus Oreochromis; species Oreochromis aureus. Next base: position 9,930,809 of record NC_052946.1, on the reverse strand, counting down.
CAGATGAGTCACCTCCTAGTGTTTTGGACTTCAGATGTAGAAGACTGCAGTGATTAAAAAAAAGATTAACTTAAGAAGTGTAGTCTACAATACTTCATGTGCTTTTATTTTTTTTTTAGTTGAGATTACTTTTTAGGGTTTTAAATTGTTATCTAAATTATTATTCATTCCCATGCATATAAAATATAAGAAATATTTAACTTTAGTCGCACCTTTAATTAAATATTTAATGCAGTTAGTGTGTGCCATGGCTTCTCCCTACAGTTTAAAGATATACTACTTAGACTGCTGACTTAGATTACTTGTAAATAGGCTTTAGTGATGGAAGGGTGTGTGGCTGTATGTTTGTTTACTTTATCCAGACAGACAGACAGACAGACAGACAGGTGGTCTGTGTAGCCTGCTTCTCATACAGTGTCAGCCAGGATAGGCTTCAGCCTCCTCATGAACCTAAAAAGCAACTCTGAGATAATTTCATTTTTTAAATGCTGCACTCTGCTGCGTTTACTCATAAACACTTGGTTACGGTTCTTGGGGATTATTGATACTTATATAAAAAAGAACGATCTTTTAGAGGTGCAGTGTTGTCTGTAGCCTGGTTGCTTCTTAAAGCTAGCACCTATGAAGATAATATATGGAAGCATAGAGTTGACAAGGAAAGTGAATATAATATAATAATGCCTATATTAAAAATAGCTATATGCTATATAGCATATAGCTATATGGTGAATATACCATATAGCTATATGGCCAGCAACAGAAGAAATGCTAATGCACATGCACAAGTATTAAGCAAACGCTTAATGCTTCAGCAATCCAACAGTGTTACCAGTGTGTACACCTGTGTCAGGTTGGAGGAAGTATTTTCCTGAGCACAGGTTAAAATATGTCAGACCAATTAAATCAGCTCAATAATACTGGGGGCAGTCATTCTCTGTGTTTGACATTACATGCCACAACAGAACATTTGTTCTCTTAATATTATGAACATTGTGTTTAAAGCCACCTTTTTCCTGATAGTACTCTTGGAGTATTACATTCTACTAACGCTTTTACTTAGAAAGGCGAGGGATGTCTTCCCGCTGGATGTGTCTGTTTGTTATGATTTGTTTCTGTACGAGGGCAGTGCTGCAAATACCATATAACTCTGGAAATACGACTAATTCTCATCTGAGTCAGCACTGCACCACATTTCCTCATGCTGCCTCTAATCAGAAGGACTCAGTGCGAGAATGTGAGATCGGCATACACAAACAGGCAGAGTCAACCGTACTTCTCATACAGCTAAAGCTGTACTCTGGCCAGACCTCATACTAATTTCATACCGGGGAATTATTTCCTGTTCATGCTGTTATCTACTCCACGTGGGTCCACAGGCATTCAATATTTTAGAGATCACATCTCAACAAGTTCCCATTAATCATCAGGTACAGCATGTGTCTTTTTTTCTGCTGAGCACACTAATTGACAAACTCAGGATAGGAGCCTCGTAAAGAAAGCACCAGCCACGCAAATCTCCGGATATCAGCCTGTCTCCAAGTGCAATCTGCTCACTCGCCATAATCAATAACACACCAATAAGGACCACATCGAGAGACGAGCAATCTGATGCCTGTTTTATATGAGTGTGTTATGGCAGCATCATGCTGACATTCTCTCTCGCATAAGCATCCATTTTTAATCACAGTATCTGGCCTCGCTGCTGCTCGTCAAGTGCCTCAGCCTCCTGTCAGAGTGTGGGTTTGCAGAGAGGGATAAGAGCTCTTATTGCTGCTATGTGGAAATAGATGTGCTGGTACAACTGCCTACCTCTCCTGGACCATCTGTGGAGTGGCAGTGCTGGGTGACTATTACATAAAGCATTCACAACAGGCCCTCTCTTTCCCACATTATGCTAACAAGTCCTTCACATAATTTGAATTTGTGTCTCGAAACGTCTTTAACTGTGTTTTGTTGTTCAGACGCCAGCTCTCATAATGGAAACTGTACCCTTTCTTTTACTTTTAATCCGGGCTGTGTTAGTTTTTAGCATAGAGTTAGCTCAAATTTTAAACTGTACATGCTGTATAGAGTAGAACTTGTATTTAAAAAAGCTATTTTACATTAATTGGATGCTTAGGCTAAGCCTTTAGAGTAAAAATCAAATAAGGTATTTTAAATCAAATGCTAAACAGTCTACAGTTTGAACAATGCACCATGTAGCAGCAGTTATATACAGAGTGTTAAGTAAAAAAGACATTGTGACGCTATTTGAAATGTATATTAAGTTGTGTTGACCTGGGAAAACAGTAACATGACATATTGTAAAATTAGCTGTACAGTCAATCTCTTTTCTCTGTGTGTTCATCACAACTGACCACTGTCACATACAAGTCCTCTGTTATACTTTTTTAAATACAAAAGTATTGATGATTGCTATTAGTTGTGCCAGCTGTATCTTTGATTTTGCTAAGCTAGATTTAACTTAAACAAGTGGTTTGATATTCTCTTGTAACTCATATTAAGACAGAAAATGAGTGACTGGTGCAACACGTGGTAATATTCTATTTTTGCATCAGCAATGGTTCAATGTTTATCGGTTCCACATTTTGAAACCCTGATAATACAAGTTATAACTTGTTTGCTGTATTGTCACTGACATCTGTTCCTAATTACTTTAGTAATAAGTAGAACATAGAGAGCCATTTGAAGGCAGGCAATGTCAATTAATCATGTGTGTGTCTCTGTGTGTGTGTGTACTGTATCATTTATAAACCTTTATAAACCTTACACTTGGGGTGATCTCAATGTCCATTGCTAACTATTAAGCATGGTGGTGCAGCTGTACTGATATGGGAAGCAATCTAGCGAGTCATTTTGTCTGATAATTATTGTGCCTAGCTGCATATTAGCCAAGGAATATGAGGCTATTCTGCATCACCAGGAGCACCCTAGTGTGCAAACATTGTCCCATCCTTCCGATGAAAAGCCACCATACAAACTGCAAGAGTGTTTTTTTCCGGGAACACCACAGAGATGGTCCTCGTGGGTTTTCGTTTTGATGAAAAGTCCGGCATTCACAACATAAAATTCAGGATGTTGTACAACAGCTGCACCATCTGGAAGCAAATAGAGGTCCTTCTCTTCTTCCCGTGCTGTAACATATTTTTGGTTTTAATTCATTCAGGCAAAGGTCAAATATGATTTCAGGTTTTAATAGATAATACATTTTTTTTATACTCCTTTGAGCTCCTATATTTGGAAAATTTGCCACAATTTATTGTCTTTTCACAATAAAATAATCAAGTTGATGATGGAAAAATGAGATTTCCACAGAGTGAGTTAGTTATTTAGGACTGGATACTGATTACATATCTTGAGTAATAAGTCTGCAAAGGAAAAGCAATTTTATTGCTGCTCATACATTAAGGAGATGATTGCAGGGATCGTAAAACAAAGCTAAGAAAATGAAATATGGGTGTAATCACTAGCACCATATAAATCAACAGATATTTAGACACATTAAGGCTTGTGTTAAACTCTAGCCTGAAGCGGGCTCACTCTGACACTTTTCCAACAAATTCCTCTGGGAGAGAAGATAGTTACAAAACAGAGAGTGTAATTAAAAAGACTATCTTTCAAGCATAGGTGCCAGCCAGTGCAGTGAAAATAAGAGATGTTAGTTCGAGTCATGGTGAGAGCTTATGGATGGAGAGAGACTGCAAGAATGGGAGGACAGAGACAATGACCCGTCAAAGGACCCAGAGTGTTTGCTCTCCTCCTGCCTCCCATTAAAGTGGACAACAGCAACAATTACATGCAACCAGGGGCCAAACGCTGACGTCAGCATTTACAAAAAGCTTTTCACCATAAAGCTGCCGTGACTCATGACCTCAAAATAATTACAGACTGCATCACCAAATTTGGTACCGTACAAGAACATGAGGGCCTGTCAATGAGAGTGGTTTGAAGGATTTCACGCTAGACCCTCCAAACATATCAAACACTGCCTTGCTTTACTATTGTAACTCTTTGATATGTTTTTTATGAATGAATCAAATGAAGCAGCAGTTTTAAGAGCATAGATATATAGCTATCAAATTTTACAGATGTGCTCCTCGTAAACAGCCCTAGAAAAACACATGTGAGCAAACTTCAAAGGGATTTATGCTAAGAATACCAGTGCAGTCTTGTATGAGGCCCATTGTCAGGCTGAATAACACAGAACTGTCAGTTTAGTCTAATAACGGAGCTTGTTGCTTTGTGCTGGTGTACTTTGGCTGGCAAATGTGGATGACATACTGTCAGGCCCACATATTTCTTACTGAGAGAACAATAACTCTCAACAAGAGGAAAACAGAATACCACCTTGAAGACGACCTATTATGCTCACATACTCCATATATTTATCCTTGGTCTCGAGCAGAGTCACTTTGCATTTTTCACAGTTCAAAATATTTACTTTGTACTGGGCTTTGGCGGGTTGTCACTCTGTCACTCCGTGTTAGCCTGTGACAGACTGGCTACCCTACCTTAGACTGAGATTGGCTTGAGGGATTCTCATAAACTTATAATTTATGTAAAATTACATAGGATTGGGTTTGAGGTTTATGGAGGCCCCCATGTTCATATGTTTAACAGCTAAGGTGGAGGAGAAGAGAACAAGTTTTACATATTTGCATGCTGCATGATCACCTTTTACAAAAACATCATCTTTACTCACTATAAAGATTTTTCTTATTTTCTCTGCTGAGGAGGGGTCCCCATCATCTTTCGCTCAAAATGCGAAGGGAAGACACAACACTATGGACATTTTAATAAAATGTGGTCCTCTTCCTCCTCACTTTAAGCCTCATCTTTCCAAACTGAAGTCAGTGCTTTAACACAAATGAACATGTGCATCAACATGCTTATTTATTCCCAATTATTGCTTATTATTATCGTAACATTTTCTTATTGCCAGCAGGTTAGACATGTGACCTCCCATCTCAGCTGACAAGAGCCAGCTAAATGCCAACAACAGCTGGTTATAAGCTAATATTATCATAGATAATGTTAGGCTCATGTGTTTCAAAAATCACATTTTCTCTCTGATGAACAATTTGATTACATTCATACATCGTATAAGAATGCATTCACCAAGCACAGACTCCAACATTAGATCCACTTCAAATACAGTTACACTAATTCCCCCTAACAGCAGCTAACAGAGGGTAACGGTGCCACTGTTCAGCTAATCCTCAACAACTGACCTCAGTATTGCTGTCATTGATAAGAAATGAGCTTCACCTACTCATTGAATCCTTTGACAAAGTTCTACGGCCTCTCCCAGAGTAAATAAAGGTGGGCACTTCTGAGGTAAACAGTAGACTGATAGACTATACAAAAAAAATTAAAAATTAAAAATAAAAAAAATAGAAAATCATTGGGCAATCTGGTCTGGAGCCACTATTTGAGTACACTCAATACTGATAAATGGAGGCCAGACTTTTTAAGGTGAATCTGGAATAAAAATGAAAAATATTGCAAAGCATTTAACTTATTGTTAATTTACCTTATCTGTTTATTTACATTTAGGTTTATTGGTAAGCATTGTTATTTTTCAAACATGTTAAAATATAGTGTATACAAAATGTATTTTTTACACAAAAAGTTGTGGAAACACGGTGACCAGCCTGTGCCATTTTGGGGTAAGTTCTGAATGTAATGTTTTTGAACTCTCTTGGCTTGTTTGTGCTACAGCAGCCACCGTAGGATAATGCACTTGAATTGGGAGCATAACTCAGCTGACTGCAATCTGCAGGGAACTTTAAATATATTTGTTGTGCTTTTTTGGCCTTTATTGTTAATGGATAATAGAAAGAAGAAAGGGAAGCTCAAAGAAAGACCAGGGGGAAGTTACACACTAAAAAAACTCAGGTCAAATTTAAACCCTGGCCTTAGAGCATATGGGTTGCTTGCTCAGCCCAGTGAGCTAAACTGGTGCACAAAAGCCATGTACTGGAAAATTTTACAGATATTTCCACTCTAAAGAAAGAAGAGCAGAAAAAAACTATCTGCAACCAAGTATTTAGCTTTTGCCCCATAGGGGATTACTTCTAACCTTTGGCCACACTCCCCTATATAACATTTTGATAAAACATAAGGAAAAATAGAATAGCTCTTCTTTGAACATTAAGAGTAAATGTCAGGTTTTATCAGTAACTTCTCCGCTTACCACTGCCTCTGTGGTAATCACTGTTGTAGCAGGAGAGGCTACAAATCAAATTCTACTGTTTAACATCTGATCTGCAGTGGTCTTTAAAGGGCACAGCTACAGTCAGAAGAGTCGATGTGCTGTCATACTGTGTGCTGCTTTTCGGTCACCGACAACTCCGTGAATCTATTATATACATGTGCTCCGCCCTCTGGTCCCACATTTACTGACCATGAGAATTTATCATTTCATGCATTTATGCAGTCAGCTGGCATTAACGTCAAACTGCAGATGACACCAGATGGTTTCACAGTAATTGGTGATGAACATCACCTATTTAACGGCACAGCATGACCGACAGACACTCCAGCTGTGCTTTCATTCTGAGTGCTGTGTTGGCCGTGTTGCCTCTCATGGTTTTGTTGGACTCGGTGTTCCAGCTCCATTGACACCTTGCTTCACACAATCTCACCTCTTATTACTAAAGAGAAAAAAAAAGAAAAGAAAAAAAAATCACCCGTCAATCATCGAGTAGGCATACATTCACTTGAAATCCATTATCATTTCTTCCATTATTTTTATTTTGTTCTTTCCTTTTTACCAAATTTAAGAAAAGATGTATTTGATTTCTTAGGCCATAGTCATTGCAGAATATTTCCCTCGTTGATTGATTTTTATCCATAACTTATTTGGTTTATTTCTTCATCCTTAGACCTGTTTATATTATACAACAAAGTGACAAGAAAGTACATGAAGAATGGAAGCTATAATTTAATAGTGGACAAGTAAATATCCCTCTAAGCATCAGTGATTTTACTAATACATTTAAGAGTGACAGGAAAGACAAAGGCATGCAAGTGAAACTTGCAAGCTTTGGAGTGAGGAGATAGCTGAAACTATTATTAATTTATTACATAATTTTCTGTAAACATTTTGAGAGCTGCACTCTGATTTTTTAAATAGTGTCAGCTAGTTACATTGCTACAAAAGCTTGAAGTGACAAACCCACTGGGAATAATAAACTCTATGGAAATGACATAAGCAACGAGCGACTGACAGTAGCATTAAGGGAAATGCATTACAAATATGTAAATAAATAAATGCATAATATTGAGGTCTGGGATCTGGGGAGGCCAATCCATGACTGACAGTGTTTCACTGTGTGTTTTCTCTCCATGTATGTTTTTACTGCTCTGCTAGAGTGTTTGGGATCATTGTCAAGCTGGTGAACAATAGATGGACCAACTGAAGGGCCTCTTAGGTCCTGCGTCAGGTCTAGTTTTTTAAGGACACACTTGCTGAGATATACCAAGTTTTCGGCTAAAGAAATGAGGAGCGGCTCAAGCTGTTTGGGGTGGCTGTAGCACAGGCAATACAGCAGGTTGTTTACTAATTGGAAGTTTGGTGGTTTGATCCATGGCTACTCGAGTGTGCATGCCAAATATCCTTGTGCACAGTACTAACCCCAAGTTGCTCTCTGATGCATAAATGTGTCAATACTAGATAGAAAACACTTCTGCATAGAAATAGTTCTTGTATGAATTGGTGAATGAGGCATATTGTATAAAGTGCTTTGAGTGCTTTGGGAGAGTAGGAAAGTGCATTATAAGAATCAGTCCATTTATGTTAGCACAATATTCTAAATAAAACATCCAACAAGAGAAACACATACAAAACGAAACATGTGACAGGAGGTAAAAGACCTGATTTGGAATGATTGTGCTCTGAGTTGCTTTTTCCCAGTACTGCTATTATATCACTACAGTTTCTTATTTTGTTCGTAAAGTTAGCCATATGAGCATTTGGACCCTGACAGAGGTTTTATAGTTTTCCTTTTATACAACTTCACAGTGGATTTTAAATCAAACAGTCAAACTTTCAGCTTTGATTCAAGGACGTTTGCAAAAATATTACATTTTCTGCTTTTGGATTACACCCATTTTTATATATAGTCCCCCATTTCAGAGGCTCAAAAGTAATGCCAGCATGCTTGATATAGATTTTTGAGTTGAGTGTGCCACTTTTTTAGTTTGAGTCAAAGCTTTTTGCCTGCTGTTGAACTGCATATAGACCACTCCGCTTCTGTTCGTGTTCTGCATTTATTTTTTTGGGGTGGACATTGAGGATGCTTTCACTCTTATCTGTATTTTTGTACCCGCTGAATTTCTGCATTTGGGCCTGTTTCGCTTAAGCTTTGCATATACCTGTCCTCAGGGATGGGGGATGGGGGTGTCGCTGTTAGTTTCTCTCAGCTCTAGAAGCATTTTAGTGTCTTTCAGACTCTCTGCATTCATTAGCCTCACCTGAAGCAGCAGATCAATGTTTTAAACCATTTAGAAACAAACAACAGACGTGCATACAGCAGGTGCAAACAGTGCAGCATTTAACAGCTGAAAGAGGAGCCAGATCTGTTCCTCTGGAATTGCAGGAGACCTCAACAGAGATAAAAGCTAAAAAAAAAAGGTTGCCTAAGAGAAACAATAGCAGTATCTGATGCTGATTTTTTTTAAACACTGACTTTACTCACTGTTACATCCTCGATGGTGTACTTTTAAAGCTACATGCAGTAATTATCGCCTCCACTGCTGGCTCTTGCTTTTACACAATAGGCTATGTTTCTTGAAATAAAGTCTTAGAAATATCTTGAAAATGCTCTCATTTCAACACATAGATTCAGACACTTGGGCTTTAACAGTGTGAACAGAGAGTCGGGTCATAACGTATTTTTGTTGAATCACAAAGGTATGAAAAAATGATGAAATTGCGAGATAATATGCTCTGCTGCAGAAGCTCCCCTCTCATTAACAACGCATTACTGTTTCCTGATCGTAAGCGCACATATCGCCAAGACAGATTTAGTTGCTAGTTCATAAGCTACTCCTAGCTACAACCAGTGCAATCTAATGCAACAGCTCTGCAACACACATCATCGACTTTTGCTCCTTCGCAATCATCAGCCTACTGCTATGTCTGCCACATCCGACACTGATGGTCACAGCTCTGCTTTAAACTGAGGTGCAAGACAGTAAACAATGATTTTACTGAGTCTACACAAGACAACAGGCATGTAGACTTGGCAGAGCAACCTGTCCTTCTTGTTTATTCAAGAATGCCTTCAGCAATTTGTGAATCTGGCTTCTGGTACTGTGAGATGGGAGTTTTGTGTTCATTTACTTGGCTTCTTCTCTCGCACAAAAAAAGAGAAACAAAAATAAATAAAAAAGAAACAAAAAACAATAACAATAATGGAATATAGCTCTGTATCCCCAGATTTTTGCAAAAATAAAATCAAAGTGCAAGTGCAGATTTGACTTTGCGAGGACGTTTGTCCCCTCCAGCTGGATGGATTTTTGTCTCACATTTGTCTACCTCTGTCTCCCGATATTTGTTTTTAATATAGTTTTGCTTTCATAGGAGCTCATCGGCTCTGGAGAACAGCAGCACAGATGAATGATAATTCTGCAGTAACACACATATGATTCATGAGGTAATAATTTCACAAAAAGACATGCTGAAGCAGAGAAAAGACACTGCATTGTTTCTCTGTCGAAAGATTGCCTTTGCTGGACACGAGCTCATCTCAAGTACATTTCAAAAGATACATGTTTGTATTTGTGCTGTGGTACAGTAGCTGGCTGCTGGTTCCGCTTTTACAAAGGAGAACGTGTTGTACACAGCAGCCTGAGAAATTCTGCTTCCGGGAACTGAGAATCAAAGAGCCGGGAAACATGCATTTTTCACGACAGGAAAAAGAAGGACTGCCTTCAAAAGGTATACCACTGTTGAATATGAGCACTTGCTTGTTATTCTCTGTGTTTTTGTCCTGCACCTTTTTAGCTGTGGATTCTCTCGATGAACCATTTAGTCAGCTAATCAATAAACCCCCTCAGGTCTATGTTTAACCATCTTTCGCTTGATCATTCTGGTTTAACCGGTTTAACTCTTGTTGTTCTGACTCTAATTTGCAGATGCAGGGGGCAGATTTCTTAAAAAAAAAAAATGAAAAAAGCAATAAAAAAATGAATAATACATTTATTATTCTAATAAATCAAAACCAAAAAGGCACATGAATGTGAGAGACTGTTTGACTTATAACTGTTTGCACACACCTGACACTTTAGCATTTTAGTAGCTCAGCATGATAAGCCTTTCCAAATGGTAGTTAAAGCATCCGCGTGTCAGTTGATCTGAGGGTTCGTGGAGGTCGGAGACACAGAGTTTTCAAAGTTCCCTACTCCCAGTGTGCTAAGCTGTTAAAGTTTGCCACTGATATCACCCTAATTTCTAACAATGAGCTTAATCCAGCAGGAAAAATATTTTTCACTGTATGATCAGACATTTGTAATAAAGTTTGTGTTACTTTTAAGAAAACAACAAATAAAAAAGCTTAGGAAAAATGTAACACTGACAACAAATTTAAATAAAGTCAATGTCTTTTTACACTGATATTAATATGGATTTTATTCATTTCCTGAACCAATCATTTTTTAAATTAGATTTATGTAATAATTGTTATACTGCCTTACTACAAGTTAATAAATGCTGATTATATTATAAGGCATTTACAGAAATATGTACATATACATTTATGTCCTATTCATGGTTGATGGGACTGTCTAAATCAGGCATAATATTGGTATTGAATTAAGGTATTGAACCTTGAATCATGTTCCCAACACCCCGAAATAAAAAGCGTAAACAACATATTCTACTTTCTGGTACACAACACTGATACACAATGCCAGACTAAAAATATCTAATAATCTCAAAATTATCCTGACTTGTTGCTTGTCTCGTGGGATTCCCAATGAAAAACTCAGTTTCACTTGCATAGGAAGTTTTCAGGAATAAATCAGGTGGCAAAGTGAAGAAGGCTGAGCTTCGTTTGAACATTGCAGTTCTCTAAATAATCCTTCCCAGTAATAACTATGTGCGGTGCATAATGAATTTCAAAGAACCTTAAAAATATTTCATATCACACACTGCATACTAAGGCAACCTGAGGCAACCTGGAAGAATCATTTCTAATAATAAATAAAAAGTACATTTTGACATCTGCAATCTGATGCTGTTTTATTATCGTGAATCATATTTTATCTTTGCATAACAGAGTGTGGTTACAGCTCATCTAGCATGCCACCGTGTGTCCTATATTCTCTAATGATTACAGTAAATGCAGATACTTAGTGCAGACTAATGCCAGAAAATCTGGTTCATTAACCACAGTGAGAATGAGACTTCATTTCCTGATGCTGCTAGACAGACAAAACCCAGTCACTGTGAAACGACATTTCCATGATAAACTGATAAATTAAATCCAAAAGCTTTTCCGCAAAACTCATGAGAATAATTTTAGGATTTCAGGATGGATGGGAAGATTGGATGAGGGAACGCTTGTCTCCTGTCACCACTGAAAAGATCTACGGGAGAAACCTCTCAAATTGCTTTGGACATTTGGACATTTCAGTACCACGAGGGCTCTCCTAGAAATGCCCTGCAATTGTGAAATCATCTCAAAATATTTTAAAAACCTGCTCACTGATGTCTGTCTCTGTAGGTTTATATATGTCTTTTCATCTTTAGAATAATACTATTCTTACTTTTTAACAATGCTGGGGGCATGGCTCTGGGGTTAGGTGGTCACAGGCAGCTAAAAGGTAGACTGGCATCAAAATTTATGCAGACTTCATTTGATGAATCTTAATTACCTGATTACTTATACTCTCAAGACTTGTCCTCTGGCCAGACTTTGTCTTTCTTATTTATTTTTAAGATTCAGTATTGTGACCATCTCATGATGACTAAGGATGTTCCCATCCTTTGTACACAACATGTATAAATACTTTCATGAGCTCCATGAAGATTCTGCATTGGCTTCACTTTTCAGAGCTGAATGTTATTTAATCCTTTACACCAGTTGAACATAAGATTCACATTTTGTCCTCAGAACTATCCTGTTAAAATTCACTATTGAGCACATATAGCTATGCATAATGAACTACATGCGTAGCAGCAGATGTATCCAAACTCAGAAACAGTATAATTCTTGTTAAGTTCAGAACATCAATATTCAAAGACTTTTTCTAAATGGTCAGCTTTTGGACAGCCGCTTCATTAAGTTCTCTTTGTTGGCATTCATTTATCTTCTTTCCACTGATCAGTTATCACTTGTATTTTCTGTTCTCTTATTCTTCTCGGCCTCATCATTCTCTTATTTTGAATCTTCTTTTTTTAGTGAATTATGGTAGCATTGAAGTTCACAACTTCTTCTATTAAAAAGAGTTTGTCTCCTCGGGGAGTTTAGAGGACATAGAGTAAGGTTGTTCATCTGTTCTCCATTGAAACGGTTCCCAATAATAAAGCAAAAATCTGGACAAGCAAAGACTTGAACATGTAGTCCAAGTCTCAAAATTCTATATTCAGAACCCATCTGTTGTTCTTAGCTTAGCTTATAATCTATTTGAGTTGTTTCTAAATTTATTTTGCACTATAAATATTTCATCAATAAAACTTTCATGCAGTCTCAGATGCTCACTGCTTGGCTGAGCCTAATTCAAGAAGCCATCATATCATGCAAACACTGCAGTATGCCGTAGCTGTAACTCGTAGCTGCTCAGGTGATTATTGAGACGCTCGCCCTCAGAAAGAAAGGAATGTTAAGTAGCCCACACACACAGCCTGTGGTGGGGCTAATGAATGAAAAAAATAAAAAAATAAAAACATAATCAGCAGCTGGCATGATTTTGGGTAAATCAAATAAAAATGAATTTTCCCACTGAATGGACAAATGAAATTAACATTCATGAAATTCATACTTTTTTTTTTTTATCAAGTTGTTGTTATTCATTCGATTTTTTTTCTCACATCACAAGAAACACCATAATGTGACGAACAAAGATTTAACTTTGAGCAGCTGCGGGTTCAGCACCGCGGACAGCTCCGCTCTCCTTTTATCCAAGCCTGCATACGAAGATGATAAACAAACAGAAGAGCAGAGGTCTGCGCTGCCTCATTTGTATGTTCCAACTCAACCTGCCCACTGTGCTGTCACAAAATGTTGTTGTTCTTCATGTGAGCCAATTAAAACACTGCCTTTACTGCAGCCAATAAACTCAGCTCTCCACCAGCTGCCATGTTTACTCATATCAAACATGTGCATGGACTTCCTTGTGCTTTTACCGCTGTGAGTAGATAATATTTGCTTCTGTTCTTATATATTCTACTTTGCAATGTAACTCAAAAGATGACTCTGTTAAGATTGACTTACTGGGACACTGAGAACAACAATATGAGATAGTGGAGACAAAAAACACCCTACAGAAATGTATTCAGTGGCTTGTTGTATTCTCTTAGACATTCTCTAAATGTCTGATCTTCGATTCAAACACTGACCTTTAATCTCTGTCTTGTTCTGCTTCATTATCTTCTCATTGTTTTGCTTTCAGAGAAAGTTGGTTTGCTCACAGATATTTCCTCCAAGCAGACACGCTGTACTGAGCTTCTTTGGTCATTGTACATTTGGTATGCACAAACACATGCTGATTTTAAAATATTGGAGAGAATGTGCACCTCATTTGTCATTTCTGACAACAGATCTGGGCTAAATGTTTGCTTGCATCACTTGCAGGCCTCCAGTGTGTTCTCAGCCAGATCATTGTCAAACTACACAGTGCAAACAAGTCAGGAAAATGGTATACAACAGGCATATTTTACGCTGACAGTGTATTAATGCAGCGCCTCAAAATGATTGTGTTAGACAACAGCTTCACGATAGAATAATTCTACATGTTGTTGCTGTCGTAAAACCAATTTAGTCATGTCTTCGGGGGCTTAAGCTTAGACTGTAACTCATTTTACTTGCACAGAGTGGAAGGTTCTGATTACTGAGATACAGCTTGGAATTGTAAAATGCATTCAAGAGTGAAAGCCTATATGTATAGCAAACAAATCCATTTCAATTACAGAAGGCACTGTTTGTTGATGTGTCATTCTTATAGCTTTATATTTGATCATAGAGTTGCTTCAGCCCCTTGATTTGTATAGAATTAAATAATATTGGACTCTTATGGTTGTGTTTCACAGACCAAGAACATTGATGGCTCTCTGGCAAACATGGCCTTTTGTGGGTTTTATTAAATGGTGCATGAAAGAGGGATGAAGAATCAGCCCATTCGCTACACCCCTACTAACAAATATTTTAGTGGTCAGGAACAAGCATATTTAAAGGTCCACAGGGACAAAAAAGATAAATGTCCCACTTGATAATTTTCCTAATTTATAAGCAGTATAACACATTAAAATGTGAATGTGATTAAATATAGGCAATTGTGAATGCTGTGAAAGAGACTTATCAAATGTCAAACATCTGAGACTCAGGGTCAGGGATAATTTTTACTTTTAACATTTCCGTACAGTTTGGTACTTGGTTAAGGTTTCAGTAAATATTAGAGATGGACCGATCCGATATTACGTATCGGTATCGGTCTGATACTGACCTAAATTACTGGATCGGATATCGGCGAAAAATAAAAAATGTACTCCGATCCATTAAATATCAAAAAAGCATCTCACAAAACTTGCGACACGGCGTAACTCGGCTCATAACCGTAGCACTTGCAGCAGTATGCCTCATGTGATAGAGCGGCTGTGTGTATTTGTAGCCTCGCTACCAAACCAGCATTTCATCTCCGAGGAAGTTATCCCAGAGAGAAGTAAAACAAGTGTGTAAGTTCATCTCTGAATGTTTGTAAAGCGTTCCCATGTTAAGCTTAACAACCGATATATGGAGCGACTGCCTCTCTCTCTCCCTCATCTTCTTGCTGCTACTTCAATCGTGAAACTGTTTAACGATCAGCTGATCGGCTTTTCTGTCGCGAGTCCGTCTCTCTTCTTTGTTTTTGGCCCACTTCTCACCAGAAAGAGGAAACCAGCGGCTGAACAACAGCAGCACGTTTAAGGTTGATAAGCTGTTGTTAGAATTTATTTAATATTACTTTCTACACCAGGATCCTTTTCTACGTAGCTGACGGCTGGTAACTGTGCAGGGGCGGATCTAGCAAAGTGCAGCCAGGGGGGCCGATAGGGCATGAACAGGGAAAAGGGGGCACAAAGACATACTTTTCTTTCTTATTCTCATTTAAAATATGTAGCTTTTAATAAATAATTATCTGAATCTTACACCCAAAGTTTTAATCTGATGTAAAATGTATAGAAGTCCATTACTATATATAGTAACTCTTAAGTCTATATACCCTAGTAAGCTATAGTACTTTTTCCTTTGGGAAGGTACCGTCTGTGAATTCTGCAATTCTGTTGAAGAAAGATGTTGAATCTATTTAATTATTCTTGAAAAATAATTTATTTCTGTGCATTTTTTTTCACCCTGCATCAAATTAAAGTTGATTACATCGATTAAGCATCATGAGGTGGAGGGTGGGTGGTTCCCTATTTTTTTTTTTTTTGCTGGGAGTTGGCAACCCTATTAGTTAGGTTGCTTAATATTTCTGCTAAGTACTCTTTCAAATACCAGAATAGGGAGGATGGAGTACACTGTAACAAAAGTCAGTAAAATATACAGCAAAACACCGTCAAATTCCAACGGTAATGGAGCGTAAAACCAAAAACTTCCTTTTACTGTATTAAATAGATTGAATAACCGTTAATTGTGAGACTGGATAAAACTTTGTTTTTTACTGTAATAAAATGTTGAAATTATAAATATTGTCTGTGAAAACAAATAAATATGCATACATTTTACAATTAAATATTGTAATGTTGAAAATGTCTGAAAAACTTAGATTTTACGGTATTATTTGAGTAAAACTACATCTTTTGGGGTTGTGCACATTGGAATTCACAGTATAAAGCTGTAGATTTTTAAGCAAACAAAAACATTCATTTTACAGAAGCAAGATGTTAAAAATAGGGTCCACCGTAATAATACAACCAGTAAATACCATTAAAAAAAAAAAAAAAGCAAATATCAGCAGTGAAAGACAATAAAATTGATAGTATTTTTTTATTTTAAAATTCAGATACTGATATACAGATTAAAAGTTAGGCCTGCAGTATATCATTGTTAACCTTCTGATAAAAAAAAAAAATCAACAGCAAAAGAAGATGTTAAAAATAAAGTTCATGGTTGTGAATAAAATTGATTTCAATAATCTTTTTAATTATTATTTTAAAACAACTTTATGTTGTTGTGTTTCACGCCATATTATCAGACCACCTTAAGTGGGTCCGCCTTAAATTTTGAGTTTGTGTGATCGCTGTTGATTGGTAGCTAAACTGCTGGTAAACTGTGTACAGACGTTTTACGTTCGAATTGCAGAGAAAAAAATTCTGGTAGCAACATTGTGCAGTATGAGCGAACCATTTCACCAAAAAAGGGGAAGCAAGGCAAGACGTGGCTGCAGCGGTCTGCAGACGTGACTTCTGATCAAATTCGAACCTCCTCCTAAAGAAACAAAGAGCGACATTACATTGCGGGATGACGTCACCTGAAAATGACCAATAGCGCGGCGCGCTGCTGAGCTGTGTGCCAACCGCTCTTTTTTTTTCATGCAGGAGACTCAAGTTGGCTTCGCTAACGGACACAGTTTTGAACTCGTATATTAGCGCCATTTATTGCTGCTTGGACCACAGCATCTTCGAATTTGTAGACATCCTGGCAGCTTACAATTAGTTCGAGGTGAGGTGAGTACATGCAACTTCAAGTTATCTCTGTTATAAAAATCCACCAGCCCAGCGTTTATAGATAATTTTAGCAGTTCGTTTTTTATGAGTGAGGTTGTGAATTTAGTTAGCATTTGTGAGTTGAGTTAGCATTAGTGTCACGAGGAAGCATTGCTCTGGATTAGTTTCTGTGTTTGGCGTGCTTAATTCGCTAGGGAGGAATTACCAAAGTACATGGAGTTATGTTAACCTGTAATTTCCTTGGTAAGGTAGTTCAGTCATCAAGGGGCTACGTCATTTTTTGGTCAAAACCCATCATGTCTCAAGCTAGTACTCTACCAGGATGCCTTTGAAGTCGTTAACCCTTTAGGCTCTGCAAGGACAAAACACAAGGTATTATTTGTATATGCATCAGTGGCAATCTTGCCACTTCATGTATGCTCAGACACAGATCACATGTCTCTTGTCTTACTGTGCAGGGAGAAAGATTTTAAAGAGTTTGGTCATGCTAATGTGTTCTCTGAATTACTGGCAGACTTGAAAGAATTGGAGGACAGTGGGCTTGTTGCATCAGATGAAACTAGAGTCAAAGGAACTTTGTTTTGCATTGCTGGTGATAATCTGGGTTCTCACTGTATTGGTGGCTTCACTGAAAACTTTAGTTCTTCAAAGTACTTCTGCAGGTACTGCCTGATAACGAAATCTGAATTTCAGGGTGCTGACCCAAATCTGTGTGGACCAGAACGTACCAAAGAGAACTACAACTCTGCTGTTGATCGCCTCCAGATTGACAATACACCAGGCGTCGAAGGAGTGAAGTTCAGGTCAGTGTTCAATTCACTGAAATACTTCAACGTTTGTATGCCAGGCTTGCCACCATGTCTAGGTCATGATATCTTTGAGGGAGTAAACAGATTCAAGAAGATATTTTACACATTTCTTTGTTGTCTGTCTCTAAATCTTATTTTGTCTTTATTATGATTAAAAGGTTTGTTTTGTTCCTGCCCTTTTCAGACACTGAATTTGAGCAGAAACCATAAGGATACTCAAAGGACCTGTGACTCTCAGGAAATGGCGAGATTTCAGGTCATAATCTTTTTTTTTTTTTTTCCATTGAATTCATTTTCCTTTTTCCCTTTACAATATTGCTGTTTTGTTTTGTAAACAGCATCAAATGAGAGGGACAGATGAAACAGTTTCAAGACAATGGCAGGAAAAACATGCTGAAGATTGAAACAAACCTTGGCTGGAAATATTTGGTATGTGTTTTACCGTAAATCAAATTGTTGAAAAACATTCAGCTACACTGCAACACAGGGAAACTTGATTTGCACTTATTTTGTTACTTTAATTTCTTGTCTCATTATTTTTGTCAGTTATTATTGTTTATGGTGTATGCCCTTCTTGTTTTCTTTCTGAATGCAGAAGGTATCTAGCCAGTCCACAATGAAAGCTTCGTTGCACCCATGAGTCTTCTGGCAGAAATGATGGCGCCTGTATTCTTTGGTTTCCCTAAACATCACACCCTGCCTGTTTATACGAGGCTCTTCAATTAAGTCTGCACCCAAAGATTCAATAAGAGGTAAGCAGTGGTATTATTCAAGTTTTGCTAAAGAAAGATGGACAGGAGACACTAATCTTAATCAGCCGAGCTCAGGTTCATGTCCAGGTGAGCAGTTTCATACGCTACAAAATGTAGATTGAATGATAGGTCTCATCACCATGCATTCAGCCATTAACTTCAAGTTCTATGATAAATCAATAGAAAACTTAAATACGTTTTCCAACAAATTATGATTGTGATTAGGGCTGCGTTGTCTATGTATCACTTTTACATAAGTAGATTTAAAGGATAACTATTGCCAAAACGCAACCTGGGCTGTTTTTTTTTTTTTTTTTACTGTATCGATTTTGATGCGCTCAAATTTATGCACCGGCCCCTAGTATTCCCATTCACTGGCTATTGACCACAAAACAAAATCACGGTCAATCTCAAAAAAACGGCTTGTTTGTCGTAATTATGCTTTTAGATATATGTTTGTCTCGTTTACAGTAAAAAAAAAAACAGCCCAGGTTGCATTTTGACAATAGCTATCCTTTAAGAACTGTATATTTTACACTTAAGAAATCATTTATCATTAGATCTGTTTTTGGCAGCACGTTTTGTTCATTTCTGTGCATTTTGCTCAAGCACTGATCAAACTTTGTCCATTTTTTGCTGCAGAGGGGATCCTGCCAGTCCAAAGTGAACTCCTGATGGACATTGAAGTACTCCTGCAGAGCTTGTATCTTCGACACCATGCGCATTAGAAACTCCACTGAGTCCTTTCCTTCACCAAGGCAGGACCCAGTGACTCATTACTGTTGATAGGTCAGGGGCAGGTAATATTTTGTTTCATTTTTATTCATTCCTCTATGGATTACCAGCCATATATATGGACACATGCTGTATTCTCAAGATCTATGCTGTTTTGTAGGAATAGAGAAATGATATGTTTAGTCTGTTTTCAAATAGTATGTCAAATTTTCTCATTGTTTATCAGTAATATTCACTACCTTGGCTATATATGAGCATCTTTAGGTTTTTCTATATTTAGCGGTTGCAAATGTAAAATGTACGGTAAACCATTTATGTTCCTCATATTGTACTGTATTTTTAGCGGTAAAATACCGGCAGCTGTGGTAGCCAGGAATTTACCGTAAATGTATCTGGTCAAAATAAAATGCTGTAATTTGTTATACAATTTCACTGTGTTTTTTACTGTCAAAGGTTTTAATAAGGTTTAACATATTTCTGTTATTTTTACAGTTCTTTACAATAATAGGGTCTATCCTATTACTGTTAAATTAACAACAAATTACTGTAAATATTATTATATCATAACCTTTTTTACTGCAAATATCCGTAAAAAAAGCTATGGAAAGTTGCATTTTTACATTAAATTGCTGTATAATTGACAAATATATTTGTTTTTTTCTATCATGATTTTGGTAAAAATAATACGTTGTCTACCTTAAAATTTAGGGTTACAAAACCAGTATACCGTATTGTCTTTTACAGATTCCACATTTTTTTCACGGTATATTCCTGGCTACCACAGCTGCCGGTATTTTACCGTAAATTTGACAGTTTTTTTTTTACAGTGTAGGTTTAAGTTAGGTTTTAAGTTAGGTAAGGTTTATTAGATTGATCAGTGTTGCTGAACTATGAAATATTTTGGGTGCAGTGTATTTTTTACACACAGGTATAACAGAATAGCTTTAGTGTTGTTGTTTATTTAAACTTGAGTATGAACTTATACAAAATGCAGCAAGATATTAAAAACACAGTTTTATTGATTAAAAACACAATATCGGATTCATATCGGTATCGGCAGATATCCAAATGTATGATATCGGTATCGGTATCGGACATAAAAAAGTGGTATCGTGCCATCTCTAGTAAATATACACCTCTTAACAAGATTAAACACATATCAGGAAGCTCTATTTACTTAGTTACCAATGTGCTGGAATTTCACCACATGTAGAGGTGATGTCATCTGTGGACTTTTTAGATGTAGCTATGTGTTAAAACTCGAAGCATAATAAAGGCTTGCACAAATTACTCTTGTTGTTGTTTTCTCCAAACTCTGAGACCAAGCTGAAAAAACTATGCTAATGCACATTAACATAAAGATCCATACAGGTTTTTTCATTTAATATTGTAATGAATTTAGGATGATATAAGACATGATATAAGACATACAGTGTCTACAGTTATGTGCTGTGCTATTTGCTATTACTCACAGCTTGATTTGAAGGCACAAGAGAATCAAGTTTAACCACTCGGCTGCCACAAAGACCAAACTCCTAGACCAAATGGAGTGGGCAAGAACCATGACTTTAATTTCAATGGACACAAGGACGTAGAACTAAAACAAATGAGTAGCTAATTCCCATTGTGCATATTGTCAGGCAAGAAGAACTTTAAAGACATTTACCTACTGATCTGCTATTATAACAAGTTTATAACAGTTTTGTCTGCCACCATACAGCTGAAGTTCTCAGACACATTAACTCTGCACTTCCGTCAAGGGAACAACACAACTGGCTCATATGCTTCTCAGTTCAGCTGCTAATTGGCTCGATGGAAGCAGGAACAGCACAACTGCCATCTTTGGCATTACATAAGTCTCCTATAAACCCAGGATTCTTTGAGTGTCATGTCTCTCTTTCACAAGAGCTCTTCAGCTCTTGGCATGATGACACCACACACTTGAGTAGCAAAGAGAGCAGCAGACTCTAAATGTAAGAGGATTAAATACAGCTGGTTCCACCTATCACTCCTGTGCAGGTTCCAGCATTTGGCACCTAATCTGGACCATTTTAACTTTATGGACTTGAAGGTGTTAATGAATGTGAGGTGGATTTACCTTTTCCACGAAAGTGTTGATTTTATTTATGTAATTTTTTATTTATTTTTAAAAAGAGAAAATATCAATTTTATATGTCATTTGTTTTAGTATATTATGCTTAAGGGTAGGTGCACGTTCAAATGAGATTAAATATCTGTTTAAATAAAGCTTAATGTTAAAGTCACTTTCCCTTTTACCAAGTTTGTTTTCTTAAAATTAATCAGGATTCAAACAAAACAAAAAAACAAAAGCAAACAAATTAAATCAATTAAAATGCCACTATATCC
The DNA here is from genome assembly GCF_013358895.1 of Oreochromis aureus. Taxonomy (NCBI): domain Eukaryota; kingdom Metazoa; phylum Chordata; class Actinopteri; order Cichliformes; family Cichlidae; genus Oreochromis; species Oreochromis aureus. The sequence goes on along the minus strand of NC_052946.1, from coordinate 9,909,273 downwards.
GAAAAAATAGGGAATAAATAATAATGGATCAAAAATGGAATTTCTAAGTGATGGAATACCCACAAACCTAATCCCATTTGCTGTATGAGGTGCAAAGGTGGTGGTAATTAGATTTTGGATGGGTGCACTTCTCTCAGGCAAATGGAATATAGGATGTCAACACTTATCCAAGGCTGTTTCTGTAGTAAGAGGCTAGTGGTCCCTTGTTACTGTGAAGCACACACTTCATCCTATAATGTCCAAACTATGTGACGGACCTCTAATGAAGCCAACTGTACAGTACTTGTCTCAGCAGTTCTGAGGCTAGAGTTTGATAAAGAAAGTATGAGCAGAAGCCAGACCAGCTTTCTGACCTGCTAAAACTGACAGTTCCAACTGTGGAAGGACAGTCTCAGCCACTGCTATGTAACAAATATCATCATCATCATCAACAACAACAACTAAAAGAAAGTACAGCAGAAGAGCCTGTGACAAGTGCAAACCAAAAGTACAGTTTCTTTCTCCACAGTCCACTGAAGCAAAGCAAGATGCTCAAATGTGTGAATGTGCATTATCTTTCTACTGGGATAATAGCTTTGAGATGTCCTCTCAAGTATTCTCTTACCAAATAAAGCTAACAGCTGTGACTGCACAGGAACATCTGTTGGATTAAGTGAACAAACTCATCCAATTACCCCATCAAGATTGCCTTGGGCATATATGCATGAGAAAAAACAGTGGTGTGCAGTTACGCTGCTGAAGAAACTTTATCACTACATGTGTTAGAGTCACTGCTCTCATTTCATTCTTTTTGCCAAGCTAAACCCTGGAAAGGCTCCAGGGAATGAATCTGCCTTAGTCAGTGAGCATTAAGTGTCTACATGCCATGTTGTAGAAGACACACAGATGTGTCCATGTAACAGAACTGCCATAAGTGTTGCCATGGAGATGCTGGAGATCAAGGTAAGAGTGGCCATACAGTAAATGTCCTTGATTACGTAAATCTATCACACAGCCCCAGCCTCCATGGCATAGCACGGTTTGTTTGTCTCCTAAGATGCCCTTATTGTGGTGTGCTTGTTACCAAGGTAACTGCTGTTTTCACAATGAGAATGTGTAGGATGCCAGAAGCAATGCCAGAATATGGTTCAATATAGATAACCCAGGCTTTACTTGCACATTGCCACAGATTTGTTCAAAAATGGATATGTCCTACAAATGGCTCCAGTTATAGTAAGAGCATGCAGCCAGCCAAGTCAGTTGACTTCTGAAGGCATTCTCCAAACACATAAAAAAGAGGCCTTTCTGATTGCTTCTGTGAAAGAAAGAAATGTTGTGAATTATGGATTAGGATCAGTATGAGACATGCTGTATATTTTGTGTGCATGGACAATCTGAACCGCAGGCAAAATTGCACCTCTTCTCAAATGTTACGTAAGCTCCACTGGGTCATGAAATGTATTTTCCCCCAACAAGTTCAGAGTAAATTGAAAAATGATGAAGTAAACTGGAGCTTTCTAAGAATCTAACTTCCAATTTCTTTGTTGCTCTGCTGCCTGTAAGTGTTCATAAATTATTGGGATTGTATCAGTGATTAAAGAATTGGCCTTGCTTTGCTGAGAAAATCAATACTGCTTTGGAGTTTGTCCAATAAGCTACATCCAGAAGACGATTTTCCTAGCTTAGCATGGACTGGGAGCTGGAGGGGAAAAGCTAACCTGGATCTTTACAAAGTTCCAAAATTTGCCCATAAACTCCTCTGAAAGCCTTGAAAACATTGCAGCACAAAAGTACCTCTTTGACTCCCTGTATACTGTAGTGTATCTCAGATATCGCTAGAAAAATTGTTAATGATAAAGGGATGCACAAATAGTTATATTTGTGGGTGATCTTACTATGGCTATGTCCACCTTTTATATACCATCTACAGCAATACCTGTTGTAAATGTTTCTTTCATGTATCTGTCAGTTTTAAGGTTTCACATATCAGGAAATAAGAAAAATAATCTGGATCTTAGCAAATTAAGTAAATACAACTTCAGATGAACAACAAAACATGACATTTTACACTATTTATTTAGCAAAATTTTAAAAGCTGTGTGTGAAAACTAATTACGACCTTACAACTTCCACAGGGATTAAGACAGTAAGTAACAGCCAGCTGGCTGTTGATAATCAAAATACACATGATTATTGATCATCAGCAAGTGTGAGTGCCTCGATAAAAGCAGTATTATCAGTTTACTGGTCTTTCTCATTCGTTTACACAATGCCAAGAAGGAAAGTGAGCAGTGATCTTACAGGAGCAATTGTTGTTGCCCATCTATTTGGTTACAAAGTCATTTCCAAACAATTTAAAGTCCATCGTTCTACACTGAGAAAGATCATTCACAAGTGGAAAACATTTAAGACAGTCGCCCAGCAGTTTGCACAGCAGTGGACGTCCCAGCAAATTCTCTCCAAGGTCAGACTGTGCAATGCTCTGGGAAATTTCAAAAAGCCCAAGCACTACATTTCAGACTCTACAGACCTCAGTTAGCATTTTAAATGTTAAAGTTCATGATAGTACAATTAGAATAAGACTGAACAAGTGTGGGTTGTTTGAAATTGCTGCCAAGAGAAAGCCTCTTCTCTCTAAAAAGAATTGCAGCGCAGCCTAGGTTTGCAAAGTCACATATGAACAAACAGACAAGACAAAAGCAGAGATATTTGGCCATAATGCACAACACCACATTTGAGAAAAAACACATACGAATTGACAAGTTGGAGGGATGATTTGGGATTGTTTTGCAGATACTGGACCTTGACACCTTTCAGTCATTGAGTTGAGTATGAACTCCTTAGTATACCAAAGTATTCTAGAGTCAAATGTGAGAACATCTGTGCGACAGCTCAAGCTTGGCTGAAATGGTCGCACAACAGGACAATGATCTGAACATAGCAGGAAATGTACAACAGAAAAGAAAAGAAACAAGGTGCTAACAGGTTCAGGTCTAGTCCAGTCTCAGTCCAGACCTGAACCTGACTGAACTGCTGTTCTTGAACCTTAAGAAAGCTGTGCATAAATAAATATCCCCAAACCTCAATGCAAACACTGCAAAGAAAAGAGACTGATAAAGTCCTATTCAAAACGATCACTTCAAGTTACTGCACCTGAAGGTGGTTCTTCAAATTTAGTTTAGTTTTGAGATAAATAACAGACACAATCTGTCAGGTGTTGTTGTTCATTTGAGTTTATATTTATCCAACTTTAAGAGCCACTAAAGAGTAGATAATTTTGTATTATGGCCTGTGCATAGAAAGGAGGTAGTGTAGTGTGCTTCACAACAAGTCTTCATCTTCTGTAATTCTAACAATTGCATCAAGAATGGCTAAGAAAACACGATGATGATCACTTTATAGAACAGCATATCTTCTCCAAGGATAAACAGTACATAACATTTTTAATCCAGCGTCCATATGTTGGAAATGATGAGTCTTAAAATGAACAAAATGAACAAAACAATTATATCAGCTTGAGCTCTGCTTTGGTGAAAATCCAGAGGACTTCCTCCAAATATAAATATTAATACCAGCCACAACAGCGTGGCTGGTATTGTTTGTGTTTGTCACTGTAGCACAATCTGATCTGTTACAATAGTGTACTATGGTGTTCCTGCAAATAGGAACTACTTTTTGTCATATCTTATTAGGAGTAGTAGTTTTGAGTAATTTGGAAGAGTTTACATAAACGTCTGGATTTCTATGTGGATTTTGCTTAAATAACTAAAATGTGCTACACACAGTCATAAAACATGTGTAGTGTGTAGCTGAGATTAAAATGAAGGTCAGATTCAGCAGTGTTATCCAAGAATTTAAAGCCATTTGTAACTTGTGTGATCCCATCATCAAACTGTGTCTAGTTTGATCCATCGCTATTTGCAGTCCCTCTGTGAGGACAACCACAGACCAAACCAAAAGCCGCTGCAGCTGCTCCTACAGTCACATAGAATCAGGCCTGTGGACCAAACCAACCAGGAGGTACTTAACCACAGAGGACGAGCGATTCACTGAATAATTCAACTCAATCAGGCCAGTTTAAACATTAATGGGTGAGTGGGAGTTCCTCCTGGCACCTCCCTGGGGACACACAGTAGTTGAGGAGACACACTAATTGCTAACTCGTGCCCAGTAGAAGACTTTAATTAACGTGAGTGGAGAGTGCTGGAGCTTCCTTGGAGCTCATTGTCGACCTTTGGAGGGTGGCAGAGGGTGACAAGCAAAGTAGTCCCTGTGGCCTGCTCTCTTACACCCCTGTTAAAATTACATGGAGGGATACTTCCCTTGACTACACAAAGCCATATTAACTGAGTCAGTTCTGATGTTTGAACCCACTCACCAAGTACTATTTCACTGCATGTGCTGCAGCTGGTAAAAGGCAAAACCTGTGATCTTTGACTCCCTTGATACCATTAATGAACAGAACATGTTCACAATGTATCCGGAAGAATTGCAATGGAAAAAAAAATATATAAATGAAGTTGAATGTTTTCTTTTTATTTACCAAACTTACCACGCCTAGAAAGAAAAAGTACATTATTTAGCAGGAGTTTGGCCTGCCCTCAGTATGCACTGATAGGCAGAGGATGTTATTAAATAGCATACATATCTCAACACAGGTTCCAAACCAGGTGGCATCTGTTAAAAACCCATTAACACCACAAATAACAACCCATAAATTAGACAGCATTTAAAGTGTGACAAACGAAATGGCAATTTTTGCAGAAAAGAAAATCCCATCTGTTCAAGATGACAAATCAATATACCATCTATTATCAGTGTGAACAAGTCCATTTTTTTCAGTGGTTGCAAAAGTGGTAAGAGGTGAGCATTTATCAAACACGGTTAGTTAAAAAATCCATCACAGGAATGTGCTGGTCAGATAGTTGTATTCAGTTGAAGACCTAAAGGATTGTCATAGAAAAACAGCGTATAAAGCTAAAATGGAGTTTGCACATTTCTAAACAAGTTTAAAAGTCAGTACTTGATATGAACAAGTTTCTTCTTCAACACAGCCTGAACTCTCTTAGGGAAGTTTTATTGTTATTTCTTTAAGTAACCTTCAGGAATAGTTCTTCAGGCCTCTTGAAGGATATTCAAAGCTCTTCTTTGGATGTTGGCTTCTTTTTGTTCTATTCTCTGCAAGCTGATCCCACACTGTTTCAATAATGTTGAAGTCCGGTTTCAAGGGAGGCCAATCCATGACTGATAGTGTTCCACTGTGTGTTTTCTATCCAGGCACTTTATGTTTTTACTGAATTGTCAATATGTTTGGGATTGTGTCATGCCAGAGGTGGTACTGCATGCTGGATCAACACCATATTCTGGTTATTGTGGCAGTGCACGGTCTGCAGCGTGGCTGCGGGGGAGCGGATGCACCTGAGCAGCATCCGCAATCATGTATCGCTGGCTTAAAACAAGAATGAACTAGGTCCTTTGTTGTTGTTGATGTGTGCCCGGCTGGTGGCTGAAAAGCTGCAGCCAAGAGTGTAAAAGAATGACAACCAAAATAAAATATGCTGAAAAGCGTTGAGATGTGGTCATGTCTGTCGTGGATCGTTTACAGTTGTATACTGTAATACTTTGCCTAAAGGTTATGTTCTGTTAACAGTGCTTCCCAAGAGTAAGCACCCTGTGTGACTGAGGGATGGGACACATACACACAGAAGCATGTTAACCACAACTCAAACCTAATTCTGACTTTAACTCTAAATCAAGTCTTAACTCTCAAGTAGGCCCTTGAAACACTATGAAAATACTAGATGGACATGAATGTTGATAACATTGATAACAATGATAACAAAGCAAAACACTGACTGGACATGTTTTTATTTTATCTCATTTTTTGTTTTATTTCTTTTTGGCTTTGATTAAAAAAAAAAAAAAAAATTGGACTCCATTCTTCAGTCGACAATCTGCCTGTTTTGCACAGTCACATTTTGAAAAGAAACAAAGACACAAGCATTCAGAGAGTGCATCCTTCAAGCTGCCTTCTTTTTAAAACAGTAACAGAGTAACTTAGTAATTGGCTGCATGTGATATTTTAAAAGGAACATTGTTACACTGTCCCTGAATGTTATTTCCTGTTCTTTACACAGAGTATTTTTAAGATAGAGCTTAGGCATTAGTATCATGCTTGGTTGTAGTTTTGATAGTAAATTCATACAGTATGCTAGCTTGTGGGAACACCTACCCATATGGCTATTGCAATATTTCAAAGTCAAACAGTTTAGCTATAGTACAGCATTAGAAAACTATACTATTATTATCACCAGGTGGACTTCTCAGCAACAGAATGACCAGATTTAGCAGACAAAGTGGTGCTTTATGTAACTGTGTGGACTAAACTGTGCAATCACGCTCCCGAGTCATTAAACTGACACAAGTGCAATGAAGAGCCCTCACACCGACACTTCCCCCTCCCGAAAAACCATTTGCACCATAATCACTGCCTCCGCTCCACAGGTCTGCCTCCCATCAAATCCACGACCCACCCACCCCACACCTTCTTGGACTTCTGACCCTGCTGATGTCAACTCTCTCCCTGGCAGCGTACAAACAATTCCATGCAACCCAAATCTGATATTGGAAAATGAGCTGATCTTTATCCTGCTGATCATCATGATTACCTCTACCACCATTATTATCATCATCATCCCCTCCTTTTTTTTTTCTATATTTGGGCTTAAGAAGATACTCATCTGCTGTTGTTTTAAAGGATCCACTTTATTATATGGGTTGATCTGAGAGCCTCTCATGAAACGAGAAAAAATCATCACTGAAAATTGATGCTTGGGAGATGCTTTAGAGCCCTTGATCACCAGTGGTACTGCAGAGGTCACTGAGAAGTGTTATGAAGTCTCCAGTTGGTCCAGTGTGCATGAGAAGTGCTGCAGGAGTCTGTCCAAAAAGAAATGACTGTCTAAAAACAGAAATCCACCTAAGTTTAAAACTCATCAGTAACTGTTTATGAAATAAATAACTAAATGTTACAAAGTTTCTTTGCAAATGGACAAACATATCTGCAAATAATGAAAGCGTTAACACCTTTTTCCACCCTTCCTTTAGTTAGACAGGCAAACTCCATTGTTTATTATGGCTCTCACATTGTTTTCCTTACTGTTGTTTGTCACATCACATGACAAGACAAGATCAATGAATGAATGTTATTTTACCAAAGTCCGTTCCAGAGTTAAAGAAGAAGATCAATACCACTCTCATGTCTTTGCAGTAGAGGGTTTTAATTTAGCCAAGACTGAAAGCAGTGGGAATCAGCTAGACTCCCTCGAAATGTGAATGATCAATATGTCCAAAATCACAATATATCACATAGAAGTTGTATATCTTGAGTTACACAGGCACACACTGACTTAAAATGTAATGTAAAAATAACACTATATGTCTTGGTGCGCTGACTTCTTGAGGTCTTATCATCACAGCAGTGTAATCACATAGAAGTTGTATATCTTGAGTTACACAGGCACACACTGACTTAAAATGTAATGTAAAAATAACACTATATGTCTTGGTGCGCTGACTTCTTGAGGTCTTATCATCACAGCAGTGTAATTCATAACTTCCTCAAAATCCATACATTCTTGCCTTTCTATAGTTTCTGATTCTGCATATACTTATTGTTTGTTCATGCAGACATATCCTCAGTTTATTGGCAATGAAAATGTCTGCATAGCTGCTGTTTTTCCTTTGTGATTTATTTTTCTCTGCTGAGTCCTAAAGAACTTACGTCTGTAAGTAAGCAGTGATATTGTGAGGTTCCAGCTGTCTACATAAGCTATTCTCAGTTTTTTTGTCCTATGATTGCACATTTTTTCCCATTGTTTTGTTCCATGTGTGATTTATTGCTAACCCTTGTCTGTTGTTTGAGGTCTGCCTTCCCCCTCTTGAATCTCCCTCCTGTGCAATAACCTGCTCCACCCAATTGTGCCTCACCTGTATCTTATCATCTCCCTCCTGTGTATTTAAGTGTCTTTGTCATCAGAAAGATTTTAAATATAATGTCACATTTGACCCCTGATGTCATTTCCCATCTGCCTTTCTTTCAACTTAACCCCCAAACATGTTCTATCTTTAAACAAAGTATCATGAAGTGAAAGAGAATGAGCTGCTTAGTTAGGAATATACCGTAGTGTAATGTTATATAATAAGTTGAAGTTATTCATGTCCAATTATTTATGAATCAGGATTTGTTGTCCATTACCTATAATATTTGTGCAATCACAGTAAACAGCTGCCATGCTAACCTTAACTGATTTTTTTAGATGTTTCCACAATTATCATTATTGGTGTAGTTAAAGGCACCAGTGCTTGGGTAGGAAGCCAGCCAGTATGAAGCTACTGCCTATAGCTAGCACAGTTATATTTCTAAACAATGAAATGAATGCTACACATGTACCACATCTATATAAATAAAAGATAATAACAAAATAATGCATGTATATTATAATGGATTTCAACAGGCCAAATAAAATCCAGCACTTTGCACTTGCTTTTACCACAAACCTCTTTAAGTATGTTAAAAAACAACAAAATGAATAAATACAAAATACGATACTATTAGCTCAAATACTGCACACAGTGAGAAGTCTGGGTGGAGGTTTGTAATCTTGGAAGTAAGTAAAGCTTACCTGCTTTATCTTGGATGTTTATTGATGAACCTATTATCTGTGTGCCAAGCTAGAATCTGTCTCCTCTCCAGGAAGGACAGAATTTTGTATTTGGGTGAAATAAATATTAATGCAACTTTCCACTTGCTAAGCACTGGGCTGAATCCTTGCAGAAAGTAGCTTTTGCCTACAACACACTAACAATGTGTATATGTGATATGTATGGGCCTATGTGGCATGCTGAACACAGCCAATGTCTCTGAGCTCCAGCTCCATATGCAAAGCACAGATATAAGCAGTGGTGAACTTCTTGTTCAACAGGACACATTATATCTGATGTTCCCATTAAGTGTTGTTTTTTATCAAATGCACAAAATCCCCATATTTACTGCTAAAATAAAAGTGTGTGCATTTAGTGATCAACCACACAAATCTTCCAAACACAGAAGAAGGTTATAAATAGTGTCTGTTTATGTTGACCAGCTGGAGCTTTGCAGATCTTTGTTGACTTAAACAACGATGGACCGGTTTGTAGATGTCTCTTGTTATTTCATTTCAGATATTAAACAATGGATCTCCAATGAACCGTGGTTATCGGTTTTAAACATAAACTTCACATAAAAAGAGGCACTGGGCACTGTTTGATGAATCACTCTATTGTGGATGGTGGATTAAGGACAGCTGAAAATATTGCCAAAATTTTGCACTGGTATTCAGGGTATTCAGAGTTCCGTTTTCAGCAAATGTACTCTTTGTGTGGCCAAAAATACAATAATCTGTCAATGAAATACTAAGTGGACTTGATCCAGAACCGTATATACAGCCGTGAAATTTTGACATCCATCGTCTATTGTCTTTTTTTTTTTAGTCAGGATGTTATTAGTATACTCTGCTGTTCAAGTGTGCAGGCGAACTCCATGTGAGAGCCTGTGTTGTGTTCATTTATTAATAATTTCGTCATTCAGCTGTGTTTTTCCACTGCCTCCAATAACTATGGCAACCAGTCAGCAAGTATTGAGGAGAGTCTGCGTCTATTATAGGGAAGGAAGGAAAAAATGTTATCTAATATTTCCATGTAGCAGATGTTCACATGTGACTTTTGGCTGTATGAAGGCAGTCTGTCTTCCCAGTCAATGGAGAGGCTCTCATCTTCTTGAAAAAGGAAAAAAAAAACAATAAAAAAAAGAACTTTCAGACAATCTGCCCACAAGCAGTCTTCAACCACATCTCACCACCTACCAACTGCTTGTAATGCAGACACTGTGTGGGGTGCAGTATGTGGAGCAGACTAGCTAGGAAGGCTTAATTCAGCTCAGCTCACTATTACAATACATCTCATCTCCCTACAAGGTCTTTTTTTAACTTCTTGCCTTTCATTTCATCCGAGCATCCCACGCCATCCACTGTGTTGATGCAGGACTTCATTTGTCTTTTGTGGTGATAGGGGATAGGCATTGATATTGTCAGGCCTGCAGGTGGGACGCATTTGCATGGGTTTCACTTAAATCTGTCTATATCCCTACAGCAATGAGTAACATTGTTGATTTTAGAACCACTTGGATTTCTCCCAGCCAATCAGCAATCAGGCTACAAAAACAGAGTGATACTATTGCATCTGACCAATCAGCATTAGCCCAAAGCATTTCAAACTTCAGTGCTCTTGCACTATTAGGGAAATTCGGTTTGCACCCCAACATACTCCCAAGAGCTAAAATTATACTACACATTTCTCATGTCAGCTGAAATGAAGGTCCAAAGGGGAATGCAACTGGAAATTTAAGAGCTGAAGAATGAGCTGCAAAGAGCTGAAGTAATGAATCTTTGAATTACAAAGCCCCAGACAAAGACAATAAAAACCTGGCCTGAAGGAGCCCTCTCTCAACTGCAGGACTGCTTCTCATCTACTGTATGGGATTTATTCTCCAGCCACAACCTCCAGGAGTACACGGACACTGTACTCTCGTACATCAGGAACTGTGTTGATAATGTCACCGTCAACAAAAGGGTCAGGGTGTTTCCAAATCAAAAACCCTGGATGAATAGCGAAGTGCAATCCCTCCTAAAAAGCCGCAACACTGCCTTCAAGTCAGGGGACAGGGCTGCGTACAGGGCGGCCAGGGCAGACCTGAGTAGAGGCATCAGGAAAGCTAAGGCTGCCTATAGGAGGAGGATTGAAGATCACTTTGCTGACAACGACCCCAGAAAAATGTGGCAGGGGATTAATCACATTACCAACTACAGAAGCAATAACCAGGCGACATCTAGGATTGATGCCTCGCTGGCTGAGGATCTAAATCGTTTCTTCGCCCGCTTTGAGACGACCAGACCCTCAGCTGTCACACCACTTCCACCCGCCCCCAGCACCGGCACACTAACACTTAGGGAGCATCAAGTGAGGTGTGCTCTAAGGTCAGTGAATCCCAGGAAGGCGGCAGGTCCTGATGGAATACATGGAAAGGTTCTCAGAGCATGTGCTGACGAACTGACCGGAGTCTTCGCTAAAATCTTCAACCTTTCTTTGTCATTAAACACCGTCCCGCCCTGCCTCAAAACCTCCACCATCATCCCCAAAAAGACAGCTGTGGTCAGCCCAAATGATTACAGGCCTGTTGCACTTACACCTGTAGTGATGAAGTGCTTTGAGAGACTGGTCTGTCAGCACATCAGGGCCAGTCTGCCTCCCACTTTGGACCCCCACCAATTTGCCTACAGGACAAATCGATCCACCGAGGACGCTATCACCATAGCGCTCCACACTGCGCTGAGTCACCTGGAGCACAGAGGAAGCTATGTGAGAATGCTCTTCCTGGACTTCAGCTCAGCATTCAATCACATCATCCCGAGATCCTGGTCCAGAAACTGTCTCACCTGGGACTCTCCACCCCATCTGCCTCTGGATTAAGGACTTCCTGACAAATAGACCACAGTCTGTCAGACTCGGCCCCCACCTGTCAGCACCATCACACTCAGCACCGGGTCTCCACAAGGATGTGTTCTGAGTCCCCTCCTGTTTACACTCTACACATCCGACTGCTCCCCTACCCATCTCTCAAACACCATCTTAAAGTTTGCGGACGACACCACTGTGGTTGGACTCATCTCAAGGGGGATGAGTCGGACTACAGAGATGAGGTCAACAGACTGACTGAGTGGTGTTCAGTTAATAACCTCCAACTGAACACCACGAAAACTAAAGAACTTATCTTCGACTTCAGGAAGGGCAGAGCAGACCCGGCCCCACTGTACATTCACGGGAGCTGTGTGGAGAGGGTACACTCCATGAGGTTTCTGGGCGTGCAGATCTCTGATGATCTCTCCTGGACTGCAAATACCACGGCGGTGGTAAAAAAGGCCCAGCTCTCCACTTTCTGAGAGTGCTCAGGAGGAACAACCTGGAGGAGAGGCTGCTGGTGACATTCTACAGAGCCACCATAGAGAGCATCCTAACGTACAGCATAACAACATGGTATGCAGGGTGCTCAGTTGCAGACAGGAAAGCACTGCAGAGGGTCATCAACACAGCCCAGAAGATCACTGGCTGCTCTCTGCCCAGCCTGGAGGTCATTGCAAACTCTCGGTACCTCAGCAGAGCTGGCAATATCATCAAGGACCATTCTCACCCCAGCAATCAACTGTTTGAACTATTACCGTCAGGCCGACGATACAGGTCACATAAAACCAGAACAAACAGATTCAGGGATAGCTTCTTTCCCAGAGCTATCACCATAGTAAATAAGCATAAAAACAATTGAAACTGCTTAGCTACACCATACTGTCACCGTCAATTATTATTATGCTGCTATTCTTACTGTCATTATATTAATGCTGCTATCCTGTATATATTGTGCTATCCTGTATATATTGTACTTACTATTGTTTGTTTTAATGTACCTTTTATATTCTACATTTATATTTATTATTGTATTTTTGCACCAAGGGAGTGGCACTCCAATTTCGTTGTACCCTGTACAATGACAATAAAGGCTATTCTATTCTATTCTAAAAATTATCGCCAGAGCACTGAGGAGAAGATAGCCCGGCACTCCACAACTGAAGAACCTCTCCAAGAAGGAGGTGAAAAGGAAGCATATAACAAGAAAGCATATGCTTATCGATGATCAAGGTCAGAGGCAGAGATGGGCAAGCTGCAGGAAGAAAAGAATAAGTGAAGCAGTTCTTTCAAAGACTGGAGGAGGCTCTCAGCTGAAGCCAGATTCTGGTTGACACATTCAAGAGGGAAGAAAAGAAGCATGGCACTGTGTTGGCAACATTGTTGAACTCATCCAGATGCTCAAAAATTAAATAATTTTGTCGGTCCAGCTAAGGTACCACAAACTGGAGGCTCTTAAATGGCTTTAAACAAGGCTAGCAACCCGGATGAAGATGTCCCGCCTCATCAGAATGAGGTTTTTTTCTTCGATCCAGAAACATGAGGACGGAAGAGATGCCCATAAATCAGTGCTCTCTTAGCTATGCTACACTCTTAGCACTGTTGGGATTGAAAAGAATGTGCATGCACACATGTCCACAGACAATTACTGGCCAATTCATTGTGGGACATTTACCTTAAAGGAATGTGCAGTGAAGTGTCAGAGCAAAATCGCAGGTGACGCACATCAGAGCTCTCACAAGTTGCAGGGGGTCCTTATATCAAAAACAAAAAACTCCCCAGTAGAATATCTATGTGGGCATTTGTGCCCTCCAGTTCCCACCACGCAGCCATCCTCAGAGGTTCAGTGTTACGTCAGAAGTTATACCTGAAGACAACACCCCTGCACCCCTGTGGATGCCATTTGTGTTGTTGTTGATCTTGGGTGTAGGTCACAGGTATTTCACCTGCAGGGCATAAAGAAAGAGGGATCAATCGTCAATTGTATGCACTATAGATTTGGGCAATTTAATTGCAACACAAAGAGCCGCCATGCAAGAAAAAAGAAACAAGAAAAGAACTGCACATCATGAAATAATGAAATGAAATAAAAGAACTAAAATGGTCAAAACAGATATATCATGTTGGTCAAAATTCAATGAAACTTAGACAAAATTATCATTGAATGGATTTCCACCCAACTGTGCCCAAGGTCAAGGTTAGATTTGATATTTTATGGGTAATAATCTGTGGTCTGTGATAAATCTTGACCATTATGACCTCCTACGTCTCTGATTTTTTTGTTTTTACCTCAGCCCCCACCTGCCTCATAAGTATTCAGTGTAAGTTGAATACCAGACTATATCTTTAACAACAAATCATTTATTTTGAGCTGTAATTTTACTCTGGCAGCACAACAAATGCTTGAGTTTAGTTTCTGCCCACGAGTCTGGCAGTTTCACAAAAACAATTTGCCCATTAGTTTTAGGTATTAAGAAGACAGGATGTTTTTTTTCTTCTACTACAGCTCTGGGGCCACTTGTGTTTACCTCATTATAAATGCTTGTGGCTTACATTTTAATAGCTCTAAGCTCATTATTTTTAAAACTTGGATAAAGGAGTTAAGATGCCCCTTTATGGTTTTCTGTGTCTGTGTGTCTCCAGCTCTGCTGAATTATGTTTGTGTGCTGGTAAAACATGCTTCCAAGAGAAGGTTGAAAATTATTCCATTAGCACATTTCAAAATGCAACGACTACGGGAACACAATATCCCATACTGTGTGCAAACCTACGACCTTAATCCTTTTCATCTGCTTTTTTTTAAACGTCCCTGTTACTCAGAGCTAAATTGGAAAATGCATGTGTACACAGCATTAAAATTTGATGGTCAGCATGGTCTCATGTGTGTTTAATCTCCTGGCTTTATTATGGTTCACGCAGTGAAAAACTGACAATATTTGTGTTCGTTCGCCGCTAAATGTTCATGATCTTATATTGTCCAAAGCTAGAGGCAGACAAATGGTGAGTCAGCTGAATAAATATACTGTACAGTATGTGACTTGTGCTTCAACCAAAAATATGTTTGGAGAAGCTACCAGAGTGCTTTTATTCTCACCACCAACACCAGTCACTGAGCAGCTGGACAGCCTGAGGGATAAACAGTATTTGTGGCCAGAGGGGAGAAGCAAAAGAAAGACACGACAGGTCAATTGCGTCATATTATCAGAAGACCAGTGCTGAAGCTTCAAAAACTGTATTTATTATAAGTCTTAAAATAGATTCTGCCAGAGAGCCAGGTGTAAGAAAGCCAACTAAGGTTGTTGTTTCATGTATGAAGAACGTAATGGAGCAATAAAAATAACATATGTTCAAACTACAGCACATGCATCATGAATGGTTTTGTAAAGTCAGGCTTTTTCATGTGACCCTCACGAGGTAACGTCTAAAACAAGGAGAGAGGTGTGATGCATTGCTCCTCTCTGAGAAGAGGAAATGACTTGATTTTGCCCTAATGAGTCTGTGAATGCATGGCTCCAAAATCAGCATGATTAAAGCATTCTTATTTTCAAAAATCAGTAGTAGTCATTATATTATTATTGTATTGTCCATGAGTACACATGTGCTTTTGTGTCAGTGTGTACATGTGTGTCTTGCCACAAGGCCCGTTTCTTTTAACGCTCCCAGTGGGGAGGTCCAGTGAGTCTCTGCGGGGAGTTGGTGACTGACATTGTTCACCCTGTGGGGTTTTGCAAACTAAACCATTCTGCTCTCCACTCCTGTGTGTGCTCTGGGATTTTTCTTTCTATTGAGTGGAAACACAAGGCCAGCGCCAGCGTCAGTAAGAGCATGAAGGGAAGAATATGTGAACTGCTGGGTTTAGAGGCAACAATAGTGGACAGCCTGTCGAGAGCACCGGGACATTTCTTCATTGCCTGAGGGTCCACGGTTGACCTGAGCAACTTTAATATAGCAAGCAGAAATGAGCTGACCACTCAGAATACAGGCAATAGGTGCTAACCTTGTGCTCCGTGCCATTTGTGTGCACCAACCCATCACTTTTTGCATTACTAAGTTATTTCACAAGTTGCTGCGACAGCTGATTAAATTTTATTACCACATTGCTGGAAGCCTATTCCTCTGTGTAGCCCCCTTTAGCCTACCTATAATGTTGTAGCTTCTAAACAGTTTAGCATATGTGTGGTGGTAGCTCTGCCATGCTTCACCCTCCAATACAAATACACTTAACTCTATGACTGTGTGTTCCTATTGACTTTTTTCATTGCCCTTTAAAACTACTACTAACTAATACTAGTCAGATGGTTGGTCATATTTGTGTTATATGGTTACAGATGGTTAGCAGTGAAAAAAATGAATACCTGGCCTGAATTGTTCTTTTGGCCTGGGTCACACAAGTGGAAAACAGTGGTTGCAGACTGCTGAACAAAAGGAGTTAAAGGTGGCAGTTATGGTAAATGGCCTGTATTTGTATAGCGCCTTACTAGTCCCTAAGGACCCCAAAGCGCTTTACATATCCAGACATCCACCCATTCACACACACATTCACACACTGGTGATGGCAAGCTACATAGTAGCCACAGCCACCCTGGGGCGCACTGACAGAGGCGAAGCTGCCGAACACTGGCGCCACCGGGCCCTCTGACCACCACCAGTAGGCAACGGGTGAAGTGTCTTGCCCAAGGACACAATGACCGAGACTGTCCAAGCCGGGGCTCGAACCGGCAACCTTCCGATTACATGTGCAATCTGTGATAAAAAAAAAAAAAGCAGTTAACTGTAATAAATTGTAAAAAAAAAAAAGCAAATAAACAAAAAAAACCAAACCTAATCTTAGTGCTAGCTCTATTGGCCAATTTCAAAATAGCTAATTATCAACAAATTATTGGAAAGTCAATTCAGGTTCTTATTATTTCAATAATATTTCAATTCCAATAGCAGCACTCCATTGAGACTGCTCTTTTGAAGGTCTAGAATGATTTTTTTAATAGTTTCTGACACAGCAAATTGGTCTGTACTCATGTTGCTTGATCTCAGTGCAGCTTTTGACCATAATACGTTACTCAATAGGGTTAAGCTTATGCCAGGTACCGCTGGATCAGCTTTAGACTGTCTTTTCTAACACCGATCTGACAGGAATGGGCAAGAAATGCCTGCTCTCCTCTAATCTCTGGGTTTCCACAGAGTTCAGTCTTCCTTTGGCTGGCATCCTTTATTTTTTTAGTGACCTTTCTTATTTGTATGCTCATGACATTCAGTTGCACGTGTCTCTTAAGCAGCAGATGCTGGATAGGATGTCCACCATAGCTGAGTATTTAACCCGGGTTGGTGACAAACCCTCGAACAGTTATTTTGTTTTAAGCCCCGAAAAGTCTGAGGCAATAATTGATTGCTTCCCTTTACTCATCTGCAAAGTCCAGGGTTCATACTATTTGATTCCTTTGGACTTTGTCTTACATGTAAAATCTAGTTCTCATTTCAGGAACATTTCTAAATTATGAGCTATAGTCTCCTCAGTGGAATTGAGACAATAGTTCATTTGTGCCTAGATTAATGTCCCACTTACTGGCTTAGACAAGTCATCATTTCACACTTCTAAGCTATAAAAATGCTGCTGTATTTACACATTCTAGTAAGTGGGTTTTAAAATCTTGTACTTACATCCAGAACACTAAATGTGTCATAAACAAGCGAATGGGTTGGACTCAAGATGCGGGACTCTGAAGAAAAGTTAGCAAGTTTATTTACAGCAAAGTCAATCACAAGGCTTGAGGCAAAAGAGTTTCCAGTTAGTAAAGTCCACAATTCAAACACAAGCAAATCCACAGTTTCCTTCCATCACAAGGCTCCCTCTCTCTCAGTAAGTCACTGAGTTTCACATCCAGGTTTCTGTGCAGAGAAGAAAAGAGGCAAGTAATATTCTCAGCACAGAACAGAGCAAGCATACACACAAGAGGAGCCAGATTCACTAATGGCATTAGTTTGACAATCAGGCATCAACTGAAGGTCTTCCTAAATCTTAAGTAGCAGCCAGGGAATCAGATGATTACACAGAGACGAGCTCATTACTTACAGGACCAGAGGGCACGAAACCAAATGAAACCCCGCCCCTGAAACACAAAAGAGTTGTTACCTGTTCACTCACACAAACTCATACAGATAGAGAACAACAAAGAGGCGAGACAGGTAGAAAGAGTGAAAATGGACAAGTTCCAGTTTATTTATCCCAGCTTCTTATTGAACACACTGCTGCTTCAGGTTCATAATTTATTTGTGGTTCCTGTTATAAAACTCAGGACCAGCAGGGACAGAGACTTTCTGTCTGTGGCTGTTTTCTATTTTATTATGATTATTACTATTTGTAATGATTTTAATTGTATAGTGCTTTGTGACAGTATGTCTTTGTAAAGAGCTTTATAAATCAGTTTTACTTGCTTGCAGTTTTACCACCAGCTGACCTGTTGAATCGCCTCACAATTGAAAGTGGTCACTAAGAGATTGAGGTTGTTCCACTTTTATCATTTGGGTGTTTTTTTTTTTAACAGACTGAAGAGATGTTTCATGGAAAGTCAATGTTTTCAGCATCTTGTCCAGATACAGGTCATTTCAAGCCTCGTTTTGGGGCAAGTGGGAAGCAGTCTTACCACAAACAGCAGAAAACTATATAGTTTTATTTATGACTTCATGAACCAGTTTGAGTAAATCATGCTGGTGCTGTTGTTTTTCATTACTAAGCTTGATGGGCTGCTTGAACGAATATCATAAAATCATCTGTATTCTTTTCTCTTGGTTCGAGAACATGATATGCAGGGATAGTTTCACACTTGCATGTGGGCCTCGAGTGTGGGAAAATAGACACACGCATGCCCAAAGCCTTTGGCAATGAAAACAGATGGGACAAATCTGATGCCAGTTTGGGGCTGACTGCCTGTTGCCCCATTAGGATTTGAGCACGGTTGTTATCTATTGCTCAAATATGGCGAAAGTTGGCATTTGAAGAAACTGTGGTCATCATAAAAGAAGTGGGAAGAAAACAATGAAACAGGAGAAATTATAATATAGAAAAAAGCTACTACTGTTATGTGTTTTTTAGATTCTCCTGACTCCACATGTCTGACCCAGTTGACTCCAGCCATGTTTATGCTTGGCCTCGGCATAAACAATGGTTGGCTAAATTCTTGTGTCAAGGTGAATTGTCTGTTTACTTTTGTGCTTCAGGATGACTCATTCTTAAGCTAACTTAATGTTGTATTTTAATTGTATTACTTTTCTGGTAAATAATCTAAGCAACACTGCTGAGTCTGACGAAACTGTGCTACTGTAGTAGCCAGTAAAAATATCTCCGGGCTAAAGAGAATGAGGTTTGACAGTAGCACAGTGTATGAAAAAGTCCATAAGCAGTATGTTGGACAGTATTCAGCACAATCTTAGTAGTTCTACAGCAAGTAGTGCTTCCTCTCTCTTGCAGGTGGTTAGGTAAAATATGAAAGCTGAGTAGCCAGAGGAAATTGTCAGATTTGGTCAGTGTCAGAACCAGAATGCTGGACAATGCCTTTTCCCTGAAAGTACTGCAGACCCAGTACTTACCTCATCCATACAGAACTCAACAGTGGCTGCAGTGTTTACCTGATGCAGTTGTTCAGCTGTTTTAGACTGTCCATAATGAACTGAGAACAGGAATCCAGTTTTATCCCACCATCATTGACTTAAATGCAAGGTATACATTGTAAAAATCAGTTTAGAACTAAATATCTAAATTGTTGGATCTGTTGCAGGAGGCCAAAGCAGGTGTGCAATCAATACTCGCCCAATACTAACCTCAAAAATAGCCAAATACTTGGCTACAGATCGCGATGGAGTGTAGTTGTTGGAGAGTACTGCAGAATATTGTCCGTGTTTGTGACATTTTTGTACATCTTCTCTGCAATAAGCTATAAAATATAACTTGATATTTATTAATTATTTTGGTACTGTATGCCCTGGATTAGTGCACTCCATCACTGCAAAGTGTATCACAATAATGCAAACTACCTAGGTTAATGTGTATTTACTTCATTACATTTCCAGCCTTTTCAGGTCTATTAAATTTCACATGCTCAACTTGGCATTGACAATAACTTCTCATCTTCCTCTCATGTCATTTCTCCTTTGTGTCTTTTATTTCTTATTCTTCTTGGAAAAAAAAGACAAAAGTTGTGTTTTTTGATAATTACTGTTCTCAAAAAACACAAACTGATCTTGTAAAACAGTTTGTGTTTTTTAATATTTGTTGACTATTTTCAACCAATGCATTTGAAATGACTTGCCATGTAAAAAAGATTTACTCCATTTATGTTTGCATCTCTCTTGTAGTAACAGCTAGATACTGAAGTACCACACGTGTCCTCATAAACCTCTGCAACATGAATGCACAACAGCCATGAGAAGAAAGAAAGGATGTAAAGAGTAAACCATGTACTTCCTTAACAACCTCAGAGGCATCAGCTGGGAGGACTGCCAGGCTGCTTTCTATAATAAACAGTCTCACTTGACAGTATTTTCCTTTAAACTGCCTTTAAGTTCTCATTAGCTGAAGGTGTTGGGACATTATTCCAGATCGTTCTGGCCCATTTTGTCCTTTTTCTTACCTAACTGAATAGAAGTTCACACATTTTCCTGTAATATTTTTGAAAATGTGTATTAATGAAAAAGTGTGTCTGAGCTACTTGCCCACATAACAAAAAATAATAGAGTTGTCATAGCTGGGGTAGGAACACATTTCCCTTCTTAAAGTTCAAGGATTATTTCCCACTTATAGAGCAAAGGAGAAATTAGCGAGTGGAACTACTTGACAGAAAATATAATCATCGTCTGATCCTAATCTCCGATTTTCAACTTGAATAAACATCTTGAAATAAGTTTTACTTTATCTGCCTATAAATTAAATTTACCTTATCTACCTAGTGAGCCAACTATTTAAATCCTAGCCAACTGCAAAGCAGTCTCCAGCACTGTTAGCCAACGCAGGTCAAGCTAACAAAGAAGCAATGGGAAGACACTAGCTAATTTAAAACAAATGCTAATAGTGTGAATACATTTTTTTTTTTTTTTTTTTAGAAAATCATATTGTTCAAACAAACAATTAATTGACATTTATATTTTCTGATTGTTGTCCATTTTTTCATCTTTTGTGTTGTGTGAAAACTGATTGTAAAAACTTCCTGTTTGGGGAATTTCTATTTAAATGCAAAAATAAATTTTGAGATAGAAACTTTCTTTGAATAAGTCAATAAAATATTATCAGTGAATTTTAAGGGCATTTTTTGAGTAATCTGTATGTCCTACATTTTAAGATTAACAACCCCAAATCTTTCCCTCTACAGGGCTCTAGAGTGCGACCAAATTGGTCGCAAATGCGACCACATTTTTCAATGGTGCGACTAAAAAAGTCTCCGCAACCATTTAAAACAGCTGTGTTGGATCAAGGACACATCTAAAACCTGCAGGACACCGGTCCTTGAGGCCTGGAGTTCCCCACCCCTGAACTAGAGGGATAAATTAGGATCCATTTTCCATTACATTTCAACTGTTTAACTCTAGCATTATTGAAAACATCTGTTTTTATAACTCTCCATATTCTTGTGTCCCTTTGAGGTTTTCTGTTTTCAGAAAAAATACATAACTTTAGTAACTAACTGAGACCTTTGGCTTGAGGTACTTTTAAGTTTCACCATACAGTTTGCTAACAGGCTGGACTTCTACAGGACAGAACAATCAATGAGAATACACACAGGGTAAGACAAGCTTGTGGATTTCAAGCAGCTGTGTAACAGCAAAAAGATTTATTTGCCAACAAAATATCCAACAATGTATGTAAGAAAGCCTCCAAAAGTTGATTTACTTACCTGGATGATTGAGAATGCATCAAGACGATTTGTAAGAAAGCTCCATCTGTAAAGTGATTGCTCTTACTTTTTGTTTATCACTGCCAACTATAGATATGCTGTATATCAACCACTTGGATCAATAATCAAAATGATATCTGTATAATACATTTTAAATGCAGATTACCCCATTTCACTCATACAAAGATAAATGGGAAATTCATCTGTTAATAAGTGCGTGTCAGTAAGTGTATGTGTAAGTCCGTTTTAGTGTAGGTGACCTGTGTAACCTGGACTCCTACTGAAAGATCTACATTTGGAAATAGAAAATCCATTGCAAGCAGAACTTAGTGGATGGATAATGACAAAATAAAAGCTTCTTATTTCCTTAAAAGTTCCATGTTTTCCATCTAACAATAAGGGATTGCTGCCTCTTTCTTCTCACACTCTCAATGAGTGCATGAAAGCAAGGATTAGCTGTCAAGTTATCAGAATCTTACTCCAGGGGATGTGTTTGTGAAATTGGATTTAGCCTGTTATTTGATACATTATCTTCTGTGCAATTTGCTCACACACTGATTCTACTTAGGGCCATATTGAATTTGTTTAAGTATGAAATATGTGTTGTGTGACAAGGTTGGCACTTTCCGGAACACCCAGTACGAGCTGAAATTCATCCAAATCATTCTGCAAGCACATGTTTACTTTGCTTTCCGTCTGTATCTGCTTTCTAATTAGACTCATCGGGCACCGTGGGATGCTCGTGATAAGAAGCAGTGTAGTACAGTACAGATTTGATGATCTCATAGGAATAGGAATCATTTTGGACTTCATCTCACCGTCGATAAAATCACCGATCACTCCCCACACCATTCATCCAGTGTTCTCCGCTGACTTAGACTTTTGACAGGTAAACGGCAGCTTGTTTGGGGATGGGGAGCCTTCTCCAGCTGCTGAACCATGAACTGAAGGGGATGAGAAAAACTGCTGATCCATCGTGTCTATGTGGCACATAACTTCACATATTGCTCAAAAATTCATGAATAGTCCTGGAAGTTGTTTGTCTTAAGAATTCCTGTACTTTTCACACAGGCGCATCATTAAATGACGAAGTGCCAAACAGGCTGAGGTTTTGCAACATTGTCCTGAACAGGGCTCACATGATCATCTTCTGTCTCCCGGGAGACTGCTAGCAATTAAGTGCAGAAAAAGTGTCCTCCCCTTAGGTCAACCCTCTTCATCTCTTTTGTTACACACACACACACACACACACACACACACACACACACACACACACACACACACACACACACACACACACACACACACACACACACATATGTGAGCAAAATAGCCTCTTAAAAACTCTATCCCCCATCGCTTGCTTTGTAAGCTTCACATATACATAAAAGAAGAATTTGCTCATCTAGTAAAACCTTCGAAGAGACTTGATGAAAAAGTGTAAAACTAGCTGTCATTTTCAGGAATTCCTCATGCTTTAGTGTGAAATCCTCGCTCTGCATCTGAAAAAGGAATAAAACGATAATCAGGTTTTAAATGGGTGAAAGGAGGGTGGCATGTTAGCGGAAAGGTGCTGCGTTCTGAAATGACATTTACTCTCCCTGTCGTTCTCTGAGTGCCCCTATCCCACACCGCCCACCTACCCACACACCCACAGCCACCAGCTCTTACACACATTCACACACACACGCACTGTGTGCCGCTCTCTGTCTTGCTCTCCTCTATGGTCTGTAGTGTTAATGGACAAGCCAGCTGAAAAAAATGTGACACAGTTCAATCGCATTTTATCAAAGTTGCGCCAGATGGCTTTAACAGAAGCTAAACTCTCTTTTGCTCAAGCTTGCATGGAAGTGCTTTACAAAGTTTTTTGGGCTGATCCGCCATGCATGCAAACATAAACAAATTTCTCTGGTGACTGTTATCACATTTACCTTGCTGGGTTCTATGCCCTCAATCAGCATGTGCAATGGAAAACTGTGCTGGAAAAAAGGAATCCAGATCTTACGTGCAGACTGCTGCCTTTAGGATGTGGAGACGGAGCTTGATTTTTCACCTCACCCTGTGCCTGCTTTGCCACTCCCACCATTTTTATTGCAATCACGGCTGCTCTGCAGGTAATGAGACATAACGATGAGCATTATGCAACCAGGCTGTCGAGACCCAACTTCAACAGCCTATCATGATGCTGGGCCCTGTACTGTAGGTCGCCATGCATGCATAGATAAAGTTGTGTCATCCAATCTGTAATCGTTCGATTTAATTGTTGGTGTTTATGAATCATGTCTAACGCTGGTATATATAGAATTAGTGAGTGATTTGTTGTGGCAGATATGACAAAGATATATATAAATGTGGGTCATGCTTTCAGCGATCTAATGCAAACATTTTCTATGTAAGATCATAAATCATATTAGACAGGGTAAATAAGAGGAAGGGAGAGAGGGAGACAAAGGGTGCATGAGCACACACCGATGTACGATTTTCACAGCCTTGCAGCTGCTGGGTAAACTTATCTTGACCCATACTTTTTTTGGTTGAAATTCAGCCCTCAAGTGAAAACATAATAAGCTGCAGAAAGATAAAAAAAAGTATTTTTAAACTTCTGTTTTCCATCTAGCAAACTTAAATGACTCTGATTATCATTTATCTCACATATTCATAACTCTGATAACTTCCCTCTTTGTGCCATTTTTTGGCGGCGCATCAGTGGAAGCACCTCGATATGAGAGCTGTGAACACCAAATACAATTGGATTTTGATTCACAGCGACATAATTGCCCTCCACCTGAATAAACCTGCTGTCATTGTGCAAAAACTGACATCCAAATTTCACAAAGCAGTGATAGAGTCGCACTCACCAGTCTATGACTTATTAAGTAGGTGGCTTTTTATTCCCCCTTTTGATCGCTTTGAGAGAGCTTATCAAATAATGTTGCCATGGAAACCATCTGTCTGTGAAGCACCCCTGTTGGCGAGGTAGCTGTGATTCAGAAGTAGTTCACAGTAGGGCAACTCAGATCATCTAACTATAAATTCAGACATGACCTCAGGTATGAGCCCAAAACTGTCATGCTGCAGAGTTGATCAGAGTTTAATAGAAAATAAAGGCGCGATAACAAGATTGGTTGTATCAGGAGAAACTCACGACCTGAAAATGGCGATTCACGACTGTTCAGCCTTCTTATAGACTGTAATAAATTACACCTGCCTTTCAAAGCTTTATCAGAACCTGACCTCTATTTCAGCTTGAAAATGACACTTTTTTTTATAATGCTGCCATTACACAGCACAGTGAGCATGACTCACTGTAATAGCTGCAACTGTGCAGGACATTTTATTCCCCCGGAGTTTTCTTTTCTGAATTTTACAATTTGATTTATAAGAGATGCATCTGATTGGACTCAAGTCCATTTTCTCCAAATGGAATAATTATATTGCTAACAGTTTCTCTTTTACATCAGCAGCAACTATAATTCTGCTTTAACAGTATAATAGTCAGAACATAAGGGTACTAGTGTGGAAGCAAAAGGCTGATTGCTAAGTACGCTGCCATGCAAAGGCTGCAATAGATGTTCGGGATAAGGTCATAAATGTTCTGCCATAAAAAGAAACACCACAGCTAATTTAAACTTGTCCATCTCTTCTGGCACCTCCAGCTCTGCTCAAACAGGGTCTATGGCTACACTCGGAGAACAAGCAGATTTTAGTGTTCAACCCTGTTCAGGACTACAACCATTTGTATATTCCTACTGTTTAAGATCCCTGTGCAGTTCTTTTTGTCATTCCTAGCACCACTATTGTCTTGGGGGCACTACAAAGCCCAGCAAGTCGCTTAGCAT